>NW_005871280.1:813194-929070 GCF_000147115.1 Myotis lucifugus
TTACAGAGAGGAAGGGAGAGGGATAGAGAGTTAGAAACATTGATGAGAGAGAAACATAGATCAGCTGCCTCCTGCATACTCCCTACTGGGTATGTTCCCCCCAACCAAGGTACATGCCCTTGACCGGAATCGAACTTGGGACCCTTGAGTCCACAGGCCGACGCTCTATCCATTGAGCCAAACCGGTTAGGGCTTAATAAATATTTTTATTTCTATTTTTATATCAATAAAGCAAAACCCCAGGGTAATTGAGAACATGGCACATAGGAATAGACTCAGGTGATCAAGTGTGCCTGTAGCCAAAGATGCAAGTGGAACATAAAATGAGCCTGGCAAGAGGGATGGGGTCCCTTTCCTGTTATGAACCTCTGAGTCCTGGGGAGAATTCTTGATGAGAAATGTTGCAAGAGGGAGTGGATAAGAAGTAATTGGCTTCTTTCATGATAATAATGCTTATTTAAGTGAATCAGCCATGATTCCAAATCATGTTTTTAGCCCATAAGATTGTTTTATAAAATTAATGTTTTTAACAATAGCATCCTATATAATAAAAGGGTAATATGCAAACTGACCCTAACAGCAGAACGACTGGGAATGACTGGTGACTATGACACACACTGACCACCAGGGGGCAGATGCTCAATGCAGGAGCTGCTCCCTGGTGGTCAGTGCGTTCCCACAGGGGGAGCTCTGCTCAGCCACAAGCCAGGCTGATGGCTGCCAGTACAGTGGTGGTGGTGGGAGCCTCTCCCGCCTCCTCAGCAGTGCGAAGGATGTCCAACTGCAGCTTAGGCCTGCTCCCTGCTGGCAAGTGGGCATCCCCCGAGGGCTCCCGGTCTGCCAGAGGGATGTCTGACTGCCAGCTTAGGCCCAATCCCCTGGGGAGCAGGCCTAAGCCAGCAGGTGGTTATCCCCCAAGGGGTCCCAGACTGCAAGAGGGCACAGGCCGGGCTGAGGGACCCCCCCCCACCCCCCGAGTGCACAAATTTTTGTGCACCGGGCCTCTAGTTATCAATAAAAATCGAGTGGAAAAGTAACACTAATGTCTAGTAAGTGCACAGCCAGATCTCTGAGACAACAAACCTCATGTTTTAGCATAATTTCTTCATTAAAATCAAATAACAAATAATCATGCCTAAGTTGATTTTTAAAATTCCAAATGTTATAATACAGATGTTAGCATGTAATATCCTTGAAGAAGAAAAAGAAAAGTTTTTGTGTGATCATTTTATACTCTGATAGTGAAATTCATGGAAATGCTTAGGTCAAAGATTTCACTCCAAGAATTAAGGTTGAATCAATGTCTTTACATCGTCTCATTCCACTGCAAGTTTACCAGTTAGGGCAACCTACAAATAGTCACTCCTAAGAACCTAGACTCAAATAAGATCCTAAGTAATTCTCCTTCCTCATATAATGTGTTTATCTTGTATTAACCATTTCATTTTATTTTGATTCTTAAATCTTCTGAAATTTCAGAGACAAAGTAAGTATGGGCCAGGTAGAGTAGTGCTCCATATTTCTACCATTTATGTCATTGGACATTATGTCTTATTATACCCTGGAAGAGTGATTAATAAGGTCACCTTCTTGTTCTTGTGTTATTCCTCATAATGATGCAATGTTGTTTTTTTAACTCCTCTAGAAACTTTATTCTAAAGAACAGAAGCACAAAAGGGCCTTTGCCTCTCTGAATCAAAGATTCATGAAAAATAAGGTTTTGAAGTAAAGAAGTGTCTTTATAACAAAAACATGGAGGACTTTGCTTGGTGATGAAATTGTGATTAAGCCTATTTCTTTAAAAGTTTGGGACTATATGTATGGGAAGAGCAGGTCAGTGACAGAACAGAGTTAGGATATGAGATTTGAAATCAGAGCATTTCAAATCTAAGTCAGCCATTGATTGATTGTAGGATACATATATGATGATTATAGTCTTTTTCATAGGAATGTTCAATTACTTCTAAGTAGTAGTAATGATACATGCATATATTGTCTGTCATATAGTAGGGGTTACTAAATGGATGCTACTCACTAAGCTATACTCAAGAGTACAACCTGGGAATGTAAAGTAAGCATATTATAAACAGCAAAGTTGAAACTCAGCTTTCATTCTCATGTGCCTCCTGTATATGAGAAAATTCAGTCAGATTAATTAGAAAATGAAACAAAGCAATGGTACTATTTAGGCACAGTTTAGGAGAGTGAGCCTGCTAGGGCTGGTCTAGGCTTGGAGGATACAGCACAAAGCAATATGGACAAACAGTGAACACATAGACTGAGGGAATTTTGAAATATATGTGATTGTTTGCCCTTATATTAAACTAGAGGCTTGGTGCATGAAATTCAAGCCGGGGGGGGGGGTGTCCCTCAGCCTGGCCTGCACCCTCTCCAATCCAGGACCCCGCAGATCAGGCCTAAACCAGCAGTCAGACATCCCTGCCCCTAACCACTCTGCATAATGGCCTGATTGTCCCTAACCGCTATCCCCTGCCGACCTGATCGTCCCTAACCGCCTCTGCTTTGGCCACCGCCACCATGGTTTTGTCCAGAAGGACATCTGGAAGGATGTCCAGAAGATGTCTGGTCTAATTAGCATATTACCCTTTTATTGGTATAGATAGTTCTATTTGGTTATATACTTTTTACCAATTAAGTCAACTTTTTATAATTTCTCAGTTTCTGAAACAACAATTTGAAATAATATATACACCCCTATGCTCATAGCAGTGTTATTTATAATAGCCAAGATCTGGAAACAACCAAAGTGCCCATCAGCTGATGAGTGGATAAAAAAGTTGTGATACAATGGAATACTACTTGACCATATAAAAGAAGGAAATCTTAACCTTTTGCAACAGCATGAATGGACTTGGAGATTATTATGTTAAGTGAAATAAGACAGTTAAAAAAAGAAAAATACCATATATATATTACCTATATGTGAAATCTAATGAAGAAAATAAAGTGACAAACAAAATAGAAACTGGCTTGGATACAGACTGACAGCTGTCAGAGGGGAGGTGAGAGGGAGCACTGGATGAAAGAAAGTGAAGGGATGAGGTAAAGAACCTATATGGATAAAAAACTTACATGTTTATTTGTTTATAAGAGGACCTACATCTTGAACTCCTCAACCTATCTGAATTTTGTTGTTACTTACCGCTCGATGATTTTTTTCTTTTTCTTTTTTAATATATTTTATTGATTTCTTACAGAGAGGAAGGGAGAGGGATAGAGAGTTAGAAACATCGATGAGAGAGAAACATCGATCAGCTGCCTCCTGCACACCCCCTACTGGGGATGTGCCTGCAACCAAGGTACATGCCCTTGACCGGAATCAAACCTGGGACCTTTCAGTCCGCAGGCTGACGCTCTATCCACTGAGCCAAACCGGTTACAGCATCGATGCTTTTTTCTTATGCTCTCACTACAATTAGAGGGATTTTCTAAATATTTAGTTTTCACATGGGGCAAGTTTAATGTTAAATGTATAAATCAATAACTATTTCAACATTTGTTGAGAGAAGATTTACTGGGGATATATGGAACTATTGCATTGATAGAGGAAGATAAAATCCATTCACATGATATTTTAGAGAGTAATATAAACACAGTGAATTATTTTTCTTTGAGTCCAAATGTGGCCATTATGCTTCTACAGTAGGCCCTCTAATACGTGATTGCATTTGTGTTTTTACAAGTCTATTTCCCTCACTATAGGGTATTCTCTTTTGTTTCATTCACCTAGCACAGAGCCTGATATCAGATATGTTTAATAAATGGATAATATCAAGAGGAGTAATAATAAATGAATTGAACAAGTATGATATGGGCTTTGAAAAAGTTGAAGAATGTAGTGTGATGAGGATGAGTTGAGAGAACATGCTAAATGGAGCCTGAGTAAAGACATGAAAGTGAGTATATCAGAGTATATTCAAATCATCATATTAGACTGACGATCAGCACTTCAATACACTTTTACATGTTTACCGTAGACTGATTCTAAAATATGTTCAAAAGGTTCCTTTTTTACCCCGAGGATAAAGTGAGGTTTTCCTCTATCAGTCTGCCATCAAGGTTATAATTAAGTCATTGAGTCTGTGGCCTATATTTATGATTACAATGTGTGATAAAGGATTATAAACACCAGGAAAATTGTATTACCACACTAATTAGCACATGAAGAGAATAACAGCAGAGAAACGTTTCATCTCTTACTAGAAAGAAAAAAAAATCTGACAGAACCTGGGAGTTCACTTTGATGTTGGATTTGTATATGAAAGTATCAAAGATTGAACTATTTTCAAACAGAACATCCAATGTTGGTTTCATGCAGACAGTTAGTTTTCGGCCCCACCGCCATATTGTTCTTTGAAGTGGCATAGCATAGAGTTGGTTATTAGGATATGTTTATTGCAGGCAGAGCAATGAAATTGAAGGAGGTGAAAGAAAAATCAGAAAACCTCAAAGCCAGCAGCAGGTGTTATAAGTTGATCTCTGCAATGTGTAAGGCATGAGCAGACCCAGGCAGTTCATGTGAACAGCCTAGGTAGATCAGTGGTTATTGAAGTAGGGTCCTCAGACCAATAGTATCAGCAATTCCTGCGAAAGGCAAATTCTCAGGCTGCACTCCAGACCTACTGAGTCAGAAACTCTAGGGATGGGG
This sequence comes from Myotis lucifugus, assembly GCF_000147115.1. NCBI lineage: Eukaryota > Metazoa > Chordata > Mammalia > Chiroptera > Vespertilionidae > Myotis > Myotis lucifugus. The sequence continues at coordinate 817,864 of NW_005871280.1, forward strand.
TCAGCAATCTCTCTTTTACCAGGCTCTACCTCCAGATGGTTCTGCCATCCACTAAAGTTTGAGAACCACTGGCCTAAAATACTGCACCGAATAGATCTCATGCATCCTTTTTACTTTTCTAATCCTTGTGGTTCTTGCTCTGGCATGATAACTTTCATAGCAATTCCAGTCCATTTATTAATTCACTCCTCTGAACAGTTTGTCACTTAAATATGTTCTGTAGTATGCTGCTCTCTAATTGCTTTATATATTTCCATTATGCTTCCCTAAAAGTCTATAAATGCAACCACAAGTTAGTGTATCTTATATAACTAAATTTTCCTGGCTGCAGTAACAGAAAAAAACAAGGGGTAAACTCTCAAAAGCACTGTTGGGCCCAGCTGGCATGGCTCAGTGGTTGAGCATTGCCCTGTGAACAAGGAAGTCATGGTTCCATTCCTCGTCAGGGCATATCCCCGGGTTGTACAGGAGGTAGCTGATCAATGATTCTCTCTCATCATTGATTTTTCTATCTTTCCATCTTTTCCCCTTCCTCTCTGAAATCAATAAAAATATTTTTAGAATAAAAATATATTTAAAAAACAAAAACAACAAAAAACATGGTTGATTTATTGACAATGCGAAGCATCATTTATCATGGGCTCCATAAATGATTATAGAAGACTAGAGGCCCAGTGCACGACATTTGTGCAGGGGAGGTCCCTCAGTCCAGCCTGCACCCTCTTGTAACCTGGGACCCCTCAGGGGATGTTGGATTGCCAGTTTAGGCCCGATCCTGTGGGACTGGACCTAAACCGGCAGTCAGACATCCCTCTCGCAATCCGGGACCACTGGCTCTGGAATGATATCTGGAAGGTCGTTTGGCTGTCTGGTCTAAGTTTGCAGAGTAGGCCAGCAGGCTAGTGAACCAGGGGAGTTAAAGGTGCATTTTGAGTGGAAAGGCAATCTGGAGGCTTAATCTATTCTTCCTCTGGACAATCTCAATCTTTTAATTTTAAGAACTTCAATTGACTGGATGAGGGTCACTCACATAACAAAGGGAAATCTCCTTCACTCAGAGTCTAAATTGGTATTTGATCAAACATTTTGGTACCACAGCCTAGCTAACTAGACACACAAAATTAACTATCACACTGGATCAATCACATAAATTTCTGAACTGCTCCCTGCTAATAGGTTATGCCCTTAATATATTTATACTTTTGTGAACTGATAGCATTCAGTCCTTTTCTTCAACATAAAGCATATCACAATATATGATTTCACTGATGGTGGATGGGGAGACAAAAGAGAAACAAATAGGACTTAGATATATCTTCCAGAATGTGGTAGACCTTTGGGAACGTCTCAACTGAAGGTTTGAGAGAATCAGGGCGCTCCATTGCTCTGAATCCATGTCTCAGTGACTCTGGATGCCACATGTTAAGATGGCAATGCCCCCAAATGGTGGAGTTCTCATATGGTATTAATGAGGCCTAATAGGGTACAGGCACATGGGGATAATCTGCACTCCATTTTCTCCTCTCCTCGCCTCTCCTCTGATATCAGAAGTTCTCACCAAAGAGCTGAGCTTAGGTTTCACCTTCCAGCCAATAAGTCAGCATGAGTCAGGCCTCTACACTTCCTTCTCAGGTGTAAGCAGAGAAGTAAAAGTCCCTAGGATCCCACTTGGAGTCAAAGGGAAGTCTGAGTTGGTGCCAAACTTTTCCTGGCATGGTTCTGGAAGGGTCTAGTGCAGTGATGGTGAACCTTTTGAGCTCGGCATGTCAGCATTTTGAAAAACCCTAACTTAACTCTGGTGCCGTGTCACATATAGAAATTTTTTGATATTTGCAACCAGAGTAAAACAAAGACTTATATTTTTTATATTTATTTTATATATTTAAATGCCATTTAACAAAGAAAAATCAACCAAAAAAATGAGTTCGCGTGTCACCTCTGACCCGCGTGTCATAGGTTCGCCATCACTGGTCTACTGGATAGTAAGTCTCCAGCATGGGAATCTGACTTTCCTTCAGTCTAATTCTCTGGTTCTCACAGTTCAACCCAAGATCTGCAGTGTCAGCATCACTTCAAAACTTGATATTAACTCAAATTCTCAGGCCCCACTCCAGTTCACCTTATCTACCTGGTCCTCAGGCTATATCTTAATGGGTGGACTATATGCTAAAAATAAATATTTTTTTACTCTATTTTTAGCAGACATTTGGCTCTAGCATCTCACAAAATAATATCCAAGATGCCCAGAAAATAATAGAAAATCACTCATAATACCAAGAACCAGAAAAAAAACACAACTAGAATGAGACCAATCAACAGAGATAATTCAGAGGTTGGAATTCGCGGACAAGAATTTTAAAACATAGAATAGCTCCATCAAGTAATACAAATTCATTTAAAACAAATGAAAAGTTAGAAAAAATCTCAGCAAAGGATTGAAATTAATGAATACAAACCAAATGTAAAATTTAGTACTGAAAAATGATATAATTAAAATTAAAAACTCATTGGATGGGTTCATCCATATAGTGGAGATGACAGAGGATAGAATTAGTAAACTTGAGAACAGATAAATAGAATTTACCCAGACTGAACCACAGAAAGAAAATATGCTGGAAAAGGTGAACAGTCTCAGAGACTTTTGGGACAACAACAAACGAGCTAGCATTCATATGATTAGAGTTGCAGAAGAAAAGAAAACAGAGGGATTGGTATTAATAAGGTATTTGAATAAATAGTGTCTGAAAACTTCCCAAACTTGACAAAAGATATAAACCTACAGATTCAAAAAAGCTTAGAGAATCATAGATTGGATAAATCCAAAGAAATCCATGCTAAGACACATCATAATGAAAACTTGTCAAAACTCAATACAAAGAACATGACAACATACAATTTATAGGGGAATACCAGCTTAGATTTTTTAAAAATATATTTTTATTGATTTCAGAGAGGAAAGGAGAGAGAGAGAGAGAGAGAGAGAGAGAGAGAGAGAGAGAGAAACTCAATGATGAGAAAGAATCATTGATCAGCTGTCTCCTGCATGCCCCCAACTGGGAATTGATCCCACAACCTGGCCATGTGCCCTGACTGGGAATCAAACCGTGATCTCCTGATTCATAGGTCAATGCTCAACCAAGGAAACATACCAGCCGGGCTAGGGGAACACCAAATTAAATGAAAGCATTATTTTTATGTGGTATCATGAGGGCCAGAAGGCTGAGGCATATGTTTTGTAGTGCTAAAAGCAAAGACCTGTCAAGTATGCATTCTATATCCAATAAAAAACAAAAAAAACCTTCAGGTATAAAGAAAATATAAAGATATTCTCAGGTGAGGGAAAGCTAAGAGAATTTGGTGCTTGCAAACCAACAATTAAAGAATAGTTAAAGGAATTTTTGTAAACAGGAAGTAAATTTGGCAGAGACTGGCAAGCTGGTCTTCATACTGTCTTGACTTCATCCTAAGGCTGCAGCTAGAACACATTTCCAGCATCCTGTATTCTTAAGTGTGATTATGAAAGTAAATTCAAGTCCATGGAATATGATCTTTACTACTTTGAGACCTCTCTTATAAAAATCTTCCATGTTTGCCTTTCTTATCTTCTTTCTTTTTTTCATTGGCTTGAGTTGCAAAAACAATATGAAAGAAGCTTGAATCCCTGAACCACCATTTGGAGTAGATATATCTACCAATCCAGATGAGCTTTCTTTTGGAAGTAGAAATAAATTTGTACCATGGGTTATTGTACATTTTTATTTATCCTTGTTGTTATAGCAGTTGGCATTACTTTGACTAATAGAGCAAAACAACTGATTGAGGCATGGAGAGGACTAAATGAATGTACCTATATGATTTTATCGTTAACTGCTTGTACCTTCATGTTTTATAAACACACATAATCTTTAAAGAATCAAGAAAGCTGGTTTTTGTTGTGTGCCTTAGTAGGAAAGAATAAAATAGTTTTTCTCCTAACATGTAACTGTGATTAATTTCACTGGGGGGAAAATGTTGTGTTCAGATGGAAGGAACAAGTCATTTCACTTCCAGTGAAGACAGGTAAGAGTTAGGTAAGAGTGTGGTGTCAGAGTGGAGGGATTTAAGGACACTGAGTTTATGCAGCACAATGGACTGAGGTAGAAGCAAGCGAGAAGGGGAACCTCAAACTAATTTGCTAGGTTATACCTCTGGTTGGTCTTGCCTCCAGTGGAAATGGTGAGAAAAATTCTGTAAAGAGAAATATTAAAAAGCATAAGTTGCAAATGTGGCAAGTGAATGGGGATGAGAATAAATAGAGGGATGAAGGAGAAAGTTTGTGTTTGTTAAAATGCATTATCTTAACAAATTATTGCTGCACAATACATTGAAATGGTGGTTGTGTGCTCTGGTATACATAGATTGATGGGGAAAATCAATACTGTTTTAGATCTAATAAAAAAGCCCACTGTTTTGATCTCTTTGATATTTTTGGGAGAGCTTTGAGGTTTTGGCTTTTTGTTCTGTGTGTGTGTGTGTTTTAATATACAGCTTCTGACAAATGTATTTGTATATGTGTTTTATGTGTATGTATTTGAGAAAGAGAGAGAGAGAGAGAAAGATGGAAAGAGAAAAAGAAAGATTATTAGGTTACCTTCTCCTATTCAAACCAAAGCCTTAGGAATATAAGGATTGAAAGAGAACAGAGGAACTATTTTACTGAGCAGCCTATAAACAAAGGATGTTTTAACCATCAAATTAAGTTAGTGATTCCTATCCTCTCTGCAGTAAGCCAAGAGATCAACAATAACTCTGGGAAATATTTTCTCTGACCTTGAATGTATTTGTTAAGCCATTGCCTGAGTTGAATTTCCTTGAGATGGCAAATGGAACTCTGCCAAGATGTGTCAGAATGAGCAACAGGCCTGTGCTTCTCTGTGGGACCTGTACAATGAATCTGGGAAGGAAGATGCTTCTGTGAGGTCTTGCGAACCATCATTTGTATCAACAGGGGGAAATCCACAGAGCTTCTGTTTTAAGACATTGTGTTCAATAGCTAAGCATTTCTTTCAAGCCTTCCCATATTGCTTTCATTTAGGCGCCCCCATTCTTTGGGAAGACACAGTGATGCGCAGACAATATGCTGAGCCACATCAAAGATGATAGCGATCATGGCCAGGGGGCATTTCAGATTATGTGAATGAATAAAAGCTGCTTTTCAAAAAAGAGCCCTTTTTCCCCCTTTCGTTGATGTATTGCCATAGATTGAGAGTGGCAACATTTTGTTTCCTGTTGTTGAAATTGTGGGATTCTGGTGGGGCAGAAAACGTGGAAGTTGGGGCTGTGTATGAAAGGAATGCCTTGGAACTTGTTTTTTTATTGCCCAGCTCCATTCGAATTAAAGTCTTTGTTTCTGAGAAATTTCTGGTTATTCAGAAGTTAATGCCTTGCTAAGGGTTTGAAACATGTTCAATAATAATTTAATTTGTCCTAGGAACGAAAGTCTTGGAAAAGAGGGTGGGTGATCACATGAGTGGGGCATAGCAGTGACCCAATATGGCAGCACAGGAAAGCCTGGGGCTCAGAACTCAACTTCGGGATAAGATTATTCCCAAAGAGCAAATGGCTCCTCCTCAGGACAAGTTAAAAACAATTCAGTCTGGGTAAGCAGAGGGTTTCACTGACTCCATTTCTTTCCTACTACCTGCAGGAAGTTTGTTATTTCTTGGACCCTTAAAAACATGACTTAATGATGTAGCAACTAATCTTCAGTTAAACTAGAAACTAATCAGTCGTGAGTCATTGAAACATTTCACTTGTATAGAAAAGGATACATATGTTAGATCCTGTGGTAAATACATGCCCATCACTCTGCTTAATCATTAAACACTACTAATATACATGAAGCCCTATGTCACCTTTCTCATTACATTCCCCTGTCTATATTCCCTCCTTGGGAGTAATGACAGTCTTATCCAGTCTTAGCAATAAACTTCATGTAAGTTCTGTTACCCTCATCCCCACCCCAAAGTTTAGTTCATAAGGAAACCAAAACTAAAAACGTTTAGGTGACTTCCTAATGTAGATAAACTAAAATGGTTGAAGTAGAACTTCAATACTTACCTTGAGTTCAAAGTCTCACATTTCTTATCACATACCATGAGCTTGTAACTTTTGACATTAAAGCATTTTATTACCAGGAGGACCCCGGTGTGCTTCAACAGTGTGGTCAGGGTGTAAAAAGATGAAAAACCACTAAGAACTTCTATAAAAACCGTTTCTGACTTTCAAGTTCTATTAAAATTACAACCCTCCCAAAGTACAAATTAATAGACCAAAAAATTAATTTATAATATATTAGGACAAGAAAGTAGGAGAGTAAGAGTATCCTGTCATCTACAACATAATAATAATAGTAACAATAAAATTTAAGAAGAATGAGTATGGACTATGTACCAGTTACTATACTAAGCATTTTATACGGTCATCTCACTTTATTAGTCAAAGCATTTTTTTTGAAATAACCATTTTTCTTCCCATTCTACAGATAAGTACCTGAAGCATTAGGTAAATGGCATAACTCAAAACAAGCCAACTCTCCTAATCACTCGGCCGTACTCTCTCCTATCTATTCTTATTCTTTTATCAGAATAAGAGAAGCGTTGTCCAACAGAAATATAATGCAAGTAGCATATCTTATTTCAAGCTTTTAGTAGTCATATAAATAGGAAAAGAGAAATTAGACAAATTAATTTCAATAATATATTTTATTTAACTCAATATATTCAAACTAGTGTAATTCAAACTAGTGATATTTAATCTTTTTTACTAAGTTGTTGAAATCTACTTTGTGTTTTACATGCATGACACAACTTAATTCAAATTAACCACACTTCCAGTGCTCAGTAGCTCCATATAGCTAACGGCTGCCTTATCATTATTGGACAGCACATGGCTAGTCACTTGGGATACAGCACTGAGTAATGAAATTTTCTTGCCATTATGAAATGTGGTACGTTCAAAATATTAATGAAGCAGCATCTGAAATGTTTCATCAATTAAATGAACTATTATTTTATGCTTATGCTACCCAACAGGTATTGTTTAACACCTTAAATTTTGTAGGAGGCTTCATCTCCTCTTATCAATTATTATTCATCATTTTATGGCTTTCATAATTGTATCACACATATTTAAACATCTCTCTCCTGAAATTCTTCTATAGGGGACTCGTGGAGATGGATTATTCATGTATTTTGTAATTTTATTGTTATTTGGAGTTCATTTTCAGCAGAATTAATATGCAGTCCATTTGGAAGTTATATATTTTCAGGGAGGTTTAGTATTTGCTTTCTCCTGGTATCCTAGGTATCACTTCTGTGGGAATAGCTTTATATTAATTTCTCAGCTTAGAGTAGATAAATTAGCTTATGGGTAGGTAAGTATTTTTAGGTCAATTTTGTTTTTTCATTGCAAATGAATCCCAACTCCAAACCCCAGTAAGAGCAAAATTTAATAATTCTCATGGGTAATTATTTTTCATCAGCCAGATCATAGCCCAAAAGAGAAAAGGTTATTCATTTATTTATATTTTCCAGAAGTTTAAAGGATTTTCTTCAAGTCAGCCTTTCACTCACCCCCAAAGTGTGTAATCTTAGCTATTTTGTTGCTAACCTCAGACCCTTGCATGTTTACCCCTTTATTGTGTTTTCTCTAAGCCCCTAATAACCAGGTGATTCAAACGTTGGCATTGGGCCCCTTTATTCAAAACACTAAAAGAAAAATATTGTTAACCAAGAATGCTATATCCAGCAAAACTGTCTTTCAAAAACAAGGGGGAAATTAAGACATTCTCAAGATTACTAATTGTTCTCCCCGTTCAAATCTATTATTGGTTCCCTTTAGTGACTTTTTTTTAATTTCAGTTATACTTTTCAACTCCGGAATTTCTGTTTGGTTCTTTTTTATAACTTCTATCTCTTAATTGTTATTCTCTATTTGAGGCAACATCATCATCATACCTTCCTTTACTTCTACACTGATGATTTCCTTTAGTCCTTTGAACATATTGATAATGACTACCTTGAAGTCTTCATCTGTTAAATCTGACATCTGTTCTTACCAGTACTTTCAGTTGCCTGCCTGCATATTTTACATTGTATGGGTCATACGTTCCTATATCTTTGCATATCTCATAATTTTTTGTTAGAAACTGGAAATTTTAGATAATACATTGTAGCAACTCTGGGTACTAATTCCCCATTCCAGGACTTGTTGCTATTGGCTTGTTTATTCTGTTAAAGATGAGCTAGGTTATTTTGGTAAAGTTCATTCAGTCCTTCCCTTCCCCCCTCCTTCCACAGTGTGAAGCCCCTGGCGTTGCTCCTTTGAGGATGCTGTCTAGGTATACCCATACTCAGGCTAGGATAACAGTTGTTTGATAGAGCTCTTTGATAGTCTCACTTTATTAAAAAAAATATATATTGTCTCTTTTCCCGTTCACATTTGGCGGCAAGATCCATTAATTGCCTGCTGATTGCTCTCTATTTCCAATAAAGCCCTGGGAATATATGTTATTTCCAATAAAGCCCTGGGAATATATGTTATTACAGGAATTTATCCAATCAAATTTTGGTTCTTTTGAAGGGATAGTCCTGAGGTCAGTGCTTGAGGTCTGTTCTCTCAGAAGAGCATATTCTAGCTGTGTCTCTCCCTTTTTCTCGTTGGCAAACTAGCCTATATATCCTATGAATCTACCAAACTACCTCCCAATTGCTGTTCACCACAGCCTGCAGTCCAGTGATGGCGAACCTATGAAACGCCTGTCAGAGGTGACACGCGAACTCATTTTTTTGGTTGATTTTTCTTTGTTAAATGGCATTTAAATATATAAAATAAATATCAAAAATATAAGTCTTTGTTTTACTATGGTTGCAAATATCAAAAAATTTCTATATGTGACACGGCACCAGAGTTAAGTTAGGGTTTTTCAAAATGCTGACACGCCGAGCTCAAGAGGTTCGCCATCACTGGCCTACACTGTCCTTGAGAGCTTCCATAGGCTTGACCTTTGCCATATGCTGTTGCAATTGAAATCAGTTCCATTGGGAAGAGATTCAGAGCAATTCAGGCAGTACATGTACAATCTGCAAAGGCCTATAAAATGTTGGAGCTCTTTTCCTGTCATGAGTAATAAAAAATGCAAACTTACCATGTAAACCTTTCCCTTCTTGTGTTTATTTTATTTCTTTAAACATACATTTTGACAAAGGATTTTAAGTCCTAGACACTGTTCAAGATGCATAAAAAACAAGTTGCTTGACCTTCATGCAGCATGTGAGTGGTGAAGTTGAGGTTGAACACAGGAAGTCTAACTTCAAAGGCCCAGTTTTTTTTTTTAAATATACTTTACTGATTTTTTACAGAGAGGAAGGGAGAGGGATAGATAGTTAGAAACACCGATGAGAGAGAAACATGGATCAGCTGCCTCCTGCACACCTCCTACTGGGGATGTGCCCGCAACCAAGGTACATGCCCTTGACCGGAATCAAACCTGGGACCCTTCAGTCCGCAGGCCGACTCTCTATCCACTGAGCTAAACAGGTTAGGGTAAAGGCCCAGTTTTTAATCACTATGCTACATATATGCATGTCATGATGCAAAATGTATGCATAAGGTGACATACTGATAGAAAAATGTTGACTACTTTTGTAGAAAAAAAGTCAGAGTTCAGATACTAACTTGGCCAGGACTTATCAACTTGAGTCTACATGTTCTCCTCTGTGAAAGAATAAGAATGATTACCTAATTGTACTGTTGAGCTAATAAGATGAGATCATGTGTATGAAATGCTTATACTATGCCTAGCTTAATAAGTATTGATTATTTTACTTGACCTTTAGGAGGGAATTTTATAATTTATTTTTATTTCTTCTTTATGGACATCCCTGTAATTTGTACTTTCCTATTTTCCACAACTTAGAAGAGATCACCCCCTTATTAAAGACCCAGAAGCTAAAGAAAAGACATCTCATTAAAATGTCAAAGTCACTGCATATGAGATGATATTTTTGGTGATAATACATCAATGAAGAAACAAAGAATAAGGAATATAGAACAGTTGTATATGCTTAAATACTGCCAAGGGAAAAGGACATTTCTTGTATTGATAGATATGGCCTACAATGAGAGACCCCTGCACTCTGGCTCCAGATTTCTCTCTTTCATAGGATCTCTGTTCTTCTAGATTGTTTGGTACATTATGTTGTTGCTTCTTAATAACATGTTCCCTCTTGTACAAAACACTTTGGGATCTAGTTTGGTTTCTCTAGACCTGTAGTCCTCAAAGAGTAGCTTTGGACCAGCAGCTTCACTCTCACTTGAGAACTTGTTAGAAATATCAGACATACTGAGACAGAAACACTGGTGGATGGGGCCTAGCAGTCCCCTTTAACAAATACTTTCGTTGATTATGAAGAGGTCTACAGTCTGAGAACCACTGCTTTAGACAATTACCACTGTTTCCGCTGGGAAGAATTCTTTATGCCTGGAGTTTTGGCCAGGAGGCCCTGGGTGGGACCACCTTTGAGTGAAATGCCCACTCATGGTCACAGGAATTACTTACAAGTAGTACTGCCCTGGTGAACAGTAAACTAATTCAGTGTTGTCAGAATCCCACCAGAAGTAAATCAGATGATTTTTCTTTCAGCCCGAAAACAGCACATATTTTCATTCAGCATTTAGGAGGTGACCACCATCCTCCACTCTCTAGGTTCCAGGCTTATTAGCCTTCTTTGGGTTTCTTGACATAGACTTGTTTGCTACTGACCCTGGCTGTTGCTCAGACTGTTTCCTGAAACTCTTTTTCTTCCTCTCTTTACTTAATTAACACTGGTTTCTCTTCACATATCAGTTTAAGTTTTAATTCTTTGAGTGTGGCATTTTCTGAGTCTATAACTGCCTCTTTCCTTCTTTCCTCCCTTCCTTCCTTCCTTCCTTCCTTCCTTCCTTCCTTCCTTCCTTCCTTCCCTCCTTCCTTCCTTCCCTCCTTTCTCTCTCTCTCCCATCTCACATGTAACGATGTCAATTTGCAATCATACTTTCATTTATGGGGTGTTTGAATTCACATCTGTCTCCCTTGGGAGAACTTAATCTCTATGAGGATTAAGAGTGAATGTTTTTGTCACAAATGCATCCTCAGTTAAGATACTCAACACATATTTGTAGGTATGTAAATTAAAGAAAAAATGCCAGTGTATTAACATTTTGTGTTATCTATTAGTTCATTTATATCCATGTGAGGAAGTACCATTTAGTTTCTGATTATATCAATTTGACAAGTTTTTATTGAGCACTTTATGCCAGACATTCTGTTGGTGTTATGGATGGAATAGAAAGGAAAAAAATAGACAACATGTCTTATGGAGCTTGCATTCTCATTTCTATCAAAGACCTACAAATGAAGCTAGATTGCTGAAAATTCCACCTGTAACTTCTTTAATAATTAAAGAATCTGAATTATAATTAAACTAAGTTAAAGAGAATATAGTTAGTATACTTAAAGTTAATGTGTAGGATTACATAAATTAAGGTAGTTCTTAAATTTTAAATGCCTTGTTAAAAAATTATTCTGAATCAAGAAGGGCATTTGATCTCCAACATATGTTTCCAAAATGTGAAAAAAAGAGTCCTCAAATGTTAGCAATAGCTTCAGTGAATATATATATATATATATATATATATATTTATATTTATATTTCAAAAATAAAATGTTACTTTAAAATATAATTTCTGGTTTTTGCCAATACATACTAATGTGAAACTTTGAGGAGAGTTGTTTAAAATGAAGGAGAATAAGTCTTTGATTCAGTTGGCAAAGTATATTTTTTATAGGGAATTATCTGTTCTTTAGGAGGTGAACTGGGGTGCACACCGGCAAATGCACACGTACATAATTTACACCAATAGATTGCCTCCAATGTACAGAGCAGAATATTTAATGTCTCTGGAAAGTGGTTATCCTGACCTTGGTTGTTTCAGCCCTATTCCAAATTGCTCAGGTATTAGCCTCCATGACTGAAATCAGAGATAAAGAAACTGCATGGAGGGATATCAGGCCCACTGTTTTCTAGAGTTGTTACTTGTTAAAGTGCTTGATAACTGTCTATGGCTGGTCAGCCTTGATTATTCCTACATCTTTGTAGCAGCTGCCCACAGTTCCCAGCATGAGGTGCCAACAGAAATGCAGCTGAGCTCTCTATTAGCTGAAGCTCCTTGCACCTGGTTCACACTTCTCTCTTCCTTTCCTCTGTTTGGAAGTGATTTACTGTTCTTAATTAGTTCAAACATTCCAAGAGGAATTCTCCAAATCAAGGAGTGACTCCTCCCTCGTGAAAATGAAAGATTAAGAACATATTACCTAAAACAATTTTATCTTTCCTAAGTGAGAAGCATTTGAACATTGTTAAACTTGTCACATTGGAAAGTGGCACTGTTGGTTTGTCATCTTTGTTAACTAAGTCAGATACAACCAACTGAAGAAAAGGGGGGGAAAAAGAAGATGGAAGGAATGAAGGAAGGAAGGAAGGAAGGAAGGAAGGAAGGAAGGAAGGAAGGAAGGAAGGAAGGAAGGAAGGGAAAGGAAGGAAGGAGAGGGAGGGAGGGAGGGAGGGAGCATGCTAGGGAAAGGAAGAACACCCTGATCACAACCCTTTGTCAGGCCAAACCCTTTAGGGAGATTTTGTGAGTTTTAATATGCTGCCTCCTCTTGCTAGAACTCTTTTTTTTTCTCAATACAAATAAAAATCTGGCATGTCTTTGAAGTAGTAACTGCATCAAAGACTTGCTCCCATTAATTGTAAATTACTCTCCTAAAAGCCAGTCTACAGTTAGCTGTTCATGAAAGGATGCCTGGTTTTGCAGTACCTTGGGTTCTCAAAGCAGAAGAACCTCTTAATTGATCTTCCTCTATTTTTACATCAAATAACAGTAAGCAGAAAAATGTCCTTTAACTTATAAAATGGCCACACCTATTAGAGATCCTTGAGGCAGATAGAAGAGAAGAAACACATCTCGCTCACACTCTGGGGTTCTGAATTTAGAAGAAAACTAGAAATTGAGAAAATGAGTTTATACTTGAAGCCAACAATGTATTGACTTTTGGTTGGTTTCTATGGCAGTCAAAGTGATAGCAAAATATTCTCGGATACAAGCTAACATTTTTAGAGTATTTTAGAAATTCAAGTTGTAATACAAAATATTTATTGTTAGAATCACAGATTCAAAGGAGTTGAAAAAATTAATTTCCTCTCTAAGTCTATGCTGAACTTATTAAACAGATCAGTGTGTTACATGTTTTAATGTTCTTCCTGTGCAAAATGTTCATATCTGTTTGTATTATTAATTATCCTTTACATCAAGATATTTTACCCATATCTTAATTTTATTCTCTCATCAATGCCTTGCATCCTGTGTAGATCAAAGAATTGGACATTGACAGAGAAACTTAAGTTCGGCCATATGATATATGATTTTCAGATATATCATATAGCTGAACTTAAGTTTCTCTTGTAAAGAATATACATTGAATAAATAGTTTTTAACCATGTGGCATTTGCACCTACAAATAAATTCAGGGGAGTGATGCTAAAATTAGAATCACCAAATTTGTGAGATTCTATCAAAATGATTTTGGGAAAAGTGAAAAACGTAACTCATTGCTTAGAATACAATGAATTAAACTGTGTTATTTGGAGCCTAACCTTTTATTTAGTAAATTAAAAATGTTAAAAAAAATTAATTGGTTGATTAACAAGTTGAATAAGTTAAATTGTTTTAATTTTTTATATCTGTAATTTTCTAAAATGTATTGTCCCTATTGCTTCATCTGTTTGAAAAATATGAAATTAAGCAGAGTGATGCCATTCATCAGAAAATTATATTTTTCAATGTCTCATCCTTGATGATATTTGCCAAAATTCTGGGAATGACAAATCTAACATATTTTTCAATGTATTATTTTCAATAACCAAGAAGTCAGATAATAAGCAAATACATTTTATATTATTGGAGCAACTTGTCTATACGAAGCCCAAATTAACTACTTAATCTCTTTAAATAAGTGTTGTAAAAGAAAATTATAGCTAGTACAGGCAGCATGTGGCTTCCTTGCCAACAGCTGTCAAGAGAAAAGTTACCTAAATAACTGAATTAGGAACACAATTCATCACTAATGGAACCCCCTATCTAATATTCAAATAGGTATGACTCCATCTACCATAAAGTGACACAAAACATATATAGTCTTTATGTACCAAATCTGCAAATAAAATTTTCTCGGTATTATCTAACCATGGTGATACTTTATAGTCACCCAGGATGCTACACTGCAAGTACTTGGAAAGAAAACATATACTTATGAAACTGGCAAATACCTTGGTGGTCACTTTGTTAAAATGCTTCATTTTAGAAACAATAAAACTCAGAGCCAAAAGGATTAATGACTTGCCCAAGGACACCACATTTAAGCATGAATAGATCAAGAACAGTGCATAGCTGAAGTTGGAAACTGACTGTCTGCCATAGAGTAGACAGAAACAAGCTTGGTGGTAGAAAGAACCAATGGGTTAGAGAAAATCTGACCCCCGGAACAAAAAGGGGACAAGAAGCAAAACAGTGAATGGGCTTAAAGGAATATTGTCAACAAGGTCCCATGGAGCTTCCCTATTAGCATTGTGCAGTAGTTTGGTCCATTTTGAAAGTCCATATGTTAGCATGGGCATAATTCTACTGACTCTAAATTGGTCACAGGAGTGCTTAGGGATATGCCAGCTTCCTGATGAGGATTATTAATGTGATCCTTGTTTTTCCAGCTAGCTTTTCACTATCTCCCATCCTATCGCAATGCTTTTTTGTTGTCCTCCACCCTAAATGACTTGCATAAAGCCATGGAGATGATGGATTAGGAGCAAAAGAACTTAGGCACAATTAGATTCAATGAAAAATCCCACTAAATTAGGAGTGTATATCTAACAGAGGAAGTGTAGTACACTGGCTAAAAGTGTTGGATTTGGGGACAGAGTGTTAGTGTTTAAATCCCTGCTCCCTCCCTACCAGTTTGACCTTGATCAAATTGTTTATCCTCACTCTGGTTCTTTAAATTCATCTATAAAATGGGAGTAAGTAAAAATAAGGCTGTGATGACTACTGAATGAAATCTACATAAAATTAACAGTACCAGACACAAAGTAAGGGATATGATGATATCTAAGCAAATCTGTGGCACCATAGACTCAGAAATCACTTAAAATTTTGTATTAAAAAATAACTCCATATTTTCATCTAGTAAACTTTATCTATCCATAGATAAATGTTTAAAAAATTATATGAAATTTGAAAAGCTAGTTCAGCTTGTGTAGATGCCTCTTTGTAAAAGAGAATTTGAGGAAAAGTAGATTTTACTTATAGTGAAAATCAAAGGAATTCATTCTAAATTTTTGGATTTTTAAAATAATGCCACACGCCTATTTGGCTTTAAAAATAAAAGGATTTGGTTTTATTTAAGGATTTGCAAACCTTGAAAATAAAGAAATAGGAAAATTAGCACTTATTGCCCAATTGTGTGCTGGTAACTATTTTAAGTGCTTAAAATCAGAACCAATAAACAACTTGAGTACTTTTTACAAACATAACTGTGAGTGAAGAAAACAAGTTGCAAAATATTACATATTCAAGCTATTCCAATTCAAGTTAAAAATAAGCAAAATTAATATTTTAGTGTTGTATACCCAAATGTTTTAAAGCTATATTTTTAAAAATTCATGAAAATTATTATCATAAAAAGGAGGATAGTAGCTACTTAAGGAGATTAGGAAAAGCATGTATAATGGAGTAGGGTTAATTGGAGAATAGGGGTTCTGGATTGCTGGCAAAATTAAATGTGTACTTGCTTTATAATTATCCTATATAATAAAAGGCTAATATGCAATAGACCTAATGGTAGAACAACCAGTAGCTATGATTTGCACTGACCACCAGGGGGCAGATACTCAATGCAGGAGCTGCCCCCTGGTGGTCAGTGCGCTCCTATGGGGGGTGGGGGGGGAGCCACTCAGCCAGAAGCGGGGA
Source organism: Myotis lucifugus (assembly GCF_000147115.1). Classification (NCBI taxonomy): domain Eukaryota; kingdom Metazoa; phylum Chordata; class Mammalia; order Chiroptera; family Vespertilionidae; genus Myotis; species Myotis lucifugus. The sequence continues at coordinate 833,965 of NW_005871280.1, forward strand.
GTGGGCCTAATCCATCAGTTGGACATCCCCCAAGGGCTCCCCAACTGTGAGAGGGCACAGGCTGAGCTGAGGGACCCCCCCCCCAAGTGCGGGCCTCTAGTGCAATACACTATACATTTATGTTTATTCATTTCTGTAGTATAGTATTACATTTCAGAATAAAAAGAAAAAGCCCACAGCTACTTAAGAGGCATACATTTGCAAAATTGCCATAGTTTCCATAGACTATACTGTCTTGCTAGAAATGCTAATAATTGTGGTCAATAAGACCTGATTCAACATGCATATTGAATCTCCCTTGGACTGCAAATGCCTGATTCCACAGGCAATTTGTAGACAGGAAATATATAGCAAATTGCTGCTCAGCAGATATACCTTACAACAAGTTTAATGAACATGGCAATGTTTCAATACCAATGAGGAATAAAGCTTGTTAGAACTATAGTGTCTATAAAGAGGAATGATACATAAAGCATTTCATCATCCTCATGTCTTACTAAAATAATACTTGAGCAGTTGACTTAGAAGCAATGTTTCAACTTGTGGCCTTGTAGTAATAGAAGCTAAGAGAATAATGATGCAACATATAGTTAATTATGAGTCAAAAGTGAAACTGGTTTGGCAAATCTATCTCATTTCAGTGGCAAATAATTAATGTACAATGAAAACTGAAACCAACTACACTAAGGTGTAACTGAAGGTCACTTTTTCAAGGCATTGGCTAACTGTGAATGGATTTATGGATTTCATGGACTATTGATTTTTATGAAGGAAAAGACATTTATTAGCCCTTCACTAAATGATATATAGTATTTATCAACTCCCAAGATTCCCAATAATTGTGAGTTTTCTAATTGGTTGCCACATTGTATTTTCCACAGATGGCTGCAACATTATCTCCATTAATACATGCTCTTTTAAGACCTTGCCATTCCCCCATTATGAAGTAGAATATGACCGTCTTCATATGAAGCTGGGTGAGCTTGTGAATTATTTGTAATCAATAAAGTGTGGTAAGTATAATGCTGTATGCTTTTTTTTGACAGTAGATCAGAAAAGATGATACAACATGTCTTACTTTCTGGAATACTAATTCTTGAAGAACTTCAGGAGCCATATAAACCACTGACTGCTATGAGGCTGCCATGTTGTGAGGAAGCCAAAGCTAGCCATCATATAAAGAGTATATGGTGAGGGCATGAGATTATATGAAGAGAAAGAGATACCCAGGCAAATGCCAGCTGGTAGGCCTCTAACGTTGGATGTTGCAGCTACAGTAATCATCTGACTTCAACCACAGTTCAAAGCCAAAAGCCTTTTCAAATTTTCAAATTCCTTACACACAAAATTTATGAGAGATAATAATATAATATAATATTTGTTTCTGTCTTAAGTCACTAAAATTTAGGTCAGTTGTTACTTGGCTATAATTAACTGACCAACTGGGTTATTTTTTATTTATTTATTTACTATCTTCAGGGCTCTTTGTTCACATGGAAAGATTACATACAATGTTCAGGAAACTTCATAGATATTCATGTGGTATTTGTAGTTGATTAGTCCAGATTATCTGCTCAACCTTTGGAAAAGGTAGCCACTTAGAATCATTTTGATAAGCTCTTAAATGCAGAACTTTGGCCCATGATATATAGTAAGAGGTGACATCAGCAAAGTGGGCCTTTGAAAATCATCTCCTCTATAAAAGCATTAGGAACACCGGCAAAAATTGTCAGAATTAAATTTTTCAAAACTGTGGAAATTAACCAAAAGCTTGCAGCAATTTCTAGAAATTGTATTTAAGAAAAATAGCTGAACCTTGGTAAGAATAGTAAGTTTTATGGCATTTTAATTTACCTTATTCTCACCCTTGTTCCAGTAGCCTTAAAAAAATAGTAGCCTGCAAATTATTATGAAAACTAGCACCCTGGCAACCACTGGTGATGGCAAAAATGGATTTGGAACTCCTTCAAATCCCATTCCTAGAAGAATATCATGATTTGACCTGTCTAGTGGTTCACTGACATATACTACTTTGAAAGGTTGTCTTGATTTGACCTGACTGGGAGCTTGCCTAATTTAAACCACATTTTCCCCAGGGGCATTTGTTGAAACAATCAGATGCAATTGTATAACATCACAGTTGCTTGGGATAGTGGTTAATGGTTGGGGCAAAGAATAGGTAAACTGAAAAGCTTAAACAAAAAAGTCAGGAAATGCAATACCCATAAAAGGATTTTGAAAAGCTCAGACATGTTCCTGAGAATCTCAGACACCCATGTGTAGGGCTGTGTAAATGCCCAGGACTGTGAGCTTGCTAAGAAAAGACCTGAACCTAAGATCTAACTTCTGACTAACCTGAAGCTATGTGTAAGCAGGAAGTGAAGGATGAGGCAGAGTTGTCAACTGCATGACTGAATGTGGAAGGTTTAACCCAACACACACATAGAATCCCTCTGCAAAGACAGGAAGATTTATTAATATCAGGCATTTAATGAATCTCTGTCAATCATTAAATGACCGTTAAGAAAATTGAGCAGAGACTTCAATGAACACACAAAAGCTATAAATTGGAAGAGTTTTGAAGTTTTATTCTGATAGATCCTTTTGATATCTAAGGTTCATGCCTAGCTATGTGGCCTTCTATCTCCCCTCTTGTAAGTGGTATCATTTTTTACTTAATATTTTTTGCTGTTTTGTTTGTTTTATTAAAAACAAAAGGCTATGTGTTTTATTTGTTTCATTCTAATCACTTTAATCATTTTTATTTTTGTAAGTTTTAAAAATGTATTGTTCTTCCTCTTTCAACAGGCACCCCGCCACCATGGGCCGCGGTCGCACCAAGACCGTCAAGAAGGCGGCCCGGGTCATCATCGAGAAGTACTACACGCGCCTGGGAACGACTTCCACACCAACAAGCGCGTGTGCGAAGGAGATCGCCATTATCCCCAGCAAGAAGCTCCGGAACAAGATCGCGGGCTATGTCACGCACCTGATGAAGCGGATCCAGAGGGGGGGGCCCCGTGCGAGGCATCTCCATCAAGCTGCAGGAGGAGGAGAGGGAGAGGAGGGACAACTACGTGCCCGAGGTCTCGGCCCTGGATCAGGAGATCATTGAGGTTGACCCTGACACTAAGGAAATGCTGAAGCTCTTGGACTTCGGCAGTCTGTCCAACTTGGTATCATTTTTTACTTAATATTTTTTGCTGTTTTGTTTGTTTTATTAAAAACAAAGGCTATGTGTTTATTTGTTTCATTCTAATCACTTTAATCATTTTTATTTTTGTAAGTTTTAAAAATGTATTCTTATGATTTTAGACAAATAATCTTATAATTTGAGAATAATACCGATTTTAGTTCTCTTCTCTAAAATGTACTTTTTGTTTATCTTTTGTTTATGTGCATTTCTAGTTTTGCAAAAGAACATTAAATAATAATGATGATAATGTGATTTATGAAGATGCTTTTAATATGTCATCATTTTGTAAAGTACTGACTTTGAATATATTTATGTTAAGAAATTATCATTTATTTTATTTTATTATTTTATTCTATTTTATGAACCAGCCAGGTATAAGTGTAAAACTTTGGCAATTTCTTTTTTGGCAAAAATAAGATGATAATATGCTATTGCACATTAACTTATATTAATAGATTTATCTGACCATTAATTATCTGCCCTTCTATTTTATATTGCATTATTAGTGGGCAAAGAATATGGGCTATTGTATATCTTACTTAAAGAAAATCTATTTGTGGCCTAATACAGGGTAAGCTTTTATCAATAATCCACAGGCCCTTTAAAAAGAATGTATACTCCATATTTTCAAAGCATAGCCTTTGAACTATATCTAATGAATCAACCTTATGCATTATTCAAATCTTATCTATGATTTCATGTTTTCTACACTGATTTTCACATTAACTGACAGAGGTAAGATCAAGTCTCCTATAATTTTTGTTTTTGCCCACTTCTTCTTGCATTTTATAGACTTTGCTGTATGTAGCTTGGTACTATGTTATGTGCTGCAGTAAAAAAAATCATAAAGCTCATTTCCTCACCATGGATTTTATCCTTTACGTTATAATATGCCCCTGCTGGTTTTATTTAATAGCTTTTGGGTTGAATTCCACTTATCCAATACTAAAGTTGGGACTGCAGTTTTGTGTTTTATTTATGTCCTTCTTTTCCCATTTACCTTTGTATTTTTGCCTTTTACTTTTCACATTTGTATGTCTTTTGTTACAGAATGCTATATTCAGGAAATAGTTGGATATTATGGGTGACTTGACTTGAGGCATTTTTATCACTGGTGAATTTATAGACATAGTAGAAGTGATTATTTAAATTGTGTTGTCTTATTTGAAGTGATAGCCTTTACTACTTCCTCGGTTTTCTCACTTTGCTGCACAGGGTGTCCTCTCTCTGCTCCCTCCCAAACATACACACTGTGGAAAATGGGACTGTATTACTTTTGTTTTTATTTTTATGTGATTAATTTTATAACTGTAAATAGTCCACACAACCATTACTTCTTGATTTATTAACTTAAGATAGTGTCAATGAATAATAATGAATTTTAAATTGGTTTCTGGATTTTCGTCCTGATCCATATTTACAGTTTACATTATGAAGCTGTCCTGCAAGGGTTATGATGTTTACATTCCTTTTTACAATGAAACTTCTCATAGCCTTTGCTCAGAAATTTATATCTAATGGGATCCATGCTCATCATTGATTATGGGTATTTGACTATTTTGCCATTTTTTATGCATTTAGTATGCTTACATCTGGATGAACTGGATTTTTTTTTCATTAGGTAGTTTCTTTAAGAAAACAAAAAACCTTATACATACATATTCCTTTGCCTATACATGTTGAGAATTTCTTTGTGGAATGTAAGATTCTTGGACAACATCCACTTTTGCTTCAAAACTCTAGCAGTATTCTACTGACCTCTGAATTTCAACATTGTTGCAAAGAAATCTGAAATCAACCAATTTATCCCATCTGCACAGAATTGCTGTTTTTTTGCTTGAAGAACTGTGGAATTATTTCTATTGTCTTGATATTAGGAATTTCATCAGTATACTTTGCAGAGTTGCTCACTATGCATCACTCTCCACAAAACAATATACTAACTGTGCAATCACTTCTTTCTTAATTAAGGAATATTATCCATTTTAAAAAGACTTTTATGTCAGCTTATTTTAGTTGCAACAAATATCCACTCATTGGATCTCTGTTTCTTTTTTCCACTTTTAAAATCTTTTTAGAATTGCATTCACTTTTTCTTCTTCCTCTTTTTTCTCCAGATTTTAAAAATTTCTTTGTGTCATAGATTTTCCCCACTATATTTTCAAGTTTTTGCCCTCAATATGCTTCCTCTCTCCTAAGCTTTCCTTCTGATTAATTTGGTTGTAGTATCAACTAATCTTCATACTTTCTGTGTCCACTTATTTCTTTTTTAAAAAATACATTTTTATTGATTTCAGAGAGGAAGGGGGAGGGAGAAAGAAAGATAGAAACATCAATGATAAAAGAATCACTGATCCTGCATACTCACCACTGGGGATTGAACCTGCAACCTGGGCATGTGCCCTTGACCAAAATTGAACCTGGGACCCTTCAGTCCATAGGCTGATGCCCTAGCCACCGAGCCAAACCAGCTAGGGCCACTTATTTCTTTCACAGGAGAATTTTGTTACAAGAAATTTTGTTTCCAAGGATATACACTGACTTCTTGATTTGAGTATTCAGTTTTTCCTCCCTCCCTCCCTTCCTTCCTTCCTTCCTCCCACCTTCCTTCCTTCCTTCCTTCCTTCCTTCCTTCCTTCCTTCCTTCCTTCCTTCCTTCCTTCCTTCCATTTCTTCTCTCCCTCTCTCCTTTCCTTCCTTTCTTATTTCCTTCTTTCTGTTCATCCTTCTTTTTCTATTTTTGTAGTCAATTTGCATGATTCCCATGTCATTTGTTTAATCTTACTCCTCTGTTCTAAGAATCTTCTTTGTGGGTCAAGATTTGCTCTCTAACCTTCCCCCTCATGCTCAGTGCTGTGACAGTCTTACCCATATGGATGGCAACAATGGACTCCCTGATTCTCTAGCTTCCAACCATGGACTCCATGATTTTCTAGCTTCCCATTGAAATTCATCAGTGATGAGCCCTGCAGAAGATTGCAGGGCATAGGTAAGTTAAGATATTTATTCTGGTACAGTTGTCACAGTTGACTTTATTCCTTGTCTGAAGACAAGGTGGAGGCAAAGCATTGAGTTCAAGTGACTAGAGCAGGTGGTCACTATTGCAACAAATAATAATAGTAAAGTTATGAGTCCACTAGCTTTTTGTTGTCCTAATATACTCAGTGAGACGAGGAAATTGAAATCTATGAATATTCAATTGGGAATGTGAGTGGACAGTCAAAAAACCTTGATAGCAACTAGGAAGGAGTCTCTCTTTCCCCCGACTCTCTCCTGCTGGCTGAGGAAGCCACCCTTCTCTACTGAGGAATCTATCCATCGTCTACATAAAAGCTTTACACTGACTGCAAGACTCATTCATAAGTGGCAGTTGTCTCACAAGCTGATGTCAACTCTTTTCAGGACACACTTATACCATCCCTCATTGCCTTAAGTCCTATAATGAGATTTAGATGCCACATAGCCCAGGCAGAAAGAACAAAAGGCCTGACCAGAAAGAAAACAGTCTTTGTGCCAAAGGAGTTACTAGTATAGGATTTCATCAATCTGTATTGACCAGGGTCTGGACATCACATATGGCAGTGAAGTCTAAAGATGTTAGACCAAGAAAAAGAAATATAAGTCTCAAATAAGACTAATTATTTTTATTTTTCAATTATAGTTGACTTTCAGTATTATTTTATATTAGTTTCAGGTGTATAGCATAGTGATTTGACATTTCTATAATTTGTGAGTGATTTCCCCCAATAATTCTAGTAACCAACTGACCCCATACATAGTTATTACAGAATTATTGACTATATTTTTTATGCTTTACTTATATCCCTGTGAATATTTTGTAACTACCAATTTGTACTTCTTAATCCCTTCATCTTTTCACCTGCCCCCAAGCTCCCTCCCATCTGGCAACCATGGGTTTGTTCTCTGTAGCACTGACTCTGTTTCTATTTTGTTTATTTTATCCTCTAGATTCCACAGATAAGTGAAATCATATGGTATTTGTCTTTCTTTGTCTAACTTGTTTCACTTAGCACTTAGCATAATACCTTTGTGTAGGTTCATCCATGTCATCACAAATGGTAAGATTTCTTTTTTTTTAATGGGTGAGAAATATTACATTGTATAATTGTACCACAATAAGATTTCACCTCACACCAATCAGAATGGCCATCACAAATAAATCAACAAACTACAAGTGTTAGCAAGGGTATGGAGGAAGGAAATCCACGTGCACTTTTGGTGGAATGCAAATTGGTGCAACACTATGGAAAACAGTGTGGAAGTTCCTCAAAACATTAAAAACAGAAACACCTAACCCAGCCGGTGTGGCTCAGTGGTAAAGCATAGACCTATGAATCAATAGGTCACAGTTCGGTTCCCGGTCAGGACACATGCCCAGGTTGTGGGCTCAATCCCTAGTAGGGGGCTTGCAGGAGGCAGCCAATCAATGATTCTTTCTCATTGATGTTTCTACTGTCTCTCCCTCTCCTCTCCTCTCTGAAACCAATAAAAATATATTTAAAAATAAATAAATATAAACAGACCCACCTTATGACCCAGCAATTCTACTTATAGGTGTTTATTTGAAAAAAAATCTAGAACACTAATTTGAAAAGATATATGCACCCATATGTTCATTGCAGCATTATTTATAGTAGCCAAAATATAAAAGTAACCTAAGTGCCCATCAACAGACCACTGCATAGAGTAAGATAAATTATTGACATGAGTATACTCATCTAGAATTTTGGATTTAATGCTTTGGCTTGAAAACTTGTAAATGGCATTCACAGTCTGATACCAGTAAGTCACCTAACAAAATGAGGTGGAAATGCTGGGACATACCTGGCTTCCTGAAGAAAAGTGAGACATCAGGGAGATGGAATACAGGTGGAGATCTCTTATGTATAACCTTTTTCTAGGAAAATCATCATCTGGTTTTTCTGGGAATGAGGACTTTCTGGGATATAGGATTCCCAGTGGTTATACTTGGACAATTCCAGGCAAACTGGGATGGTTGGTTACTCTATCTTCTGCCCTCTGACTGTGCCCTTGAGAAGCTTGGAAAACATTCCTTAAGAGGCATGAATCCATCGATGGTGTTGGCAATGTTGTGGGAGGTGCCAGAAACATTTAAATGCTTCCTAGTGGTTGCCTTCTGAAGGCCAGACATGATGATGTGTCTGGGCTGACCAGCAGACCCTGAGCGATGGATGAAGATTACTCTGACACAGGTTTCTGTGAAAGAGAGGGCTAAGGGACTCTTTTACTTTAGTAATAAAAGCAGTCTTGTTTGCCTGCTTCTTTAGCTTTTTATTGTAGCAACTGCTAGGTACAATCAGCAGGTAGGTACCCTTGAGAAAGTATACGCTTCCACAAGGTCAGGTCTTTAAAGACTAAACATAGAGATTCTAGCAAAACACCCCGGGGGATCTGACTTGTTTGGAAAAGTCAAGGTAGGGGCTGCTGCCTTCGGCAAGGTCCCCTCAGAGGCTTCCGACCTTTCAGAGAATCCTCCTTACAGACCTTCTAACCAAATCCCGTGCTTCCCCAAAATGATGAGAGATACTTTAATGGAATGAGGTTTCTAGATGTCAGTGGGAATGCTAAGATCCCAGAATCACAGAAGCAGGTGGTGACCCATGGGACAGCAGACCAATCCTGTTGTTATGAGTCCCAAATAGTAAAACAAATAGATTACTTAGTAACCCACAGAATCCACATGTTAGCTCTCTGACATGTAGATTGAGAGCTATTTGGGCAGGAAAGGCAATATAGAGCTTCTCCTTCCCCCATTGTTTGTCCCTCACATTCTCATATTGTAAAGCAAAACCATGGCACATCCTAGGCAGATCTCAATGTCAGAGAGTGGTGTCTCCAGAAAACACTTGTATGATGCAGAGGGGTGACTCCTATCAGTTCTCTATTTAATTCTCCTGTTTGGCCTTTGCAAAAGTCAAATGGATAACATTGTAACTATCTGCATACTTAATCAAGTAAGGACGTCAATGACAATTATTAATTTTGGAGTGGCATCTTAGAACAAGTCAATACAGTCCCTGAGAACGCACATACAACTATGTGATTTAGTGAGTGTTGTCTTTCTTTTACTGCATAACAGGATAATCAGAAATAGTTTGCCTAAACTTGTCAGAAATAACAGTATTTATTTACTGTCTTGTTTCAAGGATAAGTCATCTCTCCTGCTTTTTAACTTAAGAAACATATGTTTGCTTAATGACAGTTTATTCATCCATGACAACCCTGTTGATGAATGAAAAGCCATTAAGTATTTAAATTATATATACATTTCAGTAGGATTCATTCCACCCCAATGCAATATAACTAATAATTACCAGAGATATAGAAATATAGTAATTGGACAATAAAAACAAGCTTGTGTCAGAAATAAATTAGAATTGGAAAGTAAATAAATATAAGTTGTAAATAAAGTGCAATGTTCTGAAAGTTTATTGTACTCATCAAAGGAGGAAGGGAAGGCTTCATAGCGGGTGCCCGACAAGGGCATAAGGGAGCTGTTCTTTGGACGGTGATGGGCAGTCAGGTTGATTGATGTTCAGGAAGACCTTTGGTAGCAGATTCAGGTGTGTTTATGATAATATTCATTCCCTGGAGAATATGCTACTGGAAGAAGGATCTAATGTGCAAGATCTTGGCATTTCTGTAGAGGAATGGAATCTTTGGGTTGAAACACTGCTTGTTGAAATATGTAGAAATAGTGCTCCTTCCTGAAGCAAAGAAGGAGCCTAGGAGATACATCATCTATATTACTCTTTCTTGATGAATAAGCAAAACAATGTATTTTTTGCTTTATTCTAACATGGTGTGCACTTCAAACATATTCCATGTGAGTGTCTCTGCCTGGACTAGGTTTGCTAGTATAAATTGGTTGGTGTGTCTTTACCTGAAATATTGTTCAGATATCACTTCTTGTAGCACATTTAGTGTATTTTGGGCTGAAAAAAATTATGACAACAACAAATAAAATAATTGTTTAAAGATTGGTCTAATATTTCCAAAGCCATGATAGAAAAAGGTCATTAATTGAATAGGCATTCTGTGAGCTAAGTGTCTGTGGCCCAGAGTGACACTGTTTATCTTCACATCTCAAAGAATATCACACTGGCCTATTACATTGATGGCATTGTGTTGCTTCCACTGAGTGAGCTGGAAGTATCTTAGAAGCCTTAGCAAGACACTAGCAGGAGGAGAAAACTCAAAGCCTCAGGAATCTGTGCTATGAGTGATTTTAAGACATCTTTTCTGAAGTGAGAGATGTTATTACTTACACAGCCCATCACTAAGACAGAGGCATAATACTTATTTTTTTATTTGTCTGTTTTGATATGGAAGCAATATGTGCCACATTTCAGCATCGGGATGATTGGACTCATTGTTTTGGTTATCCTTAGAGCTGCCCTTTTGAATGCAGTCTGGAATAAGAAAGAATTCTGCAGCACGTCAGGTTCTGGCCTTCATGACCTACCAGACCCAATAGCCTTATGACCTACCAGACCCAATAGTATGGCGATGCTTCAAGTTAGAAGAGATGTTTTATAAAATCTTAGGAAAGTCCCAACAGGAGAATCACACAAAAGATTCTGAGTGTTTTAGAGAAGGGCCATTTCATCTTTAGGCAATTGATATTCTCTATCTGAAAAACAAATTGTGGCTTGCTACTAAGCCCTGATAGACTGAATACTTGATTATAGAACATTGAGAGTGATTATGCAGTCTGAATTCCCTAGCAAGCACTGAGCATTATATGATCCACTGAACCATTAAATTGGATGTGCACAGCTGCATTCCATGATAAAAGGAATCATGTTTGTGAGAACATGACTGAGCACACTTGGAAGACACAAATAAAATGGCACGAGTATATAGTTCCATTTTACCTTTCCTTTTATTGTGCTGCCTCTCCCTCACTCCACAAATAGGAATTCAAGGTAACCTCACTATGAAGTTAGTTGATGAGGGAAAAGCTCAGGATTAGTTTGTAGATGGGTGTGCATGGCATACTGGTACCAATCAGAACTAGAGATCTATTGCTCTCAACTCTACTCAGGATTGGCCCTCAAAACCAGTAGGGGCCAATGTATGGTGCTTTATTTTTAGTCAGAGTGCAAAGATATAATAATCAAATGTTTGAGGTAAAAGTGACTTCACTCACGGTTATACATAAAACCCACTTAAAGAATGTTTGCTTTCTGTCCCCATCAACTTTGGGCTTGGGAGTTTTAGAAGTTCAGGTACCCATCATGGGAATGCCTGTTCCAGGTGTTTGGTCGTGGTTCTGATGAATTGACACTATTCTCTCCACACCAACATTTTGGACTTCATATATCACTGAGCCAGCAAGCAGAAAAGAGAATTACTATTCTGGGTAGGGTGGTTGAGTTTGATTACAAGGTAGGATTAGGGCTGTATTACACAATGTGGGCAAGGAGGACTATGTTTGGAACCCAGAGGATTTTCTGGTAGTATTTTTTAGTACTTTCTTTGCAAATAGCCCTTATCAATAGAAAAGTATGGTAACCAACATTTTGACCCCATAGGAGTGAAGGATTGAGTCAGGACATTAGTAAAATATTCCACCCAGCCAAAGTACTAGCATAAAACAAGCAAAACATAGAATGAATGAACGACAAAGGCAGCTTTAATACCTTAAGTTGCAGGCATGGCCATCTATAGACCAGCCTATCATAGGGACTGAAATTCTTCTTTCCTGCCAGATCTCTGGCTCATACATCATTTTTGACAAGGACATCTCTCTTTGGACCTTTAATTTTCACAAATGAAGCACAGCTGGACTTCCTTGACTACCTGCAAAACTTATCTGGGTACTGTTTTGGATCTTCTCTCAGTTCCTGTTTAAAGGCTGGACATTGGTGATATATTCCTTCAGCTTTCTAGTTTTCTCTGGGTGGGGGATCCTAATTGGAGTTAGCTGTGGTTTATCCATTGAATGAAAACTTTTCCTACAGTTCTTGAAATACAGTTCATTTCATCTACTTTGTAATCCATTTAGCATGTAGCCTTGCTTGAGCTGTAGGTCAACCGTGAATATTATCAACAAATCCAGGAATTTCATCTAGACTTGCTTCTAAAAATAAAATTTAAACATAGAGAATTTTTAATCTTGCTTAAACACCCTCTTCCTCATTGTCAGGCTATCTAGGAAAGGGGGAGAAATGGCTGAATCTCTTGTAAAATATAAGTTTTAATTGCTGTGCTCTTAGTGGATATTAAGAGTCAGATTTGTATGAGTTATTCCCTTAATGAAGTTCATTTTTATTTTGTTTTTGATATGTATTGTTTAAAATTCCTGCTGGTTATTGGGTAAAATTTTCTCTCTCTCTCTCTCTCTCTCTCTCTCTCTCTCTCTCTCTCTCTCTCTCTCTCTTCATCCTTCCAGGCATGGAAATGCAATACACATTATACATATAGGAAACCAAAAATTGAGTAAAGTTGCAGTTGAAAAATTGAACAGGCAAATAAGTGGAATAAAAGTTGTCAAAATGTGTCTTCCCCAAAATACCCTATGTCATCTGGTTGTTTTTTCAACTCTTGAAAGTATTTCTTAACATACCTAAAATATTCCCAATTGATTTCTTGAAGGCAGTGTAGCCATGATATTGAAATCATTTTTCACTGTGTAGTTCATCATTGGACAAATGTTACATGCATTATCTCATTATTTTACCACTCAAGTATCAAATACTACTGTATGCATACCTTATAGATGAGAGAAGTACTGCTTCAAGAGGTTGAGAAACGTAAGAATCTAAGTCTGAATGTCAACTCAGACTTGATTTCAAAGACTAAACTCTTTCTCATTATACAACCCTGAATTCTCTTTTAATACGGAGGACCACCCCCTTATTCTTGAAATTCTCTCCTTTTCTTGATTATGCCACCAAGCTGTCCTGGCTTTCTTTTTATCTTCTCTGTTGTTGTTTTTGTTTGTTTGTTTGTTTGTTTGTTTGTTTTATCTAATCTCCCTCACAGTTTCTTTTTCTTTCTTTCTTTTTTTTTCTGTCCCTTTAATGTTCAAGTTCTCCGGGATTCTGTCTTTAATCTTTATTTATTCTTATTGTGTAAATCCTTCTGGACCATCTCATCTCAACTGCTGCATTTTGTTTATATTGTCAGGATAAAATTATTAGACATTAGCTAAGAATTAGCACTCCTATTTTTCTGATGTATAATTATCCTCTTTCTCCCCATCTAAATATTGCACCACAAACATTCCATACATAAGAGGGTATCCACTAACTGATGACACAATGAGAGGAAAAAAGTCTCATTCTTGCTTTGAATTTATAAACAATCTCCTGAAACTCATATCAGGACAGTAGTCTTAAAAATCTAGACTATTGATTTGCAAAAGCCAGATATTTTGCAGCTCCTAAAACAAGACCTGAAGGCAAATTAACATAGAGATTATGCCCTAAAAAGTATTGCATAAGACAATTGATAAAAGGCCTGTGCTGTTCCTGAACAGTAAATAAAAGTTCATTTGATTGGAGTAAGAGGGAATTTCAAAGAGGAAGAGGAAGAGGAGAGCTCCTGAGTCCTTAAGATGGAAGTAGAGAGTCTGCCTCCTGAATGATTCCTGGAGCATGAGCTAAGGAACAGAGTCTGCACACAAATGCCAACATCATGCTTGTATTGTCTGGTACATAGTTTGACAATATGTAATTATACCTTCCCCCATTGATTGGCCAAGATGCCTATCAGAAACTCATTTTGCTGCTGATTGGGGATCCCTATAGTGGATTTTTGTAAGAATGGCATGAATTGTAAGAAATTGAGTGCTACTCTACTGTTATAGAAGTTTATAAAGACTTTAGATCTAGAAGACCTAAAGCAGACAATTGGTTTGTGTGTGGAGCCTGGCCTAGATCCAACCAATCTCTGAATCTCAGCACACCTTCATTGACAGGGAGGAAGCCCAGTATATATGTGTGGCTAACAGAGCAGAGGATTCTGTGGTCCCAGCATCTATGCACTATGCACTCATGACCACCTAGCATTCTAGGCTACATGAAATGCATTTTTGTAACATCATTGTGTCATTTCAATAAATAGCCCTCTTAGTTGGAAAAAAACAAACAAACAAAAAACAGAGTCTGCACAAAAATGAGGACCTTTCAAGGGCAGAAGAATTTTGCTCCCAGGTCAAGCATAGGCTTGGATGCTGAGTTTACAATAATAGAAAGCACCATGCATATGTTCTCTATGCCAGCACGAGCTATAAGGTAGGGATGGAAGCAAGACAGGGTACAGGTAGTATGCAATGAAGTTGTCCTCACACTCTGTCTGGCCTCCTGGTGCTCAGAGAGTTGTGGGAAAAGATATAAATGTTTCCCTGCGAGAAGATGTGTGAAGACCTAAAGAATCCTGGTGTGGACAAAGAGAAGGTAGAGAGATTTGCCTGATTTCTTGAAGTTGAGGACATCTACAAATAGAAGGTAATCACCAAAGGTGGGTGTGATAAACTACATTACAGAAGATGCCAATGAAGGAAAAAGGACTTCAACTGACCAGATAAATACTCTACACTGACATAACACAAGCCATCCAGTAAATAAGATCTCTCCTCAGGGAGGAAGGGGAAGGTGTGGAGGAAATAGACTCTGATTCTTCAGAGAGAAGAACTGAGAGTCACATGACATAAGAGACTACAGGGAGGGACAAAAAACTGGAACCATTAAGTACTTATTCAAATATAGGAGTGAAAGGAAAGGGTGGGTGGGAGAAAATGGAAGGCCTGCCACAAGTGGTAGCACATAAGGACTTAATTAAGGGATAAACAGTAATAAAAGACAGTGAACATTTTCAGATGCAGAGATAAAAAAACATTTCAATATCCATCTCCCATTAGAAATCTAGGTCTACAGGAAATCTTCAAAACCATTCAGTTCACTCCTAATTAAATATGCATTAGGAGAAAATTCATATCCTTTGCCTCCCTCAGAGTGCTCATTCTCAATTTTCCCCTAAAACTAAACTGTCATTATTTGTTTCCTTTAAGCACAGTCTATTCTCTGCTAAACCAGAGAAAAGCAAGTCTATAATCTTCCATTGACACTTGATTGGCTATACAACTTTTAACTAATCTATTTCCCACAAATATGTCTGAAACACTTTTATTATTTATGTAAGCTAATACATTAAAAAAGTTTTTCCACAAATCCTTTCTAGATACAAGAAGAAAATCTATTCTTAATATGCCAATAAGAACCTAATTACTGTAGTGAGAAGTTGAAATATTCCAGTCTTGTGTGGCATAGTATTCTTTACGTAACCTGGGATCAAATTAACATATTAGTGGTCTCATTAACAGGCTGTTTATAAAACTTGGAATCCAGTCTGGATCTTAGATACTTTCTGTTTTCTTTATGGTCAGATAGGCACTCCTCATCTTGACAGACATAATTTCTCCCCAAATTAGGGATCACCTTTCACTAATTAACAGTAAAACATTGACTTAACCTTCCATTTTCAGATTCCCATTTACTTATAGGCAGCTGTGAACTTCATGCTGAATTACCTATTCTGTGAGCAAATCCTGAGAGAAAAATAAAGGCTGACATAATTTTGATGGAGGTATCTCTTTCTTTGGAACAATTACTTCCAAGCAATTTTACAAGCACCACTACTCATTTTCTGGAAAGGAGCACCTTTACCATAACTTAATCCTCCTTCAAGTATCAATCTCTCAACTCCAATTGGAAAGTGAGTGTCCTAAAAATGACTTTTGTCTAGTGAGGGAGAAAGCCAATTAGGAAGACAATTCCAATTCAATTAGAAATGTGAAGTGACAGAGATTTACCTGGGATTTTAACAGTCATTGGAAAGAGTTGGAGAACAGTGTTGGGGAGGAAACAGCAATAGTGAAGAGGGGATTTCTGAATTGAATTTTTAAGTAAAGATTGGTGAAGGTGCTTCAGACATAGAAATCTGCATGTGCAAAGGCATAAAGTCAGAGATATCCTTCTTTAGATTGTTATTTGCTGGGTTACATGATTAGATTTTTGAATATTGAACTAACATTGCATTTCTGGAATAAAACTACTGGGTTGAGGTGAATTATTCTTATATCAACATTCTCTTACAGATTGTAAGATTTGATCTGTTAATATTTTGTTAAGGGTTTCTGTGTCTATCTTCATGAGGGATATTGGTGTATACTTTTCATGAATTGTCTTTGTCTGATTTTTTAGAGGAATTTTTGACTCAAAATGAGTTGGGAAATGTTGCCTCTGTTTTCTAGAACAGGATGTCTACAATTTATATTATTTCTAATTTTTTAAATAATTTACCAGCAACACCTGCTGGGTCTAGGTACTCCCTTAGTGGGTTTTAAAATATGGGTTGAATAGATATATTTTATAGTTATGAGACAACTCATATTATCAATTTTATCTTGAGTGAGTTTTAAGTACTTGTGGTTTTTGAGCAATGGGTTCATTTCACCTGAGTTTTCAAATTTATTTGTATAGCGTTGTTCATAGTACAGTATTCCTATTATCTTTAGTAAAGATCATGTGTATCTATATTTATATCTTCTATTTTATTACTAATTCATTGCTAATTTATTCAATCTCTTTTTTTCTCGCTTTCTCATAATTCATGCTAAAAGTTCATCTATTTTTATTTATTTTTTCAAAGAATCAACTTTTGATTTCTTTGGGGCTTTTTTCTATTTTTTTAATTTGTTTTTTTTCAATTTCACTATTTTTATATTTTTTAAATTATTATTTTCCTCCTCTTTCTCTTTGAGATTTTTTTTCTCCTGTATGGCTAAACTGGGAAAATTGATAGAAAAACTATGGTAAATTCATCTTTCAGTTTGGCAGTACTTTAAATCATGACCTTCTTTCTAATATCCTATTATTACTTATCTTTCATAGTCATTGAACATCTGACTTGTCTATTCATTTCAGGATTTTGATTGTATTTAATGAAAGATATAAGGTTCGCTTTTATTGGCTACTCAAACCTCATGAGCTGCATTTCTGTTCATGATGTGATTTTTCTAAGCAGCAAACAAAGTAAGTGAATTTACAAAGTACCTGAATTCACATGGTAGTGCCTTCCACAGAATATAGTATATATTAAAACTAGTTTTGTTAGGTATTTTACAAAGTTCAGTTCTAAATAATTAAAAATAGATTAATTGTCTACTTAAATATTATACAAGATGAGAAAGTAGAACAGTTCTCCATTGTACAAGATTTTCCTATTCAATCATTGTGTAAATTGAAAATACCTGAGCAGATTTTCAAAAATCTGGCCCACTGAAATGCACTTCTCCTCATCAGTGCTATTTACTGGAATTTTCTAGAATGATGCCACTAGTCACATGTTGCCACTGATTATTTGAAACTTGGTTATTGTGACTAAGGAACTAAAAATTTAATTCATTTAAATTTAATTTGAAATAACCAAATAACAGTTGCTAGTTACTACTGTTAATTCATAGGCTAACTCTTAGAGGTATGAGGTAACATCCTTGAAAGTCTCAGAAGGCAAGCAAAGGGGAGTGACTGGTAGAAAGACCATGACCTTTGGATCAGAAGGCTCTCAATTTAGATCCCAGCACAGTCAATTCTAAGCTCTTAAAGATACAACTAGTGGTGGCAATACCAAACTGTTAGAGAGAGGAACCATGACAGAAAGTCTGCTCAATTCTATACTTTTCCAATGCATTAATTTACCTTCAATGGGGAGTTTTAACTATGTCTTTGTCAAATAATCTTATTCAGCTGGTTACAGCACTCATATCTGTTCATAGAATTTTGAGTTTGAATATGTCATCCAAACAATTACCTATTCTTCCAGCTTTGTGTCATGTATAAACTTAATAATCTCATCACTTAATGCCTTTCTTCAAGAGTTTTATAAACTTGTTGAATGAGACAGACACAGGAATGTATCCCTTTATAATAGCATTAGAATCCTTTTTCAAGTGGGCCCTTTTCTATTAGATACCCCAAATCTTTAATTTTTTATCTTGTCCTCAAAGATATCAAGGAATTCTTGGTCAAATACCTTGTTGAAATAAAAACAGTATCTTATATAATAAAAGCCTAATATGCTAAGTGTCCAACTGTTCATTCAACCTTTCAACCAGTCGCTATAATGTGCACTGACCACCAGGGGACAGACGCTCCAACTGGTAGGTTAGCTTGCTGCTGGGGTCTGGTCCAGCCAATAGGGACTGGGCAAGATGGGCCCGACATGCCCTGGAGCCCTCCCTCAGTCCAGATCTTGCACCAGTGGAGTCCCTCAGCCTGGCCTGCACCCTCTTGCAATTTGAGACCCCTCGGGGCATGTCAGAGATCCGGTTTCAGCCTGATTCCTGCAGGCCAGGCCGAGGGACCCCACCAGTGCCCGAATCTGTGCACCAGGCCTCTAGTATATTATATATTTTTAAATAGGCTAATATTACAATTAGATAAAAAAAATGAGATTTACTTGGTAGAATTTGGTACAATGATATCATATCCCAATTTATAAATGAGATAACTGAGACACAATGAGTTTAGTCAGTTTACTCAAATTCAAATGCCTAGGAAGTAGACCAGGAAGCAGAAGTCAGGAACATCTGACTTCAGGACCTGTGACATTTCCAGTAGATCCCAGGAAGCATCATTAAAAGTGGCCCCCAGTGTGATTCTTGTCTCCTGTATAGTTGAATGGGGATCACATATAGATATATGTTCAGAATTTGTGTTCTCTCCACATGTACTAACTTTTATGTTGCTTATTATAAAATCAAATTTACCTTGTTGATTTAAAATTTCAGAGGTGCTCATTTATTATGCATGTCTAATCTTTGGTACATACACTGGTATATCCACATTGATCCCTTCTGTCCAGGTTTTCTCTGTAGTGCTTCTTACTATGGCTTACTACCGAACACCTTCCAGTTGTGCCTGTTCCCTTTCCTAGCATGGAATTTTAGGAGGGTGGGGCAAAAGTAGATTCACAGTTGTTCCTATGGAAAATAATACAATAATGAATAGATAACACAAGAATAAACTCTGTGTTTCATATACTCACAACTATAAACCTACTTTTGCCCAACACTGTATATTGAGAAAGTATTAGGCACATGTGCATGTCCATGATGACATGTGTTGCCATGCATCTGCTTCACAGTAGAATGCACAAGTAACATCAAGGCAAATTACATTTGGGGGCTTTCTCAATCATTCAAAAAATCTCATGGAGATGGAGTGGACCTTGGAGGAGATTTTTCCCCCCAACCCACACTTTGGTAGAGAAGCTTACAGGAGAGGGGTCTAGAGGTCAGTTTTAGTCAGAAGTATAATCTACTGTGAACACTGTGCCAAGAAATTAGAGCTGAACCACTGCTTAAGTGGGTCACTAGGAAGAGAAACCCATGAGAGTGCCACTGGATTGCCAACTGTAAATGCTGCAGCAACTTCCTTTGTGAATCAAGGGTCAGTAGGAAGGATGTGACAAAGCAAAGTGCGGGTGGGTGCTCCAGGGCTGGACTAGAGCTATGCTCATGTTTGAGACAGCATGTTCCTTCAAACTAAAAGCAGGCACTCAATTTATCCAAACCAGGCCAAATGCAATCAATTCAGCATTAGTTTAAAGACTATTCTAGGTGCACATTTATGAATATCTACTTATGTTTTTCAGACCCATCTCCCTTTAATTTATGGGTCCTCAAGGCCGTTGGAATTGGTCTTTCAATTGATGTGGTTAAAGAGGAAGAACAGCCTTAATTATATTAGAAATCTAGGCAGAACCTGGCTTTAACTGGTCTCTTCTTCTTCAACTTTTGTAGGCCGGATGTGTTTTTTTGTTTGTTTGTTTTTTTAGTAACCCTCATGAAACTGCATCATACACATATCTTATAGTCTACAACAAAGTTTTATTTGCACTTTTCTTTTTGGCTAGAGGTGATAATCTACGAGGAACCTCAGCACATAAGAATGAGAAGCTACTTCTGTTTTGATGCTTTTGTCCTAAGTGATCTAAGTGAATAGGGCTATGGCAAAGAGCTCGTCCCACCAAGGCCAACTTGGTAGCAGGCCACCTTGATGCTATCAATTTTGCATTCCCAGCTGGTGTCCTTGTGTAGTTTTAATAGGATGTCCTGCGCGTGGCCCTTACAAACTCCCCACAGCTTGCTGAGGTGGATTAAAAGATGCAAACTCACTGAAATACGCCAAAGAATATAATGGTCTCTACAGAAGATCTGGCTGTGTCAACCAGCAAAAAGTTCCAGCTGTGGCAGCCATGTGGAACAAAGGGAACTCTTGGCTTAATGTGGAGTGCATGCTTCTGACGTTCCAGTTCAGGCAAGAAATAAATAAAGCTATTACAAAGCCCTTGACCAGATGTGTCTGACATAGGCTAAAATGTGTTTGTACAGAAACTTTGCTATCAACGTGGCCATTCTTATGGCAATGGACATCTGTTCCTGAAGGCTAATAGGGGTGCAGTCCACAATCATAGCAAAGACTCGAGCTGGCTGGCCCCTTTAAACTGCCTTTTCCCTGGCTGCTCTTGTTCACCTTAATCTGCATAGTCTCAGTCATGTGTGGGTCAATGATTTATTTAACACAGAATCTGAGTGCTTCTGTGTCACGGAATCAAACTCAGCCTAATAGTCAAAGACTTGAATATTTCCATTTGTTTTCCAGGAGCAATTGTGCACAATCCCCGTGGATAACTTGACACTGGTATGCCCTGTCACAATTTACATCTGTCTTTGACTCAATATTGCTCCTAAGGTTAGCTATTGATCATTGTTCTCACATGAATCCTTCATTACTCTAATTGGAACCATTTATAAACACATTCCTTGGACAGATGACAAAAGGATCCATGATGGACACCTTCTTATTCAAAACAGCTGCCCAATATGTAAATCAAAAGCTGTTAAAGATTGTATTGAGCTGAGAACAATTATACAAGGTTCTAGCCTGTTGTGAATTAAAATGACTGCATTAGAGCTTAAGGGATTTGTAAAGGGAGTCTTTCTTTGCAAGAATGCCAGTTCAAATTCAGATCAGGTCATTGACAAGTAATATCATGTGAAAATAATGTAAAACAAATTAATGCTTTCAGCTTTTCGGTTAATAGACAGATAATACTTTCCAAAAGCACAATTTACTACAGCCAATTTTTTGGTTACTTTATAAGAAAAACCAAGGATTGACAGGTCTTAAGAACTACTTAGAATTTACTTTACATTTCAGAATTTAGGAAATTTTCATCATTTTAAGTGCATTATAAGTTCGGCTTACACACACACACACACACACACACACACAAACAGGATTTCTTCTGCTTTCTATCTGAAAACAAGATAAAAGTCAAAGCTGAGGACTGTGAAAACAGTGACTACTAATATTTATTGACTCTGCTCTGTGTCAATTAATATTCTAAGTAATACAGTAAGTATTAGCTCAATTATTCCTTACAATAACTCTGTGAGGGATGAACTATTCTTATCTTTATCTCACAGATGAGAAAAGTGAAGCCAGTGAGATTAAATATTTACCCAATGTCACATATCACAATTTAAACCCAGAATGTCCAACTCAAGAGTAAGGAATTAATATTCTTTTGTTTTGTAGGAAGTTAGAGATGAGCAGCTGGTGTGGGCCTGCCCCAGGGTCCTGAGCAGGGGTCAGACCAACATTGCCTTCAGACCACCTCTCTATGTGTAGCCCAGTAGACCAACAGCAGGTTCTGGGCCCAAGCTCAGAGGAAAACAAGATGACCTCAATGCCAATGTAACCTTATTAGGGCTCTGGACTAATTATAATAAAATTTGCATTGTGGTTTTAACCCCAGTGGGTTTTTCTGTATGCATTATGAGTAAGGGCATGAGCAGGAGAAATATAGATATATAACACTTTCTGTCAATCATCCTTGAATGCAAATGAAAGTCTCCACCGAGAATATCCCTCATTTAAACCATATAACCCAGAAATTTAGGGCCATTGTCAATCTTGACTGGCCTGCTCCTCCCTTGGTGTGTATCTTCAATAAATCCCTCTTTGCTTTACTTTTATCTTCATTGACCTTAAAACAGTTTCCGCATCTATGAGAGGGACTGAGGTCCCAACAGTAAACTCAATAACACTTTTACTATTATTTCTCCAAGAAAGGCACATTGAATGCCAATACTTAGTCAAATAATTAAATAATGGCTACCAATCTACACTGTAATATATCTACATTTGTAAATGGATGGATAGACTCAAAGATAGGTAGATGATAGATAAATAGATAGATGATAGATAGATGATAGATAGATAGAAAGACAATAGAAGATAGAGACACTAATATTTATTGAATTCCTTTATTACCTCCAATACCCACACTTTTTATTTAATCTTTCATATTTTAAAAAATATATTTTTATTGATTTCTGAAATGAAGGGAGAGGGAGAAAGAGATTGAAACATCAATGATGACAGAGAATCATTGATCGGCTGCTTCTTCTACGCTGCCCACTAGGGATTGAGCCCGCAACCTGGGCATGTGCCCTGACTGCGAATTGAACCATGATCTCCTGGTTCATAGTTCGAAGTTCAACTATTGAGCCACGCTGGCCAGGCTATCTTCCATATTTTAAAGATAAATTTTATTAGTCCCATTTGTTTTAACATGAAGACATCGACATACAGCAACCATCCTATTTTAAACCATACTGCGGGACTGCAGCAGGTTAACTAAGCCTTTGGGGGCAATTGATATCTTTGTGTGACTCTCATTTCAAGTATAAGTTATGCATATGGAATCAGCATCCTGTGCAATACAAAAGGTCAGTGATTCTGAGACTCAAATGTTTAAATTTGACTTCAGAATGTTTTTATCATTATATACTTTTATGTATGTAAGGTGTAACAGAGGGAGAATAAAGAGGGTTTTGTCCAGAATTCAGTCTCAATAGAAAAGCTGAACTTAGTGTTGGAATTATATTTGTCTTGGCTTATAGCAATCTGCTCATCTCCAGTCTTTCTCCCAAAGTTCTTTCAGGTAGGTAATAGGGCAATACACAGAGAACCAGTATAGAAGGAAGCGGAGTAGGGAAAACTTTTGAGCTGCTTTTATAAAGTGAATACTTTTGATTTGATGATCTGATAATGTAATACCACCATGTTAGTAATTACCCACGTAGCCTGTTTATGCACACAAAAAACAGTTGTGATGAATATTTAATTCCAGCTAACAGATTACTTTAAGGATTCAAGGAAAAGTAGAAATAGCCAACTATATAAAAGAAAATATCCTATCACTATTCTTCTTTCTTATCTTTTCCATTTTTTTTCTTCTCTGTTAACTTGCTCCCTGATCCTAATTCAATAGTGTAACAGAGGCATGTCCTCTTGGCATCAAGAATTATTCCTCTCAGTCCTCTTTATAAATAAGTATGTTTCTGCTTCTCTCTTCCTGAAGGCTGAATTCTTAAGATTGAACTGTGCCAATTCCTTCACTTACTACTTCGGTAGTTCCTACAGCAGGCAAACCACTGGGCCTGCTAACAGGGGAGGCCAAAACACCTGCTCTCAAGAACTTAGTGGAAGAGGAGAAGGACAGAGAGATGGTATGAATACAGCAATATGAAAAAGTCATAAAAATTACTATTGTTTATTACAGAGGCTTATAGCAGAAACAGAACACCTATCTGGGAAGATCAGAAAAGGCTGTAGGGAAGAGGCAGTGCTGAAGCATTAGAGAATTTACCAAGTATACAAAGTGGGGGAGGAATTCCAGACAGAGGCATAGCAAATGTAAGTGTCTTCAGGATGGATCAACCTCTGCAGAATAATGATTCAACTTAACATATGCAGTCAGAGGAGATAGAAACTTTATCCCTGTAGTGTATTTACTGTGTAAGTATATTGACTATAAAATAATTATAATCAACTCATAATCTCCAGTTTAAGGAGAGGTGGGAAAATAGTAATAGATTAAGCCTACTTTCATCAGTATAGCACATGATATCTCCTTTCTCTCATCCTCAAAGGTGGTTATTAACTGGAAAACTCAGTTACCAGTAATTATATCTGGCTTAAGACACTGTTTCAATCACTAACATTGGTAATATAATAGTTAAATATGTGGTTAGCTAACTTATTACTGTCTGCACTACCTGATTTTGCCTCCTCTACATTATTTTTTAATATATTTTTATTGATTTCAGAGAGAAAAGGGGAGGGAGAGGGAGATAGAAACATCAATGATTAGAGGGAATCATTGATTGGATACCTCATGAATGCCCCTACTGGGATTGAGCCCACAATCTGGGCATGTGCCCTTGACCCTTTCTCAGTCTACAGGCTGATGCTCTATCTATTGAGCCAAACCAGCTAGGGCTCCACTACCATATTATAAGCATTGTATCAGGAGAGATCATGCTTGATATCTCCTCTTATTCCACATGAGGCTTTAGTTAGCATGTTTCAATCAAACATTTTCATTTAACTTGATAAGTAAAATTTAAAAGAAGGAAAAAGTAAATCAAGTGAATTGGTATTTACAGAGTGTTTTCAAGTTACCAGAGAGTATAGTAGGCACATTCAGCTACATCTAGATGGGTGAAGCAACATAAAACATGGGCTTTGGAGACATGTAGATTGGAGTCAAGTACTGTTTTGATTATCTCTTTATATCACAGGTCTTACTAGTAGTTTGCAATTATGTAAAATAGGGATATGGGACTTTGGTAAGTATTAAGTGACATATCATATGTTAGAGTACCCAAGTATAGGAGAAGAAGAGCCTAAAAGTATAATATTGTTAGTTTATGACTAG
This sequence comes from Myotis lucifugus, assembly GCF_000147115.1. Lineage (NCBI taxonomy): Eukaryota > Metazoa > Chordata > Mammalia > Chiroptera > Vespertilionidae > Myotis > Myotis lucifugus. The sequence continues at coordinate 859,007 of NW_005871280.1, forward strand.
TTGTATTGGTCTGCTATTTTCTGAATAATGCTGCATAACAAAACACAACATTCAGTGGCTTACAGCAGTAAACACAGTTTCTATGCCTGTCTTTTCAGTCCAGTGTGGAATCTGCCAAATCTAAACTGTGTTTGACTGGGCTTGGCATAGAGCTGAAGGCTGAGCATGGGTCTGCTCCAGCTATTTCTCATTCTCTTGGTCCCAGTTAGTGGCTACTGAGACATGCTTTTCTTATGGCAAAAGCAGTAGAGCTAGAGGGCAAGCCTAAATGCACAAGCACATTTTGAGCTTCTACTTCAGTCACATATGCTAACATCTCATTGACCAAAGTAAGTTACATGGCCACATCGGAAATCAAGGCATGATCATGGGAGGAAAGAGCAAGCATTTGCTTAAAAAATGATTCAGTTTGCCATGAGAGTTATTTTTGATTATTTCAATTAGAATTTTTAGTTTGATTACCTAAATATCATCTAAGTTATATGTATCTAATAATCTATAACTTGACTAATTTTATTTTAAAAAGCTATACAATCAACCAATTTTAAAGTTGCTTAAGAAAAGAGAAGACTCAAATAAGCTATAACTGATTAACTGTGAAATCCCTAAAGATGAACAATAATGTCAAAAGATAGACAAATGATAATCAAGAATAATATATTCAATAAAAAAACTTAACATTCCAAATATTTATGTTTTGTGTTAATGAGAAATATTTTAGTGTATATTTTGGAAAGTCAAAGGAAGCGGAAGATCTGGACCCAATCTTCTGTGTCATGGCAGTTGGAAGCCAATTGTTTTGCCATTTGTTAGTTTAGTTGTCATAAATGTAATTAGGCCTTTTATACTCATTGGCTTTACCTAGTAATTTATTCATTTTTACAACAATGTAATTATTGGGTGCCTACTATATGCCAGGTCCTGGACTAGTTATTGGAAAAACAACTGTGACTGTAAACAACTTTCCAAATTGAAAACTTCTATTACAGGGGTGTAAAAAAAACAATTGATTTCTTCAATTCCACGGAGCCATGAAGGACAAAAGACATAACTTGGAAAAGATTACCTACAACCTTGAACACTCTGTATGTATTCTAGTACATGTGTAACATATTCCAAGTAGAGCATGGAATGAGACTAAAATGAGGGGTCCTATGTGAGCAGTAATTGCTTCAATCGCGTTACTTTAAGAGCAGGCATTTCTTATACCTTCGGTACACTTAATCCTCTCAATTGTGTCTTTCTCATTGATTTAGAATCCTTCCAATTTGCTTCTAATGAAAAGAGTTAATCAGTACATAGTTATTGATTTTTGAGGCCTTGTGCTAAGCCTGTTCACATACCTCAATGTGAATTTAGAATCACTATACTTAGAAAGGCTACAGACTGAAGAGGCTCAAAGTGAACTTTTGCTTCTGCTTTCCAGGTCCATGCAATGTGTGTGGAGACAAGAAGCATAATTACTCTCAAAGATTAAGCACATTATAAAGATGTTCTGTGAGAGACTCAGCTCATCTGGGCAAAAGAGATAGAATAAAATTCTTGATCTACTGAATTAAAATGTAATTATCTCAATACCCACATGAGATGTTGAGTGGGGAATTATGCTTTCTACCAGTTGTTTTCTTGTCTTTTAAATACCTTCAATTAAGTTTTAGCTGTTCAGTGACCATTAGTGAAGGCATGGGAGTTTGCACCTTAATTCTAAGTCCTCTGTTGGCTTCTGTCTTATCGTCAACCTCAGAGCTGCCTTGCAGAGTGAAAAGCTGAGAGTATTGGTACAGAGCATTCTCTAGAACTGTCATTAATGATGTACCTTCATCACCTATCATTTTACCACCTTGAACCCACAACTGACTTTAAGTGTACCCTATAAACACCTCATGCTACATTTCTGCAAGTTTCACAAAAAAACCTTACATTTCTCTTTTAATTACCATCATAATAGCTCCCATTGTGGTTTGACCCTAGTAATTTAGTTATATTTATGCTGCTACAATGGACCAAATAGATAATAATGAACGCTGATGTGGCCTACAGTTGAAGCAAACTATAATTACACTGGCTTAATGAAATTACCAGAGAAAGCAGTACATAAAAAACATACTCAGATTAAGAAAAGAAAAAGAAAAAAAAAGCAGCAAAACCTGAACGTTTTACATTCCTAAAGCTCTGCTTTATACTCGGAAATTCCTGGAGACCTGGACATGTGCTGTTCACTTCTCTTCCTTGATTTATGGTCTGTGATTTCCAGACATACCCATCACATTCTGAGCTTTCATCTCTCACTTTCCAGTGTCTGATGGATTTGTCAAATCAAGATAAACAGTTGCATGCATCATCCAGCAAATCAAATGGGGTACTTACTTGGTGATCTGGTTTTGTACTAACTGTACCAAATTAAAATTTAAAATCAGGAGTTTGGTTAAGATGTTGGCATTCAGACCCATCAAATCAGGTAGAGCCCATGGCTAGAGCTCCTTAGAACTCTAACTCTAACTCTAAGAGCAGCTAACAAAGTTACTGCGTCTGTAAATTAAAGTCATCGCCAGTTAGCATCTCAGGATAAATGATTTTGAATCAGAAATTGCTTTTGTGAAAGTTGATGTTTAACAACTAGTAGGTGGTAGGATAAACCAAAATGGTCAGTGTTGGAATTATCATGCAATGACTAAAGAGGTGCTACCCTGGAAAAATTTAAATGAACTTCAGAAATCAATAAGATAGAACTTTAAAAAAAATCACGCATTCAGGGTTCAGCGGGAATTGGACATGGGTTGCATTGAATAATGAGTTAAGATACAGAAAAAAAGCATACATCTGTCTCAGTATTTCATACAACACTTTTATAATTATTGTGGCACTTATCCTGATTTTCATTTGTCCCTGAGGGAAATGGGGAAGCTGTGGAAACCTGGCTTCCATGGACTGGCTGTAACTTTAACAAGTGGGAGAAGGGAGCCTGTAGGCTTCATGTTCCTCACCTCGTCCTCATCCACCCAAATATCTATGAACATGAAGAACAGTCATTCTTGCTGAAACTGGTTTGGCTCAGTGGCTAGAGCGTCGGCCTGCGGACTGAAAGGTCCCAGGTTCGATTCTGGTCAAGGGCATGTACCTGGATTGCGGGCACATCCCCAGTAGGAGGTGTGCAGGAGGCAGCTGATCGATGTTTCTAACTCTCTATCTCTCTCCCTTACTCTCTGTAAAAAATCAATAAAATATATTTAAAAAAAGAAGTCATTCTTTTTAAAAATATTTTATTGCTGTTGTTAAACCTCACATGAGGATATATTTTTCCATTGCTTTTCAGGGAGAGTTGAAGAGAGGGAGAGAGAGAGAGAGAGAGAGAGAGAGAGAGAGAGAGAGAGAGAGAGAGACATTGATGTGAGAGGGGAAGATTGAACAGCTGCCTCCCTCATGCCCTCTACCAGGGGTCGAATCTGAAACTGGGGCATGTGCCCTGACCAGGAATTAAACCATCAACCTTTCGGTGCAGGAACCATGCCCAATCAACTGAGCCATATAGGCCAGGGCAAGAACAGTAATTCTTATCTACATCTCACAAAATAAAGTCTAAGATTATCAATTTCTAAGAGAGACGACATTCTTAATAGAGTCAAGTCCTCATAATAAAAATTCTCTTAATGATTTTAGGGGTCATGTTCAATTATCTGTGTCTATTCAGGTTCAACTAGCTCAAATTCCAATGGGTCCTTCTAAAGAGATTTCTCTCATTCTCCTCATTGTTGAATAGTTCTCAACTATTTCATGCCCCAGTAGGCCCGCATTCCTATTTCAAGTGCATATCTGGGTAGCAGATTAAGAGAGAAAGGATAGAGGCAAAGTTTAAACTAGCCAAAAGGATTTTTTTACATTGTTTTTCCCCGTGTCTCCTCATCAATGCATAACTAGAAATGTCTTGGCCAAACTGCATATTTATGCTCCCTAATGTATTTCATATCCACATAACTCACTCTGTTATCTCCACTACTCCTTTGATTCATCAACTGCCCTTTCTCTGTACCAGGTGAGCTAGCTTTTTCCTGGTAGAAAGATCCAGCTGTTCATCTGGGAGTCATTTGAGTACCCGGTATTAAGAGGTGGAGCTGCTGTGTTTTGCTTCACCTGCTATACTTATTTTCTATCTTTGTGATTGGATTTCCTGATGAGCATGAAGCTGCAGTGAGGACAGATGGTCTTAAGATTAAGAAAGAAAAAAATTTAGGGATCAGAGAAAGTGTATAAACATGAGGGTGACTTGGGTATTAACAATGATGTTTGTGTGCATTGAATTTTATACACATTTCTGGCTAAAATGAACCAAAGTGAACCTTGGACACCAACAAAAATCCATTTTCTTATAGAGACACGTGAGAATAAGTGGGCGTGAGAGAGATATGTCTGTTATACCTGGCAGGTATGCCTGGCAACCAGTCCCAGGGTATCGGGGACTCTTCAGAAAAGTCTCCCTGCTGAGCTCAATCAAGAAGTTATAGCAAAGAAAAGTCTTTGACAGAGAGAGTTGACAAATGTAGATTCCTTTTTTTCCATTTCAAATACTTTGACTCTGGCCCAAATAGGATGTATTTGTCCTCAATCAGGTTCTGATTGCTATGCCATAAATAAAATAAAACACAGTAAAATAGAACAAGGTAAAAATGAAATAAAACAAAAGTCCCCTTGTGATCTCCCAATCATACCATGCATTTCTGAAGAATTAATCTTCCCCACCTATACACGTTGGTTACATCCATCAGTTTTATCATGAAGTTGGCTTAAAACTGAGGATACATCTTGTCTTTCACTACACATGATGGATTCCAGATGTTCAGATTAAATAATGGTACTCCCCTGTAGACATAACGGACCATAGCAGCAAAGTAAGTAGGCAAAATGAGCAAACCAGGCCCTGCAAATGACCTTAATTATTTCAACTAAGAGGGAATGGGAAAGTACTGGTAATACAACAAAACAGCTCTTTGAAATCGAGCAAACAAAATGCTCTGGTAATTTACATTTAAGTCGGACTAGCTCCCGCTCCCTGCAAAGTACAATGTGTGTGGAATAATTCAGGAAGAAATCTAGCACCATACCATTTTTATAATTGGTATCCTATGCCAACTTTCCAGCAGCATATAAATCATAATGCTGATATTGTTTTGCTTTTCAAATTTTTAAATGATGTTGCACAAAGTCTTATTGCTAAAAATACGAATGTGCTTTTACCTCATTCAGGATGTCTCCTGGGCTTCCAGCATTTGAAAAGGCAGTCACCGATGTCATAACTGAGGTGAGTCAGAGTTATATGGCATATAGATTAGATAGATAGATGATAGGTGATAGATAGATAGATAGATAGATAGATAGATAGATAGATAGATAATAGGTAATAGATAGATGTACTGAAACAAATCTTTATTTTTACTTTCCATGATTAAGAGAAAGTACAGCTGATATTCCACTTGGCATAAAATTACCAAAAGCAGTATTTCATGCCACAGAAAATGGAGTAAAATTGTAGTTCATGTCAAAGCTGGACCATGAGGTGAGTTCTGTCACAGCAATCTTTTGTGGTTCTCTACTACACCATAAATTAACCTGTCCAAATCATTGACACTCATCCACAAAGCACAGGTGGCAGTCTCCTTTCATGCACACCAATAGAGTGAGATAAAAATAAATTGTGCTGCCATCTAAAACATGCCAAAATAATATTTTTCCCATCTGCTAAGCGCAGCCCCTGTGGTAAGTGAACTAACAGGTTTCCACGCTCACACTTGATGAACAGACACCACAAGCAATTAATTAACATTAACACGATGGGAACTGATTTGATTTCTCACTTTTAGACATTAATCAAAGCCAACACCAAGAACACACACCTTGTATAACACTCACACTTGTGGGCCTTCAGATGTGGCTGCTCTAAAGCCCATTTCTATCTAAATATTTACAACAAAGTTGGTTTTCTCAGAGTCCTATCAAGGGAGACTCTATGTCCATGTTCCGTGCTGCCAAGGCCATGATCAGCAGACCCATCAGAGCCTGGCTTGACTCATTTTCCTGATACTCACAATACAAACAAGGACAATCCAAGGGTAAAGTCTATTTTTGTGTCGCACCAGTTAGTTAAAAATAAATGTTAGACTTTCCTTCCCATTTAAAAATATGCCAGACAAATAGTATATTTTAAAATGTTGCTGTGAAGAGTATTAGAAAATCAAAAAAGATTTGAGTGTTGGCATGAAAAAGCCACTAATTATCTCTAATCTCATCATAAATACTTAGGGTAATGTTGACATTTTAAAGAAATAGTCTATGGTTTAAAATATTTTGAATAAATGAATATATCAGAAAATAGGAAATATAGCAAAAGTATTCTCCAAAAAAGTTCAGGACAGGAGGATGTTACTGGTAAATTATTTCAAACTTGCAAGGTAGAAATAATTCTGCTATGTAATATTTTAAAAAACAACAGAGAAATAAGTTAACTTCTACAGGTCTTTTTAGAAAGCCAGCATAACAGTGAGGCTTTATGACTTCTAAAGTGGAAAGAGAACAAGATTATGGCATTGGAGACAGTGGATAAGAATAAATTAATTGATCTCTTTCTGTATTTATGGCTCTTCATTTTGAGTTGAGTCTCAGATAAATTGCAGGGGTGGGGGGGGAAACGAGACTCAATTACACACTAATGGAAAAAAAGAATAAAGAGAAGAGATGTGACATGATTAGACTTACAAGTAGTATGCCTATGGGTCACTAAAAAAAGGACACGAGTACCTGCTCAATCAACTTGTGTCTGGGGTTGTTCTGGTAATGCAGACAGGGCCAAAGACCTCTTCAGGGAAGCCAGACACTGGAGAAAGAGAAGGTTGGGGGTTATTATCTCTCCTCTTCTCCCACCCCGGTCCTCCCTTCTTTTCTTCTTTCTGCTGCTGTTCCTTTCCTCTCCCCCCTCCTCCTCATGCCTTCTGTGCTGTCCATCTCTTCTTTCTTAAACTTTTCCGGAGATACTAATAGATAAAATTGATCCCATTACTAGAATAAGCTCTACCTTCTTGCTTATGCCAACTCTCCCTGTTGAATGGATGTTGGAAGAGAAACCTATCCTGAGTGGAGGTTCAACCCAGAGGAATTACTACAGGCAGATCATCAGTTCTTGTCATGCACATATTATTAACTAAATCCTTTCTATCTATTTATCTATCTATCTATCTATCTATCTATCTATCTATCTATTTATCTATCTATCATCATCATCATCAATCTATTTATCTCCATTTGAGTCCCTTCAATTTCAGTGAATCCCATAAGCATCTGTGGCAGATAGTATTTTCCAAAGAGGGCTGCAGTAATCCAGAACTTTGCCATTCCCCCATCAATAGGTGAATTCTAATTCTCCTCCCCTTTAATCTATCCAATCAATAGAATATGTCAGAAGAAACCCTATGTGACTTCTACAGCTAGGTCATAAAAGGTGTTACAGCTGGTATACTTGCTTTCAGAGACCACACTGATTACCCTGAGACTGCCATGCTGGAGAAGCCAGGAGCAGTAGACACTTGGATTAACAGCCCCACTGGAATCTCAGCAGACAGTCACAACCAACTCTAAGTCAAGGAAGAGAGCCTTCTTGTACATCTCACCCTGTTGAGCCTGCAGATAACTGCAGCCCCAGGTGACATCCACTACAACCATATGTGAGACCCTAAGCTAGACCCTTACTGCCAATCTGACCTACAAAATCAAGAGCATGTGTTAAGTCGCAAAGGTATGGAGTAGTATTTTATTCAGCATCAGTAACTGGAACAGTCCTCAACATTTACAGGGATGACTTATAATTAAAACTCATTGGAAGGAAGCACACACAATTTGAGAGCCAATATTAAACAGAGAAAGTTCAATGTAATTGTATTTTATAAAAGAAAATGTTAGGGTCTTTCATACATTTTTCAAATCATCTTCTTCAACATCAGAGGTATGTAGGTGTGACAGCTATATTTTCTGTTTTCAATTCATCTCATCTGGTGGTCTCTCTGGTCTTCTCAGGGAGAAAACACTGAGTTTCCTACTCTATAATACTCATTATCCAGTTTGAATAATATAGTCTGACCTCTATTCAACACACTCTTTATTCTATCTGACCTGGCCATATTGATCTCTGGGGGTAAAATAAGGGAAGCAAGAAGATAAACGGTGAAAATTTTGGATGATACTTGAGACACAGTTTTTGTTTTAAGGAACTATCAAAAAGAACTATAGTTCGCCATTTGATATTATCTAGCACATTTTTATAATAAATATCTGCATAGTAATTAGTGTTACTATGGGTTTTCTAAATGTACAATTTACTTTTTAAAATATTTTATTAAAAATATCATTCATGTATTAAACTAATCCCTACTTTCTTAGAAAATGTCATAACACAATTATTGAATATGAGTTTCTTTCTATAAATAATTATTTTTACTTTTTAATCAATTGTCTCAGTATATGATCTTGAAATCAGGAAAATAATTGCATTAACCTTTGAGTCTGTTATTTTATTAGCTATAAGCTGTGAAGTAATCTATGATTCAGCTTGCTTATACTGCTCTGCCCTAGTAGGGGGATGATCTAGCTGATGACAATCTGGCAGATTTATGTCCAGGGAGAATCAGTCCCACCCTGTGTGGGTGTTGGCTTGAATGGCTCTAGTCCCCATGGGCAAAGAGGTCCTGACACCTCAGCAAGCAAGGAGGGCAAGTTGAGCCAGCTAACATCAGTCAGGAACTCATGGCCAAAGGCATGATCTAGAGGGAAGAACTGAGTTCACTGTCAACTATACAGATTGAAAGGGAAAAATAATGTAAGTTAGGTCATCCACTTGGTCCCAATACAAGGAGAAAGTTGGTAACTGTAAAATAGTACTAGCAATGTGTCTTTTCACTATGAAGCCTCTTTAGCATATTTATGCTAGTGTTAGCTACTGTAGCGTCAATGGTATGAAGATTATTCCGATTTGGAACAATAAGTTAAAAATTGCATTTGAATGATTTAATGGAGGCTTGTTTCCTATGTGAATAGACTAGAGCCAGAGGATCCAGAGTCTACCTCTGACCCTCAGTCATCTTGTACTCTCATTTTTTTAATTTATTGAGGTGTCATTGGTTAACAAAATTATGTGTGTTTCAGGTGTTCAATTCATCTGTATATTGTATTGAGTGTTCACCACCCAAGTCAAGTCTCCTTCACTATTTATCCCCTCTATACCCTTTGCTAGCTCCCTCTACTCCCTTTTCCCTCTGGTAATCACCATGCTGTTGTCTGTGTCTATGAGTTTTTTGCTTAATCCCTTCACCTTTTTTCACCCTTCCCCTCAAACCCCCTTCCCTCTGACAGCTGTCAATTTGCTCTCTATGAGTCTGTTTCTATTTTGTTAGTTTATTTTGTTCATTGGATTCCACATATGACTGAAATAATATGATATTTGTCTTTCTCTGGCTGGCTTATTTCACTTAGCATAATGCTCTCCAGGTCCATCCATGCTGTCAAAGATTTCCTTCTTTCTTACTGCCCCATAGTATTCCATTGTGTAATGAACCAAGCTTTTTTATCCACTCATCTACTGATGGATACTTGGGCTGCTATTGTAAATAAAACTGCAATGAACATAGGGATGTATATATTCTTTCTGATGATGTTTCAGTATTCTTAGGATATATTCCCAGAAGTGGTATCTCTTGGTCAAAAGGCAGTTCCATTTTTAATTTGTTGCGGTAACTCTCATTCTGCTTTCCACAGTGGCTGCATCAATCTGCATTCCCACCAACACTGAAGGAGGTTCCCTTTTCTCCACATCCTCACCAACACTTATTGCTTGTTGATTTATTGATGATAGCCATTCTGACATGTGTGAGGTGATGTCTCACTGTGGTTTGAATTTGCATTTCTCTCATGGTTAGGCCATTGAGCATCTTTTCATATGTGTATGGCCATCTGTAAGTCCTCATGGAGAAGTGTCTATTCAGGTCCTTAGCACGTGTTTTAATTGGATTGCTTGTTTGTTTTGAGTTTCATAACTTCTTTATAAATTTGGGGTATTAAACCCTTATCAGATGTATCATGGCGAATATATTCTCCTTTTTCATTTTATTGATGGTTTCTCTTGCTGTGCAAAAACTTTTTAGTTTGATGTAGTCTCATTTGTCTATTTTGTTTGTTTGTTTCCCTTTCCCAAGGTGATATATCAGAAATAATATTGCTATGATAAATGTCCAGATTTTACTGCTTTTGTTTTCTTCTAGTATTTTTATGGCTTCATGCCTTACATTTGTCTCTTATCCACTTTTAGTTTATTTTTGTTTGTGGTGTAAGAAGGTGGTCTGGTTTCATTTTCTTGCAAATATCTGCCCAATTTTCAACCCCATTTATTGAATAGATTATTTTTTATTTTGTTGTATTTTTTTGCTTCTTTTGTCAAATATTAATTGACCATAAAAGTGTGGATTTATTTATTTGCTCTCTACTCTGTTCCATTGATCTATATGTGTTGTTGTTTTTTTCTATGCCAGTACCATGCTCTTTTGATTACAATTACTTTGTAGTATAGTTGATATCAGGTATTGTGATTTCTTTAACTTTGTTCTTTCTCAAGATTGCTGTGTCTATTGGGGGGGTCTTTTGTGGTTCTAAGTAAATTTTTGGAATACTTGTTCTAGTTCTGTGAAAGATGCCATTGGTATCTTGATATCTTCTTCAATTTCACACATATATCTATATCTATATCTATATCTATATCTATATCTATGTCTATGTCTATGTCTATGTCTATGTCTATGTCTATATCTATATCTATATCTATATCTATATCTATATCATCTATATTATTGATTTCAAAGAGGAAGAGAGAGGGAGAGAGAAATGAAAACATCAATGATGTTTTGGCTGGCTGCCTCTTGTGTGCCCCATACTGGGGATTGAGCCCACAACCCTGGCATGTGCCTTTGACTGGAATCAAACCTGGGATCCTTCAGTCTGCAGGCCCACACTCTATCCACTGAGCCAAACCAGCTAGGGCTTCTTCAGTTTCTTTCTTCAGTGTCTTATGATTTTTACAAGTAACGTATTGTACATCCTTGGTTAAATTTATTCCTAGTTTTTCGTTGTTGTTGCTATTATTTTTATTTTTTGTTCTGTTTTTTTTAAGCAATTGTTAATGGGATTGTTGTCTTTACCTGGTTTTGGAGTTAGGATACTGAATATCTCTTGAATATTTTGGCATAGTTTAAGAAGGATAGGTGTTAGTTTTTCTCTTAATTGTTGGTGAAATTCACCTGTGAAGCTTTCCTATCCAGGATTTTTGTCTGTTGGGAGTTTATTTATTTATTTATTACTGCTTTAATTTCACTAGTTGTAATCTGTCTATTCAGGTTTGCTGATTCTTCCATATTCAGTTTTGGAAGATTATGTTTCTAGGAATGTATCCGTTTCTTCTCTATTGTCCAATTTATTGTCTTATAGTTGCTCACAATATTTTATTACAATCCTTTGTATTTATTTGGTGTCAGCTGTTACTTCTCTTTCATGTCTGATTTTACTTATGTACTTTCAATTTTTTTAACTGTAAAATGAAAGGCTTTTAAGGACATTTCCAGAAGTAAGATTCTGAGTTCTGAAGAACATCTTCATTTATTTGGAATGCTTTTGAATTTATAGGGTACTAACTTTCAAATTAAACAGATGCTTTTTAGACTGTAGTCTTAATTACCCTTAATATAACAAAGTTTTAGGTAGAAGGAAGGTTCCTTCTTATAAAGCAAACATCTCTTATAAAACAATGCTTTTATGAGCTCAATGGAAATGATTTGGAAGCATAAAGATTTAATTTCATATTAGTGGGGGTGGGTGATTGATACATACGTAGGCTTTTATCAAAAACTTTGAAATCAGAACTTGAGGTAATTATTTGTGAGAAAAAAAATTGATTCTGGAGTCACATGTTTTCAGATAAATGCATAATGTGAATGTTGCAAAATGCTTGGTGTTTATTTTAATAATTGGATTTGCCTTGAGATCAGAGCTCTTTGTGTTTGATAAGTTATGGCTTAGGTCATAATAATGTTTAGGCTTAAAGCACTAATGTACTTTTAAATTTGAAGGGTTGCAAACAAGCGCTATTAAGAGCATCAACAAAAATGGATAGATAGCTAGATATGGTAGCTAATGGCTAGCTAGATATATAGATATATTTATATACTAGAGGCCCAGTGCACAAAAATTTGTGCACTCGGGGGGAGGAGGGGGGTCCCTCAGCCCGGGCTGTGCCCTCTCGCAGTCTGGGACCCATCAGGAGATAACGACCTGCTGGCTTAGGCCTGCTCCCGGGTGGCAGAGGGCAGGCCTAATCCCTAGGTGCAGCCCCTGGTCAGGCTCAGAGCAAGACCGCTTGGGGAGTTGGGGCGCTGCCCCCTGTCATGCACAGAGCAGGGCGTATCGGGAGGTTGTGATGCCACCCCTAGTCATGCTCAGGGTAGGGCTGATTGGGGGGTTGGGGCACCGCCCCCTGTCACACTCAAGGCAGGGTTGATGGGGAAGTTGCGGCACCACCCACTGTCATGCACAGAGCAGGGCCCATCAGGGGGTTGGGGCGCTGCCCCCTGTCATGCACAGAGCAGGGCCCATCAGGGGGGTTGGGGCTCTGTACCCTGTCACACACAGAGCAGGGCCGATCAGGGGGTTGAGGAGCTCCCCCCTGTCACTCACAGAGTAGGGCCGATAGGGGAGTTGGGGCACCGCCCCCTGTCAAACACAGAGCAGGGCGGATCAGGGGGTTGGGGCACCGCCACTGTCACACTCAGGGCAGGGCCAATGGAGAAGTTATGGTTCTACCCCATCACACACAGAGCAGGGCCCGTGGCGGGGGTTTGTGGCACTGCACCCTGCCACACACAGAGCCACAGGGTGATCAGGGGGTTGGGGAGCTCCTCCCTATCAGGCACGGAGCAGGGCCGATCAGGGGGTTGTGGCGCCTTCCCCAGTCAGGAACAGAGCAGGGGGATAGGGAGGTTGTGGCCCCGCCCCCTGTCACACACAGAGCCGCAGGATGATCAGAGGGTTTGGTTGCTGCCCCCTGTCACGCTGATCCCAGTGCTGGGAGGCCTCACTGCCCCGCTGATCCCGGTGCCGGGAGGCATATTACCCTTTTACTATATAGGATAGAGGCCTGGTGCACGGGTGGGGGCCGGTTGGTTTGCCCTGAAGGGTGTCCTGGATCAGGGTGGGGGGTCCCCACTGGGGTGCCTGGCCAGTCTGGGTGAGGGACTGAGGGCCGTTTTCAGGCTGGCAGGTGACTGAAGCTCCCAACCTGTTCTTTTTTTCTTTTTTTTTAAATTCTGGGCCAGCTTTAGCTCTGAGGCCTCAGCTGCTAAAAGCAGGTTTCTGGCCTTTGTTTACCTTCTGTATTTCAAACAATGTTGCGGTCCTGCTGGCTGAAGCCTGGCTGACTAAAGCAGGTTTCTGGGGTTTGGTTTAGCTTCTATATTTGTTACAATGTTTCTTAGAGTTGCAGCTCAGAGGCCGGCAAGGCAGGTGGGGAAGCTTGGCTTCCTCCGTCACTGAAGCAAGCAAGCCTCCCTGTTCGCGTCAGCTGCCTGGCTGCCGGCCGCCATCTTGGTTGGCAGTTAATTTGCATATCTCCCTGATTAGCCAATGGGAAGGGTAGCGGAGGTATGGCTAATTACCATGTTTCTCTTTTTTTAGATAGGTATTAGATAGGATGTGTCAAGGACCAGCGGTCCTCTGTGTCAGCAAGGCCCAGTGAGTGAGCTCAGGTAAGGAGGGTCTGCCCTACAGGCATGAATATATTGGCAAAGATGGGTCAATCTGAGTCACTATTTTGGGGTTGCTGGCAGGTCGATAAAGTCAGCTCCACTCTGGGTTTTCCTGACTAGAGCAAGATCTGAGTCAAAATCCAGGCTCTGCCTCATTGGAGAGGAAAAGAGGCATGGGCAGGCCAAGTAGTGAGTAGTGGTCTAATATGAGCTCAAATTATGGCTCTTGAGAAAAGAGTAAGGATAATTTAGCTTAGAGTTAGGGTAAGAAATAGAAGCAATTAGTTTCCTTGGAAGAAATATAGCTAAACCTTTCCTGAAGCTTTCAAGAACTTAGGGACACATTTTGATTTGTGCAGCAACCTTTGGATTGGCTGATTTGGGCTGGGATGGTTGGAAGATTCTTGCAAACTTTGTGGTAGATCATTTAAATCGGTGTTTTTCAAACTTTAATGTGCACATGAATGCTTGAGAATTTTGTTAAAATAAGAGTTCTGACTCAGTAGATGTGGGGTGGACCCCAAGAATTTGCATTTCCAACAAGCTCTTAGGTCAGTGGTTCTCAACCTTCCTAATGCCGCGACCCTTTAATACAGTTCCTCATGTTGTGGTGACCCCCAACCATAAAATTATTTTCGTTGCTACTTCATAACTGTAATTTTGCTACTGTTATGTATGACCTAGAACTCTGAGGTTGTGTGTCATCTCCCCTCTTTTGAGTAGGCTCATCTGGGTATTTTTAACCCCCATAGGCCTTATCCTAGTTAAATATTCAGAATGCATTTAGAGATCTGCCTGTGAGGAATCTTAATTCGCTGATGCCTTAACCTCACACCTGGGAATTTTGTTTATTTTTTTAAAAAAATATTTTTATTGATTTTTTTAGAGAGAGAGGAAAGGGAGAAAGAGATAGAAGCATCAATGAGAGAGAAGCATCAACATCAATCTGCTGCCTCCTGCATGCCCCCTGCTGGGGTTGAGCAGACAACCCAGGCATGTGCCCTGATCAGGAATGGAACCTGACACCTCCTGGTACATAGGTTGGTATTCAACCACTGAGCAACAACGGGCCAGGCAACACCTGGGAACTTTAAAAAACAATGGTGTCTGGGTGCCAGCCCCTTCCTCCCCTCAATAGAGATTCTGATGTAATTGGCCTGGGATGCAGCCTAGGCACTGGGATTTGGGGGAAGCTCCTTGAGTGATTCCAATGTGCTGCTCTATCAGACCCTTTAAATGCAGTAGACTTGAGGCCTGTGACTCTCAAGTTGTCTGTAAGCGGTGGGTCCAGCTGAGCGCATCACAGATGTGTGTAAATCAGCAACTTCAAAGGCTGGAAACACTGAGCTTGACTGCAGGGTAAACCTGGAATGCCTCATATGTTATTCTTTCAAGACTTGTCAAAGCATCTGAATTCCTTCTAATTAAAAAACACATAGTTTCCTTAGATTCTGACATCTTAAAATACCTATAAGAGCCTTGTATATATTTCCACTGGTCCGAGGATATCCTGTTTTCCTGATGAAATGCAGAGTAAATAATTATTTTAAAAAATTAAAAAAGAGGTAGGGGATGGGGGCGGGAGAGAAAACCAGCATTTGCTTAATCTGTGCTTTCTAACTAGCAGTTTTAAGATGCTGGAAATATCTCCCCCATCTCCAGGCCTTTCCTGTGATCTTGTACTTTCCCACTCATCAGAAGAAAGTAGACCAGGTCCCTGCTTTAGGAACAGCTGCATATCAGGCCTTTCGTGAGGAAGGAAGATTTCTTACACAAAGTATTTTGGCAGGAACCAGGACAATAAACAGTAAGGCTTTGTACTTTCTTCCTGCTTTCTCCTTCAAGAATTGAAACGCACTCAGAGCAAGCCACGATTGAATTGCTGCTATTTAAGATAGACAGATGAGAGTCTTCTGAAGCCTTGAAGTTGCAGAGTATTATTTCTCACACTTGTGAGGGTCATTCATGTTTTTTTTTTATAGGGAAACACAGTCTTTCCACCTGCCATGGAGTGGTGAATAGTTAGAGTGCTTATTAATTAGCCTGATCCCATTACACTAAACTTCCCCATTATCTATAATAATAAAAGGGTAATATGCTAATTAGACCGGTCATCATTCCGGACATCATTCCAGATGTCATTCCGGACGTCCTTCCAGATGAAGCCGGCACCAGAGGGAAGCCCGGGCCCCGGGTGCCATAAAGAAGCTGGTGCTGGCACCTGGGGGAAGGAAGGCCTACACTTGCATGAGTTTTGTGCATCGGGCCTCTAGTATCTCTATAAGCATGGTGAATTGACATAGGTTTAGATGACTAAATCACATGATTGGAGATTCACCAACTGTCCAGTCCAGATTTCCCAAACCCCAGTCCAAAAGTCCTTTATGACTAAGCCAGACCACCACCCATTATTATTTTTTTTGGTATGGTTCTAGTTCTATAATTTAAATTACATAGACTTTGATCACCTCCTTCTCGGTTGGTTGATTGAGAGAAAACTAGGCTACACAGATAGAAAGATTTATTGACTCAGTAAAAGGCAAGTCCAATCTCCCATCAGCTTCAACCCTCTGGCAAGTCCTTAGAACCATCCTATTAAGCTGGGAAGTATAGTGACTCCACAGTAGTTTATTCAGGAGTGCGATAATTTTCACCAAATTGTAACACTCCCTTTGCAAAAAGGAAAGATGTTCATATTATTAGATTGGGCATCTTTTTAAAATGTTCTATTTGTCAGAAAGCTTTATTTAAATGTTCATTTGTGTTATGATTCCTTTTATTTTTCCCCCTCTCTTCCAATTCTCTACTCCTTTGCTTTATGGGAGGTTTACATGACAGAGTTAAAAGTAGAATTTGTTTTTAGACCACCTGGGTTCTAATCTTGGGTTTTCCAAAGCCTTGAAATCTCATAGACAAGTGTCATGGATATGAGGTGACTGGTAAAGAAGCTAAGCCAAAAAAAATTTGCTCTGTGTTGTACCCATGAGGCTAGAACTCAAGCATATGTTGTGTCTCTCCGAATTTGCAAAACCTGAGTTTGGGGTAGTAATGCTTTCAGAGCTTGCAGCCAACTGTTATCAAGGGATTTGCAGGCTTGGATGAGAAGTAAGCCTTTAATATTTAGAAAATAAAAATATAAATCACTCGATTACATTTGAATTTCAGGTCATTGATTTTTAATGTAAGCATGCCCATGCAATATGTATGTTAAAAATTATTCATTGTTTGTCTGAAATTCACAATTAGCTGGGTGCCCTGCATTTTATCTGGGAAAGCTAGCAAGGTGGATTTCATTACTGATTTAATGGACTGACAGAGACATATCCTCGCCTTCCCTTTCCCAGAAACCACACAGGCCTTCTGGATTCTTGGGAAAATTCTGAGGCACACCAATATATATATTTGCCGATCTGACCAAAAAAAATAGGTATCATTTTGATTCATTCACACTGGACAACTATTGTTGTGTTGGCTATTGTCATTTATTTATTTGACAATCTAAGGGAAAAGAGGGCAGTGCCCCAGACTAAATAGTCAGAAATTGCATGTTTTAAAAATTCTTGTGGCATGGTGGTTAAAAATTGCTACCGTAGGGGGATGAGGAGGTGGAGGGAGATAATCCTGAGGGTTTGCTCTTGTTTACCCTCCTCGTGACAAGAGGTCATTTGCCATGGTCTGCAAGAGATTGGGAGACTCCCGGTGCCACGTTTCTAAGATAGATCACACCTGCTGTCACCAGAATGCTATTGGTTTCAATGGAAAGTGGACTTCACCATACTTCTCCGCAGTGAACTAAATGGTGGGTCTTGTCCTGCAAAGTGAATCATGTCCTCTTAATGTACAACAAATGTGTTAACATCAGAATGACCAGGTTTTCATGAAAAGCCGAACACTGTTAATATTCTCCGAGAAATGGTTTATTCTTTCCACATATGTCTACCCGTCAAGGGAAAAGCATTTGACACAAAATGTCCATGCATGTGACACACTAAAGCAAGCACAGCTCACATTCCTATTTGCAAGGCAGCAAGGGAGCCATAATGGATGAGCCATTTGTTTCTGGACAGAGCACAGCTCTGGGTCTGGGCGGAACCACAGCCTGGGACAGGCAGTGAACAGCGATTCTTGCTCGGCTCAACCTTAAGGTGAAACTGAAGCAGGCAGATTTATAATGTTCCAAGAATCAGGTCAGGCCAGACGAGAGGATAGGCAGCCCTTCTGTCAGTGACACTATGCCAAAGGCTTTTTTTTGTTTTATTTTATTATTTTTTAAATGAGCAGCAGCCTTCAGATCCTGAGTTGAAACGCCTGATGCAGGCCTGAGTCATTGGCACCACTCCCTAACTCCTCTCTCCTGCAGGTGTGCTGCCGGCCTCCTTCCCCTCACTCCCACCTGACAATTGTAAAATTTAAGGAGATCTCTCAGGGTGGTATGGCTTCAGGCGTATGAATTCCTTCCGGGGCTCTTTGAGCTTGGAAGCAGTTTAAAGGTAAGAAGGTTTGAAGAGTGAATGAGTTCCCAAGAATAAACATGTTTCAAAGGAACCTGGATGAGGGACTTTGTTTTTGCGGGTTTTTGAAAATGACGTTTGCTTACTTAGTGTAGTAACTCCTTGAACATATTGCCTTGTGTGATATAATGTATTTACATAATTCCGGATTGGAAAATCATAAGAAAATCCAAAGAAAATTTCTGGAAAGAAGAAAACTTGTTTTTGTGAGAATATATATATTCACATATACATACATACAGGGTGTCCCCCAAAAATGTATACACAATTTAACAGCTGATAGCTCAATTTTGAAAATGAAATGTATTTTAATAAACACTGCCTTTTTAATTATTCAAAGTGTGTGCATACATGTTTGGGACACCCTATATTTATATATACATATACGTAAGAATATATATACATACATCTATGTATACATACATATATGGATACAAATATATACACATTTGTATATATTTGGATACAATATATGAATACAATATATATACATATATTGATATTGAGAGATTTAGATACAGATATTTGGAAAAGGGGGCAAAAATAAATTTAGATCATAAGCCAATTTCCAGCCTGTTTTTAATTTATGCCAAATTATTTCCCCTGGGATTCAAAAGAAGATGGTAGTTTGTAATTACAGCAATCCAAGTTTTCACTTTTGTGGCATCACAGCATTTGTTACATGGAGATTACAAATGGGGAAGTCCTCTAAGTGCTGAACAGGAGAGTTGGCAATTCTAGGGGGAATGGTGGTAAAGAGGGAAGGAGAAGCGGTTACCTCCCTGCCTCCCGCAAGGAGGAGAGAGATGCCTGTCGCAGTGTGGAGAGGTGGGAAAGGGGGGGGAGAGAGTCTCTCTTACTAACAGAGGAAGAGGCACTTGTTCGCTTTCCAAAAAAAAAATGTTTTCATGTCACCTAAGACAGATTATAAGCAACTATATCTTACTTATATCTGTTGATTCCCTAACTTTACCTACAGTGAGATATTTTTCTAAATCTCAGACTTCAGAAATTTAGGTAGGGGGACAAGGGGTAAAGAAAATATAGTCCAGGGACGACGTGGGAAAAATCAGGTGAACTTTTCAAGTACAAAAGCCCTGAGCCGCGTTATCTAAAATGCCAGGGCCACTGCCCAGCAAGACGTGGTTGTCTAGGGAAGGTGCTCTCTCTGCCAGTCGCTTTGCTGAAGTAACTCACATTGTTGCGAGAAAGGGAGAAGGATCAGTAGAGACATTCTGCCATCCAGGTTCATCCTACATTTTTTAAAATCTTCCTGCTTTTATTACTCACTATCTTATAACTGACTAGAGGCCGGTGCACAAAATTCATGCACGGGGAAGGGGGTGTCCCTCAGCCCAGCCTGCACCCTCTCCAATCTGGGATCCCTTGAGGGATCTCCCACCGGGATCAGGACTAAATGGGCAGTCGGACATTCCTCTCACAATCCAGGACTACTGGCTCCCAACTGCTCGCCTGCCTGCCCACCTGATTGCCCCTAACAGCTTCTGCCTACCAGCCTGATCAATGCCTAACTGCTCCCCTGCTGGCCCGATTGCCCCTAACTGCCCTCCCCTGCTGGCCTGGTTTCCCCTAACTGCCCTTCCCTGCTGGCCTGGTTTCCCCTAACTGCCCTCCCCTGCTGGCCCAATTGCCCCTAACTGCCCTCTCTTGATGGCCTAGTCCCCCCCCAACTGTCCTCCCCTGCAGGCCTGGTCCTCCCCAACTGCCCTCCCCTGCTGGCCCAGTCACCCCTAACTGCCCTCCCCTGCCGGCCTGGTCACCCCCAACTGCCCTCCCCTGCAGGCCTTGTCCCCCCCCCCCCAACTGTCCTCCTCTGCTGGCCTGATCACCCACAACTGCCTTCCCCTGCCGGCCATCATGTGTCCACATGGGGGCGGCCATCTTGTGTGTTGGAGTGATGGTCAATTTGCATATTACCTCTTTATTATATAGGATAAGCATGTTCCCAGGAAATAGGAACATAAAGATGACTGCCATTTAGAAAGCATTTTATTTAGGATGCTTAAATCATTCTTAAAGAGAAAGTCAGGTGTGAGGTGTGGGGGTGCTTTGGCCAACAGTCTGTAAGAACAAATATGGGGCATGCAAAGTGCAGTCTAAGAAAGGAAGGGACTTTCAAATAAAATCAGGGCTACACTGATTTTCCCAAAGCCCCTGGAGAAGCTTAGCTGAGAAAAAGGCCTTGTTTTTGTTTGTTTGTTTGTTTGTTCTGTGTTTTGATTTCCCTACTTTATAATCCTCACATTCTAAATCTACCTGAATTAAGCTACACATAGATCTCAGGACAATTGTTTAATCATTTGAGGGATTTGTCTATTCATTAGACCTAAATGATCTGCTCTAGACTTGATGTCAAAAAAGAATGGTATAGCGACTCTGTTCTCTGTTTGATTTTGAGGAGATAATATAACCAAACGACTCTAGAAGCCTCCAGAGTCTCTAAGGCAATCTCTACCTAGACGTGAACCATCCATCGGTTGACTCCTACTTTGATGATGTTCTCTATAGGTTCATTTCCCATGTCAGCATTCTCACCTGGCTTCTATCTACAATAAACATCTCACACAATAAATTTGGTAACATTTCTGATTTTGATACTGAAATAACAGTAACAGAAAAAAAATAATGAAAACAAAAATTAAAGCAGTTTTTACGAGGTGTTTTTTGTTTGTTTGTTTGTAAGAACCCAACCTTTCTATAAATTCAATAAGGTGAGAGTTTTACTCACTAAATGTCTATTTTAGATTAGGGGTAGGGGAATTAGTTCGAGAGAGTAAAGAACTACACTTCTAAGACTTCTAAATGCATTAAAAATATATTCATACTAAAGATAAATCTCTGGCCATCCCAGAGTGTCCCAGCCTGAGTACCATATCCCTGCAGAAGCAAGAGTATCAACAGGGAAATCAAAGGGAGATTTGAGAAATGTTGAAAAACGAACACTAGAGCTCCTGAGAGAGATAATAATACCTGTAGAAAAAGATGAGCTGGATTGTTTTTTCCATAAATGCTGTGGTAAGTGGTAAAGTGTATACCCTTTAATAGGGGCATGAGTACTTTTAAATTACATTTGACTAATATATCTTATGTTTCTACAAATGAGACCCTAAGGGGAGGCTGAGCCATTGGCATACCTGATTAGTGGGGTGAGATCGACATATTTAATTAGCCTAGATGAAATGTGAATTTTTAAAAAATAAGAGTGTTGTTGTTTTTTCCTCTGAGTTGTCATGTCCTGTTGGTTTATGCCCAGTAAGGAACAATGGAATTATTTTTAAGCTTTTTGTTCAGATATTGTACTACTAAGGAAAATCTCTTAAAATATGAGCAAGAGTAATAATAACTCACAATTGTATCTTGTAGTTTATAAATTGCTTTATTATCCTTATAATGCATCATTTTATTTCTGTCCTGCAGTACCTGGAAAAATATGTAAATTATCATCCATACACATGAAGCAAATAGTCTGTTTGGTAATCATGAACTCACACTAAACTCCCAAGTTGTTTATAGAGCCATCCTGACATGGGTAGTGGTCTTCCTTTCTCTTCCTTTACAGGCATCTCTTCAATCTCTGGCTCCATCTGGTGGAATATTGTGGGGTCATGACCACAGGCATCATTGTTCCTAAATCTACCTTGTGGGGCCAGTATCCTCCCTTTATGACCCTCTAAGGAAATAAAAGTAGGTCTTTCAGAAACTAAAGATTGGATTACCTATTAGCCCACCATAATTTATCTTGCTAAGGTGACTGCCTCCTGGAATAAAATGTTTACTTTGAAAAACAACAACAACAACAACAACACACAAACAAACCTTTCCGGTATGGTTAAAGAAAAAAAGACACACAGGTTAAAAGAAAATCCCATCCTGCCCCACATAGTTTACACTGTTCTTCTGTATTTTCTTACCTCACTTGACGGCAGAAACATCTCCCATGAAGTAGGGAGGGCGGAGGATGCTACAGAAAGACAAACTGAAACTTCTACTAATTGAACTTTACCTAAAACAAATAAACAACACACTGAGGAGACAGAGACAAGACTAAAGCCTAGTGTTGTGATCCTACCTGCAATGTTTATAATATGCAGGTCGCATTGTTTAAAACAAGCACACAGCCTGGCTGGCCAAAGTGGCTCAGTTGGTTGAGAGTCGTCCCATGCACGGAAGCGTTGCCGCAGGGCACATGCAAAAGGCAACCGATGGGTGTTTCTCTCCCACATCATGTTTCTGTCTCTCTCTTCCTCTAAGCGTGTCCTCGGGTGAGAATTACAAATAAATAAACAAAACAACAAACAAAACACATAAAACCCTTATTTTATGTTCCATAACATACATTTTACATATTTTTGAATGTCAAGTACTATACAATAAAAAATTAAATAAAGAAAATCTCTTCTAAAAGGATAAAAAAATCAAGATCAAATGAAAGAATGGTATTAAAATGAATCTGTTTAGAAATAAGAAAATAAATAACAAAAATCTACTCATGTTTTAAAGGCTGATAAATGCCACTAGCATCACAAATTATACAGAGAAATTGGTCATACTTTTACTATTTAACTGTCCAATGCATCTCTAAAATCTTTTCCCTCCTACATTGATTCTACTTACAGTTTTACACAACTGAATATTGGGAGACTCTCCCACAGACCAGCATCTGACCGCATACATTTCAGACCTTGATCTCTTCCACCATCCACCTATGCTTAGTGCTGAAGCGATAGGACAGATTCATGGCAGAATATGACCTCTGGCCCTACAGCTTGGGGCCACAACCAATGTTCCTGGCATGATTCTTACACCAGATTTCCAGCCACATATTAACAGTACTTGAAAGTAACTGCAGGAACATGCATTTATCTCACTATTCCCAAAATAAATGTATCCTCCAACTCAGCTTCCCTCTAACCCCATCTGCCAATCCCTGTGGCATGCCAATTCCACCCAACATGACAGGAAGCGTCATAAAGGACAAGGTGGAATGGCAACAAACAGTAGTTACAACCCATGTTGGCTAAATATCTTAGTTCTGACATTTTTTAAAAAAGCAAAAAGCAAAACAAACACATATGACCTTGAGAGGACATTGCTGGGCTTTGAAAGGCTGTGTATAAGTGGAGGGCCCTAAATGTAAGTTTCATTAGCTTCATGACAAATCCATCTCTGATTGCCTCTAAGACACCCTGGTTGAAAAAGGTTTATTTAAATTTGGGTTGATCATCACTATCTTTGCCTTGTCTCTCTTACTGATCCTCTTCTTCAATTTCCAGGGTTGGATGAGGGATATTTTTGAAAGTCAGTGCTTTGGAGAAATGTGCCTTTTAATTTTTTTTTCATAACCATCTATTGCCATATAGGAGAGAGACTACAAGTTAGTCCCAATGGCGGGGAGTTTTCTGTTGCTGCATTATTCAAGTTTGGATATGGGAAGAAAGTGTGACTCATATGTGACAGCAACTGGACTATCCACTAGGAGGCTACGTAAAAGGTGGCTGGGTTTCAAGCAACAGTTTGGCATGAAAAGCATTTCATGTTTAGCACACACTTATTTTCCTCTGTAGAGTTCCTGTTGTGTCTCCTTTGCTACCTCCCTCAGCAATAAACAATATGTTTGGCCTGCCTAGGTATGGGCAGGCCAAACTTATTTTGACTATGGATTCAATGGTAACTTATATTTCTGAAATGATTTAAAGTGGCAAAAACACTGTCCGTCGGGTTCAGTTCTCATCAAGCACTCCCCAGCCACTTCTTCTTTGGATGGTGGAAGGAAGTGCTCCCCCTGCTCTGCTTAACCACTTGTGGAACTTCCCACGCTTGGTCTCTGGGAAAGAGTCTCACTCAGGGAGGGAGCAGGGAGAGACTCCGGGAGGTGGGCAACAGTGGTGAGCAGACCTGTGTGTCTTTTTTTATTTTTTTGTCTCTTTAATACTTCAATGTGTATTTTCTGAAAGTGAGGATAGTCTCCTACAATATCAGTCAAACCTTTTACATCTGGGAATTAACATTGATAAAATTCTGTATAATAAAGAGCTAATATGCAAATAGTCATCACACCCTCACGCCAGGGCCAGGGGACCTGAGGCCGCGCCCCCCCCCAGTTGGCACTGGGCCTGGGAACCTGAGGCTGTGTCCCCTTCCCTGCAGGGCTTGACAGGGGTGGGGTTGGCTGGGTCTTGGTCTCATGTGATTTTGAGGCTAGCACAGGTGGGCAGGAATTTGACTCTGGGTCCTCAGTGTGCCCCAGACTCTGACAGGAGGGAGATTTTCATATGCATTTTACTAATTTCATCTCTGACACTTCTATTATAGAGAAAGGGCAAATAGCAATATTAAAATATTTCCTCTAATTAACTCCCTTTTAATGTGCACGAATTTCGTGCACCGGGCCACTAGTATTACCATATAATCTACAGATCCATTCCAAAATGCCAATTGTGACAGGCATGTCTTTTAGAATCCCAATAGGCCACTCCCTCTGGGACTAGGACTTTTAATTACCATGTGATTTTTAAAAATAGACTTTTTTTTGATCAATGTAAGGTTCACAGCAAAACTGAGTGGAAGGTATAGAGACGTTTCATATATCTCATGTCACTCCCTTCCCCCCAACACACACACATACACACATGGTCTCTCCCACTATCAGTGTGTCCCTTGCCAGAATGGCACCTTTGTTACAATTGATGAATCTTCATTGACACATCATTATCACCCAAAGTCCATAGTTTACATTAGGTTCCACTCTTGGTGTTGTACATTCTAACTACATGTATGTATAATTATAGTTCATACAGAGTTTTTTCACTCCCCTAAAAATCCTCTGCGCTCTTCTTATTCATCCTTCTCTACCCACACAACCAACCCCTGGAAACCATGAATATTTTTACTGTCTCCTAGTTTTACCTTTTCCAAAATGTCATGTCATAAAGTTGGAATCATACATTATGAAGCCTTTTCAAATTGGCTTCATTTGCTTACTTATATGCATTTAAGTTTCTTCCATATCTTTCCATGGCTTAATAGCTTATTTCTTTTTTGTGCTGAATACTTTTCCATTGTCTGGATGTACCAGAGTTTATCCATTCAGCCACTGAAGGATATCTTGATTGCTTCCAAATTTTGGCAATTATGAATAAAGCTGCTATAACCATTTATATGCAGATTTTTGTTTGGATGTAAGTGTTCAGCTGAATTGGGTAAATACAAAGGAATGAGATTGTATGGTACCAGTTTGTTTAGTTTGTAAGAAACTGCCAAATTGTGTTCCAAAGTGGCTGCACCATTTTGCATTCCCGCCAGCAATGAATGGGAACTCCTATTGCTCCACATTCTCACCAGCATTTGGTCTTGTTAGAGATTTTGATTGTGGCCATTCTAATAGGTGTGTATCTCATTGTTGCTTAACATGTGATTTTAAAAATGGATTTCTGAAAAGGAGAGCAATCACATTTTAGGAAACACGTGGCTTATATGTGCCCTTTCAGTCTCTGTGCTAAATAGAGAGGTTTCTTTTCTTTCTCTGCATATAGTTATGCCCTAAGGGGCAAAACACCTATATCTTTGGATTTAAGTTTTCTTATCCAGATTAAGAAGGAATTGGCATAGGTTTCCAGCCCTGATTTCACATTAGAATCACCTGGGAAGCTTTTTAAACGTATTGTTCTCCTGGAACCACAACAGATTAAATAAATCAAAACCGCTGGAGGTGAGGAGTCAGCACGGTATTTTTATCTGAAATATTCCTATGAGATTCTCATATGTAGTGGCCTTGGCTGAGTCTTACTGACGTGAGGACCTACTAAATCTCTTTTAGTCCTTAAATTTTGCTGCCATATAATTCTGTAGGGCACAGCCTTCAGCACACTTGCCTTTAGTAATATGTATCACAACTAGTTGCTAACTGGATTTCTATTCTCCAACACCATAGAACAAGTCTACCGATTCCAGATTTCTTGTTTCTTTATATAGAATCATTATTATCTCCTGCCTTACTATTAAGAAAGGAGTGGAGAGGAAATCTATAGATCTCTTAAATATGCAACTTAGATATAGAGATAAGTGACGATTTATTTCAGAGTTCTAATTCTGTTTGATTAAAAAAAAAGTCAGTGCATTTAGCATTTCCTTACCTCTAACACACAAAATAGGGTTGGGCCAGTCAAATTAATTGCCATGGCAAATGTTACCTTGTTACCCTTTAATACAGCTCGGTGGTACTGCTACAAATGTGTATGTGTCCAGCCAAGTTGAGCCCTCAACACTGCATACCCATAATTTGTTTCTCCATGGACAACTTCCTTCCCCATGCCTTTGGAAGCTATTCCAGAAATTGTACTTTTCTTCTCTTGGCCCCTAGATATACCTTGTACTGCATTGTAAGCACATAACGTTGCAATATTTTTATGAGAAACTTGATATCGACCACCATTAACTTTCTGACCTTTCCTACCTACTCACTTATCTGCTTCTACATAGTTTGTTCTTTTTTTGTTGTATAAAAGAGAAGAAGATTTAATTTTTTGCTCAGCATTGCTTATTATTCCTCCTATGGTTTCAAAATATACCCACATACCTCTTCTAGAGCATTGGATCTCACTCATTTATATCCAAACATGGCTCAGGATAAATATATGTATTGACCTTCAACTTCTTCCTGATTACTTTCATTTGGTTGCTTCACTAGCATCTCAAAAAAATAGCTCCAAAATACTACTCCATTCTGCCTTGATTGTGTTCAAAGTGGAGTAGTCATAAGAAATAAGGGTTTTCCATTCAGCATCTCTTATTGACCGTTAACTACAGAAGTTGTGTTTGTAAACATGCATATGGCACAGCCCTTACTCTTGCGGAACTCACAGAACTCTGTTAATTGGGGATAGGATAACTGATATATATTTATCCCACACTCACCCCTGTACACAGTCACCAAAAAAGTAAACAAGCAATGCAGTGTAATGGCCTGGCACATGGAATACTAGGCATTCCATCGTGATACTTATGGAAGAAGCAAACTTTGAGCCAAGCCTTAAATTGTTCAACAAATTCCAGGTATTGCAGGAATTGGCACTCCCAATAAGCAAACATCAGTGAGTAAATGTGGAACATACAGGGTTATAGAAGGAAAGGTTTGGGGGATAGTGAGCAAGTGTCTAAATTTGTGGGGAGTTCCTCCAGGTCTTAAGAATGACTCATTCATTAACCTCCTGTAAACTAATTCACAATGAGGTGTCAGTGGCTTAATGATACCCCTCCTAGGACATCAAAAGATTTTTCTTAATGCTTCCATTGAAAGGGCTACATCTCTAATGGTGTGTATTTCAAATCAGATGGTGGGGTACTTGGGGGATATTTGAGGGTAGGGGAAATTTTTAGCATCATCACTCATACCATACCACAAAAGCAATAGGGGCAAGTCCCACTGAAAGATGAGCTGATAAAATGTTGTTGGTTTTGGAGTTGCTTTGTTGTTATTGTTATTGTTATTTTTAGCTGTTTGGAAATTGCAGTGCTTCTATGGAGAGGAGGATGAATTTTAAAATAACATGGAAATTGTGTGTGAGTATGTGTGCTTGTGTGTGTGTTACTGTGTTTGTGCCCTGGGGCGTCCTAGGTGAAGGGCTCCCTTGAAAAATTTGAAACAAATAAATAAAATGAGAGCTGACCTAAATTTTTGCCTCAAACTGGAACAGAGTTCAAACTTTTGAGGAGGATCAAAAGCTTGATTAACTGTTGTTTATTTGTTTTTAGAGGCTTTGCTTCCCTCCAACTCAAAAAAGTAAAAGTGATCAAACACTACACTCTGAGAGAGACTCTTGTCTCAATATTTCCAACCGGGTTGAAACCAGAAAGTACTTGTGAGGCAACTGGGAAACCCAAGTGACCTGCAACCCAAGGTCCAAGATTCAAGGGGTTAGGAGGAGTTCAGCTAAATTTCATGTTGGCATCCAAGGAAAACAGCAGCACTGTTGTGTTCAATGGAACTGAGATCCTAGAGGGCAGAAAACATCATTAAGTGAAACAGAAAAAGTACATGCATTTGTGTTTTCCACCAATGTCTGGAGGAAAGCACATTCATTGATTGGTTGAAAAGTAAAAAAAAAAAAGAGAGAGAGAGACCCATGGGGTGTGTTGAGACCTGTAGGTCAACTTCAGGCAGCTGGTGTAAGACAAAAGCTACCAGGGAGAAGTCAGGGGACTTGAAGTAAGGCCCTCCTTTGCAGTTGCATGACCTTCAGCACGCTGTGTAGCTTCTACAGATTTTGGTGTTTGAATTTGTAATGTATTCACTTGTTCAGAAATATCAATGGCCTGACTTTCATGACACACTGAAGCAGGGCTTTGGATCTTTCTGAATTGGGTTAGAACCCATACGACCCTTTAGAGTAGTGAAATTCAGGAGGGGGTGTACAACACACACCGAAATCATTGTGTTAAAAGATAATTTTGGAAAAGTCATTGAGGCCAAAGGATAGTTGTTATTGAATTCTAAGCTGCTAGTTTGGAGTTTTGTTTGGCTATATGGATAATTATAACCCTTTTTCAAGATTAAATTTACAACAAGATAAAGTTAATGAGAAGGGAAGAAACAAGGCTATCCCAGCAGAGATATGATGGTATGGTGAGAGGTGGTATGGCCCTAACCAGGACAATGGCCATGCCTATAGAAAAGAGGGTGTGAATTTCAGGGGTAAGATGGAAGTAAGTTCAAGAGGATCTGGCAACTGAATGTGGCCAGAAGGGAGCCAGAAGAGTCAGAAAGCTGAGGCTTCACACTTGAATGATTTGGGAGATGGTGCAATGAACTTGAGTAACTTGGGGTAGAAGCAGGGTTGAGAGAGAAAAATGAGTCTGTTGAGCTGGAGGTTAGAAGGACAACTAACTGAAGGTGGGAGTATAAATCCTGAGATCAAGAGCTAATAATGGCTGCCGTCCAAAATGGAGAGTGAATTGCACAGGGATCACCTAGGCCAGTGATGGCGAACCTTTTGAGCTCGGTGTGTCAGCATTTTGAAAAACCCTAACTTAACTCTGGTGCCGTGTCACATATAGAAATTTTTTGATATTTGCAACCATAGTAAAACAAGACTTATATTTTTGATATTTATTTTATATATTTAAATGCCATTTAACAAAGAAAAATCAACCAAAAAAATGAGTTCGCGTGTCACCTCTGACACGCATGTCATAGGTTCGCCATCACTGACCTAGGCAATCATGCAAGTGCTGCATATTAATGGACAGTATTCAGTATCTTTTCCTGAGTCTAATGCAAGCTGGGCAGATATGTTTCCTGGGCTTTGTTGACAAGTTTTTATGTGTGAGCTCTTGGCAACTGGACTTTGTCCCTGGAATTTAGACTCATTTCTAATGAGTTGAATTTCAACATCTACATGACTTCTTCAAGCCTAATCCAATCTCTGTGCTTGCTCCAAGTTCCGACCTCCCTGGGTTTAATCAAGTCTCCAGTTGATTAAATCCATGACCTGTAGTTCCCATATTGATAAGAATTAGAAAGGCCTATCAAAACATTTTCCAAAGAAAAAGGGAGACTGTAGGCTTCTGTTTGCTTTTTTGGATTTCTGATTTAACTTTTAAAATAAAACCCATGTTTTAAGGATCTGGATATATTAGTTTAATACTTTCCATAAGCAATGTGCATTTTAATAATGTTGTATTTCCAAAGAACATTCCAGGAAAATGGCAATGCCAAGAAAACATAAGAAATTCCTTCCCTCCATATATCACATTTTTCCTGTTTTATTTGCCTCTAAAAGGCCTCATATAGA
Source organism: Myotis lucifugus (assembly GCF_000147115.1). NCBI lineage: Eukaryota > Metazoa > Chordata > Mammalia > Chiroptera > Vespertilionidae > Myotis > Myotis lucifugus. The sequence goes on from NW_005871280.1 coordinate 889,145, forward strand.
TCACATAGATGTTTCCTCAATATTTAAAGACATATGATGAGATAAGATGATACAATTCTATAAGGTTGATGAGCTGCCTTTAAATCTTTATAATTCTTTGATATTTGATGAATCATTAAACATTTTAGAGTTGTACCTGAATGATATGAAATTTCAGTGAGGCATAGCACCATTCTCTGAGAGCTATAAAGAACTAGGCAATATCTAAGCAATATAAAGTATTATAACATTGAATAGGGCATAATAAAGAGAAATTATTCACTGCAATCTAGAATATGGGGAGTGGCACTTACCAAGGTAATTGTACATTTATTTTATGATATTTGATGAATGTGTATAATCAATATCAGATTACTAGTTACATGATGAAGAGTCTACATCAGCTCTTGCCCATATAACTCCATACTGCACTTACCATATAGAAGGTTCTCAGTGAAAACTTTTGAATGAACAATTGAATACTTTGCAGCTTAAATTTTGACATTTTAGTATAATCAAAGGATCAATAAAAATTTTGAAAGCAATTTCTCTTCTAAAATCCAATGCAGAGGATGGTATATATTGGTACAAGGAGGATTTGTATGAAATGTATGTATGAGAAAATCCATGGTAAAAAATGAGGAAAGATAGACATGAATAAACAAATCTTTGAGACTCTAGCCCTGTTTTCTGTTGATGCCAACTAGTCTTTCCACTGTTATAGTGTTATGTTTCCTTTGCTATGCTTTTTGTGTGCTTCTATGTAAAACATACGTTCCGCAAAGAACAAACAACACTCACACTTTACCCACTTTCCCATTACTCCTTGAAGTTTTGCCTTAGTCTACAGAATGCTATTAAATTTGTTCTCAAGTAATTCACCAGCAGCTTTATAGAATGTTCTTCTTGACTGTGCTGATGACCTCTTGACTGTGCTGATGACCTCTCCTTCTTTCTTGAATCTCACTTCCTTTGGCTTCCATAATAAATATTCTCTCCTTATTTTCCTTCTTTTAAAAACTTTCTTTGTGAATATGCTCTTTGGCCACATCCATAGCTACTTGATATATATAAATATCCATAATATCCCAAACTCAGTTTGTCCAAAGCTATCTATTTCTTACATTTTTCCATCCCATTCTCCCATCCCCCTTACCATCTATCTTAGAGTATAAAATCAGAATTCAGCACTCAAACTTGACTCTTTATATCTATCTTTTTATCTATCTTTCTATCTATCTACCTATCTATCTATCTAATCTCTATTTCTCTCTCTTCCCCCTTCCTTTCCCTCTCACTCTTTCTCCTTCTTCATCCCCAACTCTTGTCAGTTTTTTCCTCATGGTGTCATTATGCCACTCCTACGTTTCTGTCCCAACTATCCCATTTCTGGTTTCATTGGACTTCATTATAGAAATAGTGTCCTATTATCCTGACTCTATCTCATGCAATACACTACTGCCAAAATGATCTTTCTAAAATTTACATCTGCATATGCCACTCCTACTTCTGCTCAGTCTCTAAAGTGAAGTCTTTGGCTTAGCATTCATGAACTCTTTAAATAAGGCTCTAGTCTAAACTGTCTTGCAAATCTCCTTTATTTTTAATTTGTAGATTATCTGATATGTAATTTACATAGCATATTCACCCCTTTAAAGTGTACAGTTCAATAGTTTTTAGTGTGTTCATAGAGTTGTTTAACTATCACTACAGTCAATTTTAGAATATGTTTATCATTTCCATAAGAAACCATATATTCTTTAGCAGTCACCCCTGCCAATTTCCCCCATCCCATCCCATCCCATCCCATCTCATCCCATCTCATCCCATCCCATCCCAACCCCATCCATAAGGGACCTATGTAGCTATCTATTTCCTATCTCTATAGATTTTCTTATTATACACATTTCAAATAAATGGAATAATTCAATATGTGGTCTTTCACTTAACATAATATTTTTAGGTTACATCCATGTTGTAACATGTATAAGTACTCCATTCCTTTTTTATTTCAAAATAATATTCCATTGCATGATTATACCAGATTTTATCTATTTATCAGTTGCTCGTCTCCTTTTCCACTATTTTTTTTCCTTTTATCACATATAATTCTCTTATTTTCACAGTCTCTTGTTTTTGTTAATCCCCACCCAAGGACATATTTTCCATTGATTTTTAGAGAGAGTGGAAAGGAGGGAGAGAGAAAAAAAAATGCATGTGAGAAAGTGACATTGATTGGTTGCCTCACACACATACCCCAATCAGGGCCAGGGATTGAACCTGAAACCCAGGTACGTGTCCTAGACTGGGAATTGAACCCGAGACCAATGCTCTAACCAAATTGCCCTTTCTCAACTTCTCAGAGCTCTTTGTACCTTGTGTTTTTGAGTTAAGTTTTTAAATTTCCAATAGATTTTGTCTTTACTCTTCTTTAGTTGTTATATTCTTAATTTTTCTATAGATACTCATTTCTATTCAATGGAAATGGATTAAGTCTACTGTTTTCAGTATTTCAAATATATATATATATATATATATATATATATATATATATAGAGAGAGAGAGAGAGAGAGAGAGAGAGAGAGAGAGAGAGAGAATCCATGATGTCAAGATGTTTAAATCTACAATCATGTACCATATGGTCATTGTGCTTATATAATTTGTTTGATGCCCTTTGTTTATATATGAAATGATATTATTATTGACATTAATAAGTCCTTGATGGCAGATTATATGCATCAGTTACTCAAAACCACAAAAATTCTAAAAGGGAACATAGGCTTATATCCCCCTGGGCAAAGGAAACAAAAAGAAAAATAAACAAGTGGGACTACATTAAACTAAAAAGTTTTTGCACAGCAAAGGAAGCCATCAACAAAAAAGAAAAGACAACCTGCTGAATGGAAGTACATATTTGCTGATACATCTGATAAGGGGTTAACTTCCAAAATTAATAAAGAACTTATAAAACTCAACACCAGGAAGACAAACAATTCAATTTAAAAATGGGCAAAGGCCTGAATAGACGCTTCTCCAAAGAGGACATACAGATGGCCATAGACATATGAAAAGATGCTCAAAATCACTAACCATCAGAGAAATGCAAATTGAAACCACAATGAGATATCACTTCACATCTGTCAGAGTGGCTATCACCAATAAATCAACAAACAACAAGTGTTGGCAAGGATGTGGAGAAAAGGGAATGCTTGCGTACTGTTGGTGGGAATGCAGATTGGTGCAGCCACTGTGGAAAGCAGTATGATAATCACCTCAACAAATTGAAACTGGAACTGCCTTATGACCCAGCAATTCCACTTCTGGGAATATATCTGAAGAAAATCAAAACACTAAATTTGAAAGAATAATTGCAATCCTATGTTTATTGAAATGCTATTTACAATAGCCAAGATTTCGAAGCGGCCCAAGTGTCCCTTAGAACATGAATGAATAACACAGCTATGGTGCATTTACACAATAGAATACTACTCGGGTGTGAAAAGTAAGAAAACTTTACCTTTGTGACAGTAGGGATGGACCTGGAGAACATTATGCTAAGTGAAATAAGCCAGTCAGAGAAAGACAAGTAACATATTATTTCACTTATATGTGGAATTTAATAAACAAACAGAACTAACAAGCAAAATAGAGACAGACTCAGAGAGAGCAGACAGACAGCTATGGTGGTGGAGCGGGGAGGTGTTGGGGAGGGAATTGAACAAGAAAGTTAAAAAAGAGAAAGAACTCATGTACATAAAAAACAGTATGGTGATTGCAGGAGGGAAGGGAGTGGGTGAAGGTGGAAGAGGATATGAGGGGATAAATGATGAAATAAAAAGGATTATTCACACACATAAATAAATTTCTTTGCACTTAGATTTTTCTATTTGCTATTCTATTTAGATACCTATGGACTCATGGATATATATTTTATATTTTGGATTATAAGTCAATACTTTGTTTTTCTCAAATTGTCCCAGCATTGGCCATTGAAGACTCTTTCCGATAATGCCTTTGCCTCTTTGGCATTCCCCATCTTTGGGTATTTTTTGTTGTTTGTTTGTTTGTTTTATTTATAAATGTTTTTATTGATTTTAGAGAGAAGGGAGAAAATTAGAGAGATAGAAATATGAATGAGAGAGAAACATTAATCAGCTGTCTCCCCCACACCCCCCACTGAGGATCCATCCCAAACCCAGGAATGTGCCCTGACCTGGAATCGAACTGGCCACCAACCTTTCCAGTGCACAGGACAATGCTCAACCAACTGAGCCACACTGGCCAGGCTGTTTGTTTATTTATGTAAGCACTTCTTTACTTCCCATCACTACAAGATGCTCCAGGCTCATACTTATATGCCCGCCCCCTCACCTCCTGTCACAATCAGGCATTTCTACAAAGAGTCCCTGGTTCCTTTTATTGGAGAGCAGCATCAGACACTGATATCTGGGAGCTAGATGTGCTTGTTGCTTCTTAATTGTGACTGTTTCTAGGTTTTCTTAGCTGGCAAAGCAAAAGAAAATATATGTGAGTATAGTAACCCATGTATACACCGCCACCCCCCCCCCGCCACACACACACACTCCAACACACACACACACACACACACACACACACACACACACATATATATATATATATATATATATATATATATATATATATATATATCCATCTGTATCTGTATTAAACTAAACATCAGTTCATATGAGACCAAGCAAGTCAGCAGTGATATATGAAGGATTTGCAACAGGGTCTGAGAATTGTCTAGAAATGAGCAAGTTACAAAGTACTGTTCTAAATGTTAACACCTATTGTACTTATATTATTTCCACTTGCTATCATGACAGTGAAACTCCAGGAGTACTTTCTTGGTAACTTGTGTAACATTTTCCCCTTTCCTGGTTTTACTGATCAAGCTTCTGAGCCAATCAGAATAATGGCTGTGATCCCTGTTACTATCAATTTTGTCCTTGGAACAAACCGAATAAAACAACAAAAATTAAAACTGAGAAAAGAGAGCAGATGCATCAGAGTCAAATCCAGTAGCACATGGATCATTCTATGCCCTCCTTCCCTTTGCTTGCATGTAACCTCCCACTCCCATGAAACCTGGTTTCTCCCATCTTCCATGAAACTACTAAACTCTTCAGTTCCTGTATACACGCAGAGAGGTTTCAAACATTTGAACCCACAACTCCATGTGAAACAACTTCACCAACTAGAGCTTGATATTCTCATGTAGCTGTGCCACTGATTGTGTTGGAGTGGCAACCCAAATAAAACTTAGTCTTAAACATTTCATAATCTAAAAGAACAAGTCCTCCAAGAAACTCTACGCTATAACATCCTGGGCTTGTTTTTTTTTAAAGAGAAAAAAAATAAGATCCAACTCACAAAACTATAAAAGATAACAAAAATCATAAGAGGTAAGCAAGATCTTGGGCGGGGAGGAGAATAGAGTATTTCCTAACTTAATGCAGTGTCAGCAACTGACAGTACATGTTGAGACCTATTTTGTTAAATCCTTTATGGATTTAGAGAGGCCTATCACTGTGGTTCCTCCTAGTCCCAGAGGACCACCACGGAGAATCTCAGGTCCTTACAAACACCAGACTTCTACAGCAAGCCCAATGCATCTGAGCTTTGGCCCACTTCTTTTTTTTTTCTCTTTTTAAAAATATATTTTATTGATTTTTTTACAGAGAGGAACGGAGAGGAATAGAGAGTCAGAAACATCGCTGAGAGAGAAACATTGATCAGCCGTCTCCTGCACACCTCCCACTGGGGATGTGCCCGCAACCCAGGTACATGCCCTTGACTGGAATCCAACCTGGGACCAGTCAGTCCGCAGGCCGATGCTCTATCCACTGAGCCAAACTGGCCAGGGCTGGCCCGCTTCTTTTTTTTTTTTAACATATGTTATTGATTTTTTACAGAGAGGATGGGAGAGGGATAGAGAGCTAGAAACATCGATGAGCGAGAAACATCGATCAGCTGCCTCCTGCACACCCCCTACTGGGGATGTGCCCGCAACCAAGGTTCATGCCCTTGACCAGAATCGAACCTGGGACCCTTCAGTCCACAGGCCGACGCTCTATCCACTGAGCCAAACCAGTCAGAGCTAGCCCGCTTCTTAAGAAAGCTTCACAGGTCTGGCAGTGGCTTAGGGCTAGAGGACCAGAGAGAATGGACAAGCTGGCCCCATCGTTAAGAAAGGCTTACTACTAGTAAAATTCCTAGTGGTCCAAGAGCTATTTCTGATGGACCTTCCCAGGAAAGGTGCCCTTTCAAAATAACTAGCCATTGTTTTTTTTTAAAGCAAATGGCATCCCACTCACAATTTCTTATTAAAATTATGTCCCTTCTGCTAAAGAGGAAACCAAAATTGCCCCACATCAGAATGCATCTTTTTAAAAATCAGTCACAGTCTCCTTATTATTTTTCTTCTTTACATTCAGTGACATATGGCCTCCAATATTGTTCCTTGTTTATAATGTTGCTTACCTTCCCCTGTCCATTCTGCACCAGGTATGCTCCTCGAGGCTGGGGGCTTGATCTCATAATTAGAATGTCTTTCCCATAGTAGGCGATCAGCAAATATTGAATAGAAACTGAATAACATCATAGGAGAGAAAAATTCAACATTACAGCTTTATCATTCACAGGTTTCTCTCATGAAAATGAACAATTTCCTTGAGTTTATTTGGATAAATGGCTTTTTGTCATGAACATTTATACTCATAAGAGCAAGTTTTCAATAGGTAGTACTGTCCTTTGAGTCTCTGAAAACGATGTTTCTCATGCTTCTTGTAAGTTTTTAAAAAAATATTATAGATTCTCCATTATATTTCTGGAACTGGATATATTGTTTAGAAGTTCTCATTGCCAAATAATGACCCAGCTGCATCAGAACTGACTTAACATTAAAAAAAAAATACGTGTTCCAGAGTCTTATATATCCCCAGAGTTTTGGATGTAGTAGGTTTGAGGGAAGGCTTGGAAACCTGTCACTTTAAAATACTCTCCCAAGAGTTTCTGGTGGGAAGTTGGATCATGTCCTGCCTCCTCCTCTGGAATAGGTGGTTACAAACTCCCGGGGCTCTATTCATTAGCAAAAGGTGTCAGTACTGAATCAAAAGTCATCCTCCCCATGTGTGTTATGCCAGGAGTTTGTTCATCTCGGGCTTCTCTGGAGGTCGAGTTTGGTTTGCCTTCTCACTGGTAGTTGCACCAGGCTGTATGGAAAAACAGACTGGCTGAAAAGCAAAATTTATATTTGGAGACCACAAAAGAGAAAGCCAGTTTTAACACAGATTAGTGATAAACTTTCCATAGCAAATTTGTCAAGACTTCTCTTTCCCTTAACAAAACTGCCTGGCGAATTCTTCAGGGAAAATATATCTGCCCCGCCCCACACACACACACACACACACCCCAACCCCCACCCCTAGCATTTGGGGAAGGGGACTTGACATTCTACCCGTGTGCCTTCTGAAGTACAATCCAGTATTGAGACAGGTTACTGGGACAAGTCTGAGCCTCAGGGAACAGCGCCATCTGCTGATTACCCAGGACATAGCTTACATGAAAAAGGTGAGTATTTTGGGGAAGTGGTAGACGTTAATTATATATTTCCTGGCTTTGTTACCACTGTTGCTATAACACCCCTACTCCTGAGTGCCAGGCATTCTTTCAGCTCATTGTCTGAAAAGAGCCAGTATTAATTGGTGGGTGTTTTTGTTCCTTACGTGTGAATACATCTCCTTGAAAGCCTTGGCTTTCACTAATTTGTATTTCGATATATTTTTAAGCCATAGGTAGACAACCCTGCCTGTAGGTGCTCATTCATGTTTCGGGGAAGCTCAGCACTTGCAGTACCAAGAGCCAGAGCTATCATACAATGTACGGCCCCTTTGCCCACTGCACCTTTCATGGTTTATGGAGAATGTTCTAGGAGTCTGGCTACAAGGGGCGATAGGAAATTTCATTTCCTAAACAATTTTTCTTTAGGGCCCAACAGCAGCAATCCACAGAGGCAGTGCTGCACTACTCAGAAGTCGCCCCTATGTGCCATTTCCTGCTGGAACAGGCCTAACAGGGCAAAGCAGACCCCGGAGAAGCCCAATTTTGGTGAAGTCCTTTAAGAAATGAGGTGCTATTTTTCCCATTGGTCGTTTATTTATGTTTGTTTTAATGTTAGGACCTATTCCTTATAATATTCTCCGTAGGACCAGGAAAGGGAAATGTTAAAAAGAAATACCGTGTGTGTGTGTGTGTGTGTGTGTGTGTGTGTGTGTGTGTGTGTGTTCTAAACCAGGCCTTTGAAAGATAAACATTTGATGTAGGGAAATGTTGAAAGTAAGAAAGTTATAAGCAGGTTTCATTACATTTTTCTAAAAATATTTGGCTTTCAAAAGCAAACCCACTTAAAGTTTTCCTCCTTTTATTTTCTTTTCTTAGTCATTTCGACATATTGTAGGGGGTTTCACTGTGTCATAATAATGTTATTTTTATACAAGCTTTAATAGTGAAAATAAAGTCGGTGGGCCCCACTGCCCTCCACCCAGCTGAAAGTGCACTTCTCTGCCCAATTCTTCCCACATTCATGAAAAAAACACAAGATTTAAAATTAAAGTTCAGCACTTAAGCTCTTGTGAGGTCCTGTAATATTTGATCACTTAAGAAAAAAAACCCTATAGCATATATTACAAATATTAGCAGGAATAAGTACAGATGGGACTAATTAGCATTTTCCAGTTTGATTTTACCATTTATAAAATAGAACATTTTATGTTTTGAACTAAGTTTTTTTTCTTTTTTGTATTCAAAATGTGTGTAATCCAGTTTTCACTGATTCAAGGACAGAAGTGGCATAAACACACTCATGTGAAAAATATATTTAGTGCAACTCTGGACCACCTAATTCCAGGTGCTTCAACTTAAAATATTGTGCCCTAGCTGGTTTGGCTCAGTGGATAGAGCATTGGTCTGCGGACCAAAGGGTCCTTCCGGTTAGATTCTGGCCAAGGGCACATGCCTGGGTTGCGGGCTCGATCCCCAGTAGAGGGTATGCAGGAGGCAGCTGATCAATGATCCTCTCTCATCATTGTTGTTTCTCTCTCTCTCTCCCTTCCTCTCTGAAATCAATAAAAAAAATATAAAAATATTGCTAGTTCAAATAACTCATATTTGGTGTTATTGTAATAATTATCATTAATAATAGTGAAATGTGTTGAGAATATTGTTAGGCAATGTTTTTGGTACTTTATGTGCAATAGTTCACTTAATCCTCTCAGCACTGTGAGTTAGGAATTATTACTCTTCCAATGAGGACATAGAGAGGTTAAGTACCTTGAGTAGGGGTATAAATACCTAGTAAATGGTAGAGCTAATAGAGATAGAGATAGATATACAAATACAGGTATATAGATGAAGGTCTGTGACTAGATCCCTTTGTATGCCCTGAGGATACTTCTTTAAATGTTGCCTCACCTATAGTATCCAATGCTAGTCTTAGGTATCTACTAGTATCAATATCTATCTATCTATCTATCTATCTATCTATCTATCATCTATCTGTCTACCTATCTTCTATTTATCTATTTATCTATATAGTCACATATAGATATAAATAGATACATATATACATATATGTGTGTTTAGAGAGATAGAGTGAAGATGGGAAGGGAGAATAATGCACAAAATACTAATTTGCTCTTCTTGTTGGTCTTCCATGTGACCTTCTTCTTAATTTGCCTTCTTGATTACTCATCTCTTGGAGGCTGGTGATGAGATTTGGAGCTTGATCTCCAAGAACTCTTGGTTTCATTAGCTAAGTAGGTCCCACCCATGCGTGCATGCATGTACACACACACACACACACACACACACACACACACACACACTAATATTTTAAAGTAAGTACTCTCTAGCAGTTTGGCTTAGTAGATAGAGCGTCAGCCTACAGACCAAAGGGTCCCCGGTTCAATTCCTGTCAAGGGCACAAGCCTCAGTTTCAGGCTTTTCTCCTGCCCGGGGCCCTGGTTGGTGCATGTGCAGGAAGCGACCAATCGAAGTGTCTCTCTCAATGTTTCTCTCGGTCTTTCCCTCTCTCTAAAAATCAATGGAAAAATATCCTCAGGTGAGCATTAAAAAATTTAAAGTAAGTATTCAGTGCTAGAAGATATTCTTTTTAGGTGAGAATTGGAGCGAGTTCTTCCATGCAGGAGGTGGGGGCTGTGGAGGAAAGAGGAAAGGCTTTGTTAGAAGAGATAGCATGGTGCAGTTTGGCAGGTGGAAATAGGAGAGCATTTTACCATTAAGGAGGAGCCCGTGAACTGTCTGTGCAGGGAGTAGGGGAGGGAAGTGTGTGTGAAATACAGAAACCGTATTTAATCTTTTCTCCCACGCCTCACCTTTACCTGCCTGTCTTTGTGCAATTAGATTTACCTGTAACATTTTTCTTGGATGGTTTCTCTCTCCTTTTCTTTGGTGTGGTTACTTTCAACATGACCAGTAATACAGCATGACATTTAAGTGTTTCCGTTCTGGGCAGACACTGCACGCTATAGTAATCCCTAGGGCCCTGACTGCCACTTTCTGGCTACTTTAATTCAAAAGAAGATGAGAAAGAAAACAGGATTAGATTTTTGCAGAAAACAAGAAAACGGGAAGACAATTTCAAGCAAGAGGTGGGAGATAGAGGGCCATTAAAAGTCTCAAAGGCTCCAGGGAGGACAAGAAAGAAAATGTTGAGAAATACCTTTTCTATATCAGCATTCTCCAATTTGTGAGACTCACGGTGATTTCAAATTTCCTAGTGACCACAGCAAAACTTCTTGGGATGTTATCATCCCAAGAAGTTTTCTAAGTGCAGTCACTTTTCTAATATTTTTTTACCATAGATTTATTCTAGGATCCCATACAAATGAGACTTCTTTCACTCATCACAAGGTTTTGAGATTCATACAGTCTCATATTTTTAGACAGAGGTGCTCCTAATGGTGCCAGTGACAGCACTCCTACAAGGGAATCTGCTTGTTACTAATAAATCAAGTTTGTTTTAAAGTTCTCAGTGTCATTGTTGTTCTTATTTTGAATTCTGTGGGGCTTGCATACCAACAGGATGCTCACATATCAGAGAACAATTTTTATTCCATATCACGTAATTACTATTATTCATTGTTCCTTTTAGGACAATCCATTTTGCATACGTAAGAAAGACATGGAAAATGACTGAGAAACAAAAGGTATGACTGAGATAACACTCTGATCAGATAATGTGATCTCATTGAGGCTGGAAGCATTAGGGGTCTGATGATGACCTGGTTTCCTCATGGGCAGAGCAGCAGCATGCACCCTGTCTCTGCCCAGAATTGGTCAAGACCTTGAGGTAGGTGATGGATGCTGCCAAACTCCTATGCAGAGCTATAGAAGTATCGCAAGGAGCCGCTCTTCCTGCTCTTCCTGCTAAGAAAGCGGTTCTCAACCTGTGGGTCGCGACCCGCTTTCGCCTATGACCATCGGAAAACACATATATAATTACATATTGTTTTGTGATTAATCACTATGCTTTAATTATGTTCATTTTGTAACAATGAAAATGCATCCTGCATATCAAATATTTACATTATGATTCATAACAGTAGCAAAATTACAGTTATGAAGTAGCAACTTATGGTTGGGGGTCACCACAACATGAGAAACTGTATTAAAGGGTCGCGGTATTAGGAAGGTTGAGAACCACTGTGCTAAGAGATGGTATCTTTTAGGGAAGGGCCATGGGGGTAGATGATTGTTGCTCAGCACTATGTAATTCAAGGGTTGCCCTCAATTGCAAGAGAGTACTTGTCTTCATGATGCTCTAACTCCCAAAGCCTCCTGTTATATTGTGTCAGGCCATCATATCAGGAAAAGCAAGGCTTTCTGGATTTAATAAGGAAAAATCTGAAGTAAGCAACTATTGAGAAACTTAACCTCTGATCGCAAGAAGTGAAAATAAAAATGATCAGCACGAATATTTCAGGAACCTTAACTCTGATCTTTTCTTGGGTATCTTGGTTTGCACTTAATCAAATCAACACAGACACAAGATTATATTTTGCAAAAGGATTTAGAGACATATATTACGTGTTTCATGTGTATATATGTTTATGTATTTTCATTTTTTCTTAGAATTCGTTGGCACAAAATCAAAGATTATCATAAGAATGTCTTTCAATTGGGGTAAGAACAGGTGTTTTTGTTTTCTTTCTTGACCTCCTCTGTTCAGATCAGAGTGGGTGTTACTGGAGTGAAAGCGTAGCTTTATTAGTCACATCTTAACATCAGGAATGGCCATGTCCCTGTGAGAGGCTATAATGAATGAATATTATGCTTAAAGCATAAACCTCAGACTTGTGGGTATTTTATTCTCCATGTTTTAAAAATACCAGAGAGGAAAGATTTAACTCACCAGAGTTATTTTGAGAAAATCAATTTCCATAAATACATTTAATTGCTCACTCATAAATTTAAACTTCCCTTTCCCTCACTGGCAAACTGGGTTTCCTGCATTCAGTTTAACTCCATGTTTCATGTTTTCTTAGGAGTTTTATCACTGATATTAGTAAGGTCAAGACATTCATGCTAAAAGACTGCAGCTTTTCATTTCCTGGAGGATTAGGTCCATAATTCTTAGCATGGCATTCAAGGCCTTTCAGAAGCTGGCCCACAAAACTGTTTTTCTAAACGTGACCTCCCCCCACGCAGCGCCCCACGCCCCCCCCGGGGGTGCATTTCCTTTGCAGTTTCCTTCCACTTCCTTCCCAGTTCCCACAATTTCTATATTCTTTGTTGTTTCCCTATGTGCAAAAGATTTTTTTTTTGGAGTACAATTTTATACTACCGCAATGAGATGACTGTGTGTCTGCCCACCCATGTTACTAGAGGCTTCTGCATCAGAAGATAATCAATAATCTGCTTACTCACTTGTTTTACTATTTTTAAATATTGTAGTAAAATATACATAACATGCAATTTACCATCTTTTAAAAAATATTTTTATTACTTTCAGAGAGGAGGGCAGAGAGATAGAGAGAGAGAAACATCAATGATGAGCGAGAATTATTGATCAGCTGCCTCCTATATGCCCACACTAGGGATCGAGCCTGCAACCCATGCATGTGCCTTGACTGGGAATCAAACCATGACCTCCTGGTTCATAGGTCTATGCTCAACCACTGAGTCACACAGGCTGGGCAAAATTTACTATCTTAATCATTTTTAAGTGTACAGTCAGGTGACATAAAGTACATTCACATTGTTGTACAACCAGCACCACTATCCATCTCCAGAATTTTGCATCACCCTAAACTGAACCTCAGTACACATTAAACAATAATCCTCTATTCTTCCCTCCCTCCAGGACCTGACAATGATGATTTTACTTTCTGTCTCTATGAATTTGACTACTTAAAGTGGGATAAGTGGTATCACATAATATTTGTCCTTCTGTGTCTGGTAAGTTTCTTCTATATTGTAGTATGTATCAGGATTTTCTTCATTTTTAAGACTCAATAATATTTCATTGTATGTACATAACACATTTTATTTATCCATTCACCTATTGATAGACATGAAGATAACTTCCATTTTGTGGTTATGATGGATAATGCTTCTGTGAAGATTGTTGTACAAATATCTGATTGAGTCGCTGTTTCTGCATCTGTTCCTTTGTGTACGTACCCAAAAATGGGATTGCTGGGTCAAATGGTACTTCTGTGTTTCATTTTTTGAAGAACTGCCATATTTGTTTCTATGGTGGCTGTATGATTTTACGTTCCTACTAGAAATGCACAAAGTGCCAATTTCTTCATACCCCTGTCAATACTTGTTTTCTGTGTTTGTGTGTTGGTTTTATAACAGCCTTCTGAATGGGTGTAAAATGATTTTGAGCTGCATTTCCCAAATGATTAGTGATGTTGAGCAAATTTTCATGTGCTTATTGATCATCTGTATATTTTCTTTGAGGAAATGTCTATTCAAGTCCTTTTTCAGTTGTGTTGTTTGCATCTTTGGTGTTAAGTTTTAAGAGTTGTCTGTATATTCTGGACATTAATCCATCATCAGGTAAGTAATTTGTAATTATTTTCTCCCATTCTGTGATTTGTCTTTTTAATATATTGATATATTGATAGTGTCCTTAGATGCAAAAAGTTATTAATGTTTATAAAGTCCAATTTATCTATTTTTTGTGGTCTGTTTTTTGGTGTTATATCCAAGAAATCAATGCCACATCCTTTGTCATAACGTTTTCCTTTATTTTTTATCCCCAAGCTTTTATAGACCTTATAAAAATTTTTAGACCTTATTTTTAGGTCTTTGATCCATTTGAGTTAATTTTTTGCCTATAGTATAAGGTAAGGGTCCAACTTCATTCTTTTGCATGTGGACGTCCAGGTTTCTTATGGTCTGTGTGTCACTATGGTCAGGTTTGCCATTGAAATACTGTGATGCCCTGGTCCTATTTCCTTAAGTATTTTGGAACCAAAGCAAATGGCTACGACAATCCAGGATGACTTGCTGGTCATTCCTAAAAGAAGAAAATCTGAAAGGGACTTCAGTTTTTCCTTTCTTTTGTCCATTAAGATTCCCATTTCTGACTCCTGTTTGTACTTCACGGAGCACTTACAAGGCATCAGTGAAACTCTTAATAAATAAACTCCTAATAAATAAATCCCAGTATTTTTTTTAAATCAAAAGTTTCACAACTCAACACTCCAGGAAGTCTAATTTTATTACTTGTTTATACTTTCCCCCCCTTTTCCCTGAACCAAGGCTGCCTTGCCAATTAGATGCAATTTGCCTCTCAGAGAATTTCAGTTTGATACTGAATTCAGAAGCCCTCTAGACTTGGAAGCATGCGTTTTAAATGCTACAGAATGTATGTTTTCTTCAATGAATGTTTCATAGTACTCAAAGCCAGGCGTGTAAAACAAATCACAACACATTTCCTCAAGCAACTACTCAGAGTTCATACTAAATGAACTTAATAATTATGCTTTACATTTTTTTAATGAGCAACGAGGAATGTGCCTGAATGGTCCAGTTTTTTGGAAACTTCCTACCAGCTTCTCCCAGTAGAGAACACTTTTAAAAAAATCTAAGTTTAGTTCTCTCCACCTCTATTTCTTTTCTTTTCTTTTTTTTTATTTTAGCTCTTTCAGGTGGTGGAGGCTCTGAGGACCATGGGCACTAATTATTTTTAGTTCCTCCTCACATCACACCTGAAAAGTACAGTCTATTTCTGGGAACCAAATTGCTTAGAAATGTTTCCAGGCTCCTTAGCAGAGGTCAGTACACACATTAGCTTGGGGCCAAAGGAATATTCGTGCCCAGGCAGCCCTTTTGAATTCACAGCTGGGATTGTGGCGGCTCCATGCTGTTGGTCCGGTCCCCTTGGTTACCCTTCACCTTGCTCACAATACCCAGACAGCATGTCAGGACCCATCTCATCTCCACATATCAACACATGTTTGTGGAGGATCAGCTGTTCCCATGGTACCTGGGCTTGGGGATTTGTGTTGGAATGTGCGGTGTTTCCCAGAGCCTGGTTCCCAGCAACTGTATGCTCATATTCATACAGTCTTGAACCTCTGCACCTACAGGGTCTTGCTGGGATTCCGTGACATTTGCACACTCTGGGTCCTACCTCTCCATTACCAGCTACAGGGATTAAAGGATTCCTCCCCTGAGACCTGACTGCACTCGCATTAATAAGCCATTTGTTCTCCGCTGTTCTCCCCGTTTAGGGTAAAGTTTAAAGAAGCACTGGTTATCACTTTTCCTCATTTTAAATCCACGCGGTAAAACTTCCAGAATCGGGCTATTTCCACTGGAGAAAATATAGAACTTGATTTTGGTGGAAAAGACCTTGTGGCATGTTCTTCATCCTATTTCTCTGGCTAATGTGTTTAGTTTCATGGAAACAAGACACATGAGAGACTATGGTGCTCCTATAACAATTCCGTTGTGTGAAAATGATGTATACAACCTCTGTAAATTAAGTGATACCTAAATCATAAGACATTTGAAATAGACATTTTATGAAAACATTTTAAATGCTTCCCTTGAAGCATGAATAAGTTTAAGGTAGTGAAACTTATTTAAGAAATAGTCAACCCCTCAACTTTGGAAAATATTCAGTTTAGGTCTGAAATGTGGATTTGAAAAGAAGAATAAACAAATTTATTCTTCTGAATAAAAATGTATTCTTCTGAAGAATAAAAAAGAGCCAGATTAACAGAATTAACTTGGAAAGTACTGGTAACACAGATTACTCTTGGTGTCCCAGATTTATTAAAATGGGGGAAAAAAAGAAAACAAACAAACAAAACCCCTGAAAACTGAGATGTCAGTTAAATTTGAATTTCAGGTAAACAATGAATAATTTTATAGTGTAAGTATATCCCAAATATGGCATGGGACAAACTTGGACTAAGATATTAGTCGCTGTTTATTCCGAAATTCAAATTTAAATGAGTGTTTGTATTTTATCTGTTATTCTTAATCATTAGAGGATCCAATTCAGTTGTGAGTGTTTGGAGGTCCAAATGGTTGTACTTTTTATAAAAGTTTGTTTTTATTAAATTTGAGAGAGAGAGAGAGAGAGAGAGAGAGAGAGAGAGAGAGAGAGAAAACATCGATGGGAGAGAAACATCAATTGGTGCTTCCTACACATCTCCCACTGGGGACTGAGCACCCAACTCAGGCATGTTCCATGACCTGGAATCAAACTGGTGACCTCCTGGTGCATGGGATGATGTCCAACCAACTGAGACACACCGGCCAGTCCAAATGGCTATACGTTTTATACTCTGAACTAGGCATGGAATTCTTATTAAGTGTGGTTTGGGAAATACTAGGTTATTATTTCAAAACAGAAAACACACACACAACAGAGACATAATGGTGGTCCCAAATTCTATGTTTCTGATATATTTATACTGAAAATGTCAAAAAATATTACCTAAAGTAAACAGAGAAACCCAAAGGACATCTGAACTTGCCATTGGGGGTCCTAGCACAGGTGAGAAAATGCTCAGGCATTTTTCAAGTTATAGTCTGAGCTATGAGCTAGTAGACTTATATAATAATAGTCGTGATGATAATACTGTTTTGACTGTCTAGCTTGAATTTCTGTTATCAAATATGGCTGGTAGTTATTGTATGTTCTTGTAACCTTTTATGATTGATAGTGAAGTACACGTTATAAGTAAAACCCAAAGTATTATTTGTGATCTACTACCCTTTTAAAACATAATTCAGCAAAACATACAATAATAATCAAATTGAAAAGAAGTTAATTCATTCATTCTACATATATTAAGTGCCTGCTATGTGGCAGTGCTGGTGAAAATGATGCATAATATAGGGCCTTGGCTTTAATGAATAGTTTAGAATCACAACAGTTTCCAGCAGGCCCTTATGTTTCTTATGATAAGCTGATTAATATAGAGCTTTATGTTCAAAACTAGAGCCCTGGTGCACGGATTCGTGCACCAGTGGAATCCCTTAGCCTGACCTGCGGGGATCTGGCTGGAACCAGCTCTCCGACATCTCCTGAGGGGTCCCATATAGCAAGAGGGAGGTTCTTGGGTGATGCACCCCAGAATTGGGCTCCCTCCTCTCTGGTTCTGATGCATCACCCAAGAACCGCAGCTGCCAAGTCACCACAGCTCAGCAACTCCTGCGTTGAGCATCTGCCCCCTGGTGGTCAGTGCACGTCATAGCTACCGGTCAGCTGGTTGAATGGTCAGTCGGTCGGATGGTTGCTTAGGCTTTTATATATATAGATGACAGTAATAAAATACCTGCTTCCACAGAGCCTATGACATTGAAAAAAACAACTTTACTTTTTAAAATGTAGCAACCTCAATATAAAGCTTTAGAAAGGAGAACTCCCTTTTGTGTACTGTTCATGCTACATGGTTTGGTGAGAAGCTGGCATTAAAGCTCTTTGTATTCACTGGGTTTATTTAATTAAGAACTAGTTATTAATTATCACATAGACATTTAGTACTGTATGATACGTTTCTATTGGTCATTGTCACATGAAATCTTTTCTGGATTATTTTTTTCTATTAGTGTCCATGTTTATGTGATATGAAATCATGCTCCTGAGAGGGAAGGGGGAACTTCAGCCTTCTTAGTATAGAAAATCCAGCTCCGTTCCCCAATATTTCTTGAAATCTTTTGTGACAACAGCCACCCACAATGAGCTTTCTTTTTTCCAAGTGACCATAGCACTACCCACTGAACATTCAACTGTTCAAAAAATCTTGTCCTCATGTTTAAGTCTGGTAGTCCAATAATATTTATAGGGGGAGGAGAGCAGCAAGCACCATGTCAGTCTAAAATTCGTTTAGAATTTTCCACAGTGCCTGCAGAAGTAGCCTCCAAGTGTTTTATCATCTGATTGTTTGACCTGGAAGTCACTTTGAAGATCACAGCACCAAAGCAAGCGGTGTAGACAGCAAGCAGCACTTGCGGCACCCAGGGTGTATCCTGAGAAACAGGCAAATCAAAGGTAAAATCTCAATGCACTGGGATGAGTGAGGATTGAGGGGTAATTATTCTTTCTGGTTGACTGGAAATGTCTTTCTGAAAATTAATCTACTACGATATCAAAGTTGCCGTGCTTAGTATTCTGGTTTGTACAAAGAGGACCAGACCAACACAGAGCACCTATTCTTAAGGATCAGAGAGGCCAGGTGAGGAGTGAAGACAAGTGTGTATGAAAATGTAATTGCCAGGAGAGTTCTTGCCTGCAAAGGGAAGTTATTAACAATCAGCTTCTCATTCTCTAGACTAGCTTATTTTCCTGGTGGATGGAATTGGGTCCTTCTTTTGATATAGTTTCTTCCAGTCTATTAGGTCAATAATAGTAATAATATGATAGCAGGAACTCATGGAGTGCTTACTACTTTTCAGGTACTCTCATAAGAGCTTTTTGTCATTGAACAACTTAATTCTCCCAACAACCCTATGAGCTAGGAGCTATTACCCCATTTTACGGAAGAAGTAACTTGCCCAGTTTGCACAGCCATTAGGTAACTGAGTCAGGCTGACTCCAGAGCCCATGCTGAGCAACGATTCTGCTCTCCCATCTTTGTCTCTTCACATCAACTCTTATCATGCCTTATAAAGAATTATATTCCAAAAAGCGTTTCCTCTTCTTTTGTCTCTTCATGTTACAGAATTGAAAGGAAAAACATCTGCTCAGTGCAGCAATTTTCAACCTTTTTCATCTCAGGGCACACATAAAGTCATTATTAAAATTCAACGGCACACCAAGTATAATTTTGATTCATTCACATCAGATGACTATTGTTGAATTGGCTGTTTTCATTTTTTTTAATTTGACAATCTAAGGGAAAAGAGGTCAGTGTCCCCGACTAAATAGTCCAGTATTGCATGTTTTAAAAATTCTGGTAGCACACCACTTGAAAAGGGCTGGCTTACTAGATGGTTGTTGTAAGAGACACTGTTTCCAGATGATTGAAATTCACATTGGTGAGGCTGAGAGTACCTAGTCAAGGTCCGTTTCTAAGAGGTGGACGTAAAAACAAAACAAACATCAATGTCCCCTGATAGTCCGTGATCAACAGAGATGTGGCCTGCAACACCAGAAAGGCCAGTTCCTTCGAGAAGGTCACTGCCTTACTAGGTAAGAAAGAGTCATTTCTAATCTGTGAGGAACTAAGTTAACAACAAACAGGGGAAGCAGTGAGCTGTCTTGGGCTTTGTAACATCTGTTATAACTGCACCTGCCTCAAAGAGTTCCTGGTTCCTATTCCCCAGAGAACGTCAGTCAGCAGGAAATGAGGCAAGTGCATAATGGCTTTACGGGAAAAGGTGGCTTTTAACTTCTTCTTGGGCTTAATTCCTGACAATATTACCTATTCCCCTTGTTGTTCGTCGTACTTTATAAGGCGGCAGTTTGCAGAGCGGAAGATGGGGAAGAAGAGAGTGACCTGCCCTTGGAAACAGTCTGACGGAACACGGGGATGTCACAGGACCAGTGGTCAATTGGGTGACATCAGTACATCTGGACAATGAGTCCTCGCTCTGACTCACGGGGTCCCACCTGCAAACAAAGAATATCCCTACTCCCCTACTCGCAGAACAATTCAAAGGCTGGCCCACTCATGTCTCCTTTCTTTCTCAAATTCAGTGGTTCTCAAACTTTAAAGAGAATCAGGATCCAGATTTCCGGACCCGATGCCCAGAATTTCTGATTCCGTGTGTCAGGTGTGGTGCATGTGATGCAAGTTACCTACTGATGCTGTCACTGCTGGTCTGGGAACTCTATTTGAGAAGCATCGTTCTCATTGATTTAAACAGAAGCCCTCCATGCTTACTAGTATTATTCTACTCTAGGGTTGCTCTTCCATCAGGATCATTCCATGCCCAGGAGATTCCATCTTTTCTTCTTATCAGTAGCCATAATCAGAACTTGCCTCTCACTTTCTTCTCCATCCTAGCCCCAGCCCCAGCCCCAGCCTCAGCCTCAGCCTGAGCATTCCTCTGCAACTTTAAGTTACACTCAATGGGTCCCAGAAAGAAGTTAAGTGGATATAGCCTTCCCAAGCTAGTAGAAGGGAGCAGGCATGTCCCCAGATGACTCACTGCATCAGAGAAGGTACTCTAGAGCAGTTTTCCTGTAAGCAAACTGCTGCAGATGAAATGCAAATAAATAGCTTATTTTATTATTTATTCCATTATTATTTACAGACTTTGGGCAAGCACCTAATCTTTCTGTGTTTCATGTAAAGTGTATAGTAGAGTACTGGCACATAGAAAGTCACTTACTAAAAACAGTTTTTACAATTAAAAACTCCCTGGGATAAATATCATTATATTTACAGAATATAAATATATAAATATAAATATATCTACAGAACTAAAAAAGAGTATCATCTCTATATGTATAATATTTATTGTATTACTATAATATGACTACAATGTTTACTATATTAACTTCCTTTATAGTGATATTCATACCATTTGTGTATTTATTATTTATTTTCTTTTTATTAATTTATTTTCTAATTACTATTGGCTAACAATATTACTTTAGTTTCAAGTGTAGAACATAGTGATTATACATGTATATACTTTACAAAGTGATCACCCTGATAAGTCTAGCACTCATCTGACACCATACATAGTTATTACAATGATATTGACTGTATTTCCTATGCTTTACATCCTGATGGCTATTTTTATAACTGGCAATCGTATTTCTTAATTTTTTTTACCTTTTTACTCATCCCCGCAACCCCGTCTCATCTGGTAACCATCAATTTATTTTCTATCTAGGAGTTTATTTCCGTTTTTATTTATATATTTTCTTATGTTTATTTATACATAATTTTATTTAAGAGAAATGAGATTCTACACATTCTATTCTAAAACCTTCTTTAAAATTTTTTGACAATGCCTTAGACATCTTAGAGGAAATGAGCATATTTGTTTTTACTTGACTAATGTTTTGTTTGAAGCACCTATATAGTATGTTTCCTTTTTTTCTTTTCTGTTTTTTATTTATTGAATTTGTTAGAGAGACATTAGTTAATAAAATTATATAAGGTTCAGGTATAAATTTCTAGAATACATCATCTGTATACTGTACTGTGTTCACCACCCCAACTCAAGTCTCCTTTCATGACCACTTATCTGCCCTCTACCCTCTTCTGTCTTCCCCAACCCACCTTTCTTCTGGCAATCACCATGCTGTTGTCTGTGTCTATGAGGTTTTTGGGTGTTTTTTTTCCACTTAATCTTTCACCTTTTTTATCCAGGACCCCCAAATCCCCTTCCATCTGACAGCTGTCAGTCTGTTTTCTGCATCTATTGAGTCTGTTTCTATTTTGTAAGTTAAATCTTATCATTAGATTCCACATATAAGCAAAATCATATATTACTTACATTTCTCTGACTGGTGTATTTTACTTAGTATAATGCTCTCCAGGTCCATCCATGCAGTTGCAAAGGGTAAAATTTCCTCCTTTACAGTCGAATAGTATTCCATTGTGTAAATGTAGCACAGCTTTTTATCCACTCATCTACTAATGGACACTTGGGCTGCTTCAAAATCTTGGCTCTTGTAAATAACACTGCAATGAATGTGGGTGCATGTATTCTTTCAAATCAGTTTCAGATATATTCCCAGAAGTGGAATCACTGAGTTTTAAGGCAGTTCCCTTTTCAATTTGTTGAGGTAACTTTCCACAGTGGCTGCACCAATCTGCATTCCCACTAATAGTGCATGAGGATTCCCCTTTTTCCACATCCTCACCAACATTTGTTGTTTGTTGATTTATTGATGCTAGCCATTCTGGCAGATGTGAGCTGATATCATTGTGGTTTTTGGAGAAGTGACCTTGGCCCATTTCTATTGGATTATTTGTTTTTTGGGTGTTGAATTTATGTTCTTTATAAATTTTGGAAATTAATCCCTTATCTGATGTATCATTATCAAATACATTCTCCCATTCAGCAGGTTGTCTTTTCATTTCTTTGATGGTTTCCTTTGCTGTGCAAAAACTTTTTAGTTTTATGTAATCCCATTTGTTAATCTTTTTCTTTTGTTTCTTTTGCCTGAGGGGATATATCAGAAAAAATATTGCTACATGAAATATCCAAGATTTTACTGCCTATGTTTTCTTCTAGGTTTTTTTTATGGTTTCCAGTCTAACATGAAAGTCTTTAATCAATTTTGAGTTTATCACATCATTTTTTTAACAGTAAAAGAGTAGGACAGCTATATTGACATACTCAATATTTTCATTATTTAAATACTTTTAAAGAAATATTCTAGAAATACTTTTAAAGAAATAAATATTATTAATATAATACATATTGTACTAACATAATGCATATAATATATTTTAACTAACATATGAAATATCAATAATGTTTATAAATTACATTAGATGTTAAATATTAAAAATGTATATTATATGACATATAATTAAACATTAGCATAATAATTAATTTATTCATGTTGATATATGCAAAGTTATTTAAAATGCATGTATCTATATGCAAAGTATAGATAAAGAATATTAAAATCTTACATTTATAATTATATTAATATGGGAACATTATTGAAATGGTAATTAGATATATATGGAAGATAATATTTATATAATAAATAATGTATATAATTAATGTTATTTATTATATATGATATGTTATTTACTATTTTTAAACAGTCACTTGATTTATTATTAATGTCTTAATCTATTCTGCCACCCTAGTTTTAATGAAGTTATCATCACAAATCTTATTGGAAAGACAACTTGAATTAACAGTCATTGGATAATGGAACGTTTACTTCATTTCTTATGGTCTAGTTTTGGAGATCTTGGGTATATATTCAGTGCATGTTTTAAACATGGAGTAATAATTAGCTCTACCTTTCACTTCTAAAGCAGTATATTAATGACAAAAACCTTAATTACAATAATATTTAAGGCTCTTATTGAAGAAAGCAGTGTGTCGGCCTCAAAGGGGTCATTCAGGGGCTTCTGGAATGTCCTGCTCTTCTATCTCTCCTGTCTTCCCACCATTTTGCCTGGAATTCCACTATTCCTGTCATTATTCCAGGAGTAGCCTTTTTCAAAAGGCTTCTATTTCTAAGAAGTTGCCTTCTTTTGAGTCTCATTATCAGTATCATTTTCTGATCACCTGCGATGGCTTTAGGGCATCTAGGGTTTACAGGTACCAACAATACAAGAAGGGAAAATGGGGACAAATTTATTTTGCTTCAAACTTTTATAGGGCTCACACAGAAAAAAAAATCAACACTGAGATCCTTATTAAATCTGTCGTATTCTTTAATATTTTGCCAAACTAAAGGCTGACATTATCATCAGTTACATGACCCTAGCAAGACGTGTGACTGACAGAAGTTAATGTAAAGACATGTGCTAATGAATATTGAACCAATGTTAATATCATGCCCCGTGGAAAAAGCCATATGCTCTGAGAATTTAGTCTGTTACTAAAACTGGTTTAAAGTTGGCTGTATTTAAATCTCCAAACGTCTTAAGTAAGCAAACACTTAAAATCAAATACACAGTGATGATTATATTAATCCCTTCCATTTGTTCAAAGCCTGACAGTAGAAAAGGCTTTTCAGGGCATTTTCAGAATTTATCATGGATATTCTCTCATTTAACACAGAGTAGACCAACCTTGTTTTGTAACAGGTGATTAATAGCCTTATTTTACCCACGGAGACACCAAGGCTCAGACTGAGAAGTTAAGTTATGTAAGGTCACACAGACAATAGGCTGTGGATTCAACTAAAACCTACCCCTTTGCAGACAATGCACTTGCTGCCCCACTGGGCTGTATTTGAAGATATTTGGGGGGCCCGAGATAAATAATATCTGCAAAGTCACTTTCTTATTCTAATTGGGATAAAATTTGGGAGGGAGCAAATGTAGCCAAACATTCTTTCTAGATGATTTTGATTACCCCTCCACCTCTGTTAATGGGCTACAACGTGTCCTCCCCAAATTCATGTTAAAATCCCAACCCCCAGTAATGGGATCTGGAGAAAAGGTCTTTAAAGTGGTACATAAGCTCTGAGAGGCCCCTTGGGGTGGGCCCTGATGCAGTCTGCCTGGTGCCTTTATAAGAAGAGGCACTACATGTGTGCAAGCACATAGGACAAGTGTGATAAAGAGGCACTAGGGCAGGGGTGGGCAAACCCTGTCACGCCAGTAACTTTTGCTGGCACATGAAACCCTCTCTTATAATCTTCCATTTACAATTGTGAATCTTTGTTCTCAGTGATGAATTTTGTTAAGTCTCGTAATAGGAGTAGCCTGATGGATGAAAGTAGTAGCTCCTGCATATCTCTGAAGGTCACAAAATATAAACCTGATGTAAAATCTGTCATCAGTGATGCAGCAGCAAAAGTCCCACTGATAATATCAAACGAAGTCATTAAGTTTTCTGTCGGACTATCAGAGTACATGTATACATTAAAAAATAAATGTATTTTTCATCATCATATACTGTGTTTTTGTCACTTGAATGAATTTTATTATTTCTTCAAGGTTCTTCACATACGTACACCTTAAGAGATATCAAGTAGGCATAACATATTCTCAAAAAATTAGGGTTGGCACTCAGAAGAATTTTGAGTCAGAGATTTTGCTGGTTTTAGCACGCACTCACAAAAAGGTTGCTCACCCCTGCTCGAAGGGGTGGCCCTTTGCAAGCCAGTAGAGAGGCCTGGAACAGACCCTTCCCTTATGGTCTCGGAGGCGTCCAACCTGTTGAGACCCTTATCTTGGAATCCCAGACTCCAGAGCTGTGGGGAAACAAATGTCCCTTGTTTCAGCCACCCAGTCTGTGATACTTTGTGATGGCAGCCCAGCAAACCAATACAACCCCCAACCAAATCTCTTGAACCGCCCACCTGGAAGAAGTAATAAGAGGGTAGCTCTGGAAACATCTATGCAGTGAAGCTATTTATTAACATTTTAATGCCTAGAGAGTGGACCTTCCAGCCCCCCCTGGACGTGTACTGCTTATTTGAAACATGCATGGCTCGGGTAGTCTGTTATGCACAAGTTAAAGCTTTTCTTGAAGCATCTGCAAGTAGCAGGTACTAAGGAATTTGATTCTTTATGGAGATATCCCGCCTGCTTTCCTCTTCCCCTTCATTGTTCTTTCTTTCTCCTCACTCTTCCTTCTCTTCATCTCTGGCTTTTCTCCTCTCCTTCCTTTCCCTGCTTACACTGTCCCCCCTCTACTCTTTCTCCTGTCTCCCTTCTCTCTGATCTTTCCTATTCTCTCTTCCCTTGTCCTGTATTTTCTCCCCTCTCTGTCCCCAACTCAAATACTTTCTCCCCACCTTTGTCTCCCCTCCTTATCCTACCTTTCTTTTTAAAAATTTTTATTTAAAAAGGACAGCTTTTCAATCTTTTTTACCCTAGTGCAAACATTCCTCAATATAAGATACCCCATGGGGTATTTTCTATGAATTCAACAGGGGCTGCAACAAAATAAGTGGCTTATCCAATCCCTATTAGAATGCCAGGCATCAGAGCACAGATGTGGAGGCATTTCTGGGTTGGCACAAGGCTTTCCCAGTCTCCAAAGTCATACTACCAGGCAGACATCAACACTAACTATTCACAAGTCCTTGCAACCACTTTTGAGCTAAAAATTCCTTGCGATTCCCTAAACTCTTTCAGATATATTTAAAATTGTCTGAGTCAGTGGGTGGGGAAGGCGGTGGCTGCAAGCGTGGGCTGGCAGAAATGACTAAAATGAACAGCGATTCTTGAACCTATCGGTATAAGATCAAGCGTGAATTTGAAAGTTAAAGGGCAGATTGTCATTATATATCATATCTGAGGTACGTAGTTGTCTCCTCCAAATCATGTCTTACTTATTCATGTAAGCATTACAAAATGGAAATCTCTCGGCATTGAAATCAACAGTGTGGATTCCCCCATTCTGTCTGACTCCTCCTTTGCAGGAAACAAATAAAGAACTTCTCAGCTTGTTGCAAAATCTAGCATTCTCAACTCTGCACTCCAGCTTTTTGGATTTCACCTTATATATAGAATAACATACTTATAATCCATAAAAAGAATTCTTAAATTACGGGAGAAATATGGCTTCACACGTCTCCTCTGGCCCAAAGAAAATAATTGGTATCCCAATAAAGTCATTATTAAAAGTAATGGATGGGCAAAGCCTGGAAAAATCATTTTTGAAAATTTCCAAACAGGGCGAAACAGGAAAATGTCTGGGTTTCACAGTGTTATTTAACAAACACACACTGTCTGCTCAGGGGACCTGCATCACCTCAGTCATGAATTCGACTCGTCTCACGGCGCCCCTTCTTGTAATGATGGTAAAATCCATGACATCCAGGACAGAAATGAAAAACAAAACAAAACAGGAAAGCTTTCTACAGTTATAAAAGCTACACTATGAATTACCAGGTTTATCTTTAGTGACAAGTCAATGAGAAAAGACCAGGGCAAATGAGATTTTCAGAGCATTAGAAAGTACCCTTGCTGAAGGCAAACAGGACTCCTGGCCTTTGAGGGACACAGACACTCTTTTGTGTTGTGTATAAGCTGTATGAAGCAGCAGGGTGTGTCCCAGATTATTTGAAGTCATGGAAATGGACCATCATTTATTCTCTAGCTGGTCTTTTTTTTTTTTGCATATTTCTAGTATATGTTTCCCTTTATGATTTCATAGTCCCCTTTTCTTAACTCTTACCCTACTCATCTAATGGCAATTTGTTCCACCTAAAGATGAAAATTCAGGTATCCATCCCAGGAGAAGTACAATTGATATCTTCACTGTCTAGCAACTCTGGAGCTAGTTTGTCCATCATCCCCAGAAGAGACCACATCTAACTATAGAACTGCAATGCCACGCCTCTATTAGGGTGTCCATATGCACAGCTATCACCCTAAGTCTAGAGGAGCAAGCTATCCCTGTAAAGGACCTTGCAAATGCCTCACTTTTATTCTATCTATAACCAAAGTCTAACTGCTTGTCGATTAAGACAAAGAATAAAAGAGGAGATGAACAAAACCTAAGTATGTCTTTTTAGAATGTCATAGCCCGAGCAATCTCTAACATAGTCATTCAAAAACTGAAATTCATATCTGGCTATTTATCTATATATCTGTGTTGAGTTATATAAACTATGAATTTCAAAAATGGGTGGTTTGGAAATATGAGTAAAGGAGATTTCATAAGAGCTGTAAATGCACCAAAAATATGTACTGGATTCTCCTGAGACTACCGGACTCACATATCTGCCCACTGTTGCTCTAAGTACACTTGCTATTGTTTACTATTTGTCTTCCTGCATGCCTCACAACTCTTTCAGCTGTTCACATAATTTTCTACTCACATTGCTATGCTTTTGAGCTTTTATTCTATAATCTATAGTACCAAGGTTAAGTCACATTTGAAGAGTTAAGTGGAAAATAGCTCTCTTTCAAAGACTTGCATTAAATCCTGACTCCTTTAATATGATCTAAACCTTCTGTGCCTCAATTTACTCTTCTGTCAACTGGCCATATTCAGTTATGTACTATTTATGTTTCCTCATACTCATTTTGTGAGAATCACCTGGGTCTAACTTACTCTACACTAACGCTAACATGGGAAGAAAATCCACAAAATACAGCAAAGGGAATACCAGGCTAAGCGGATCTCCTTTCCTGGTTGCACCATCCTGAGGATATGGATTTGCCTCTTTAGGACATGGGACATGAGAGAGCACAGGCAGAAAATAAAGGTGAGGCCATACAGAGTTTACAAACCAGCAGTTAATTTGAACTTTTCCATGTGTTTACAGGCTAATATAAGTAGAAGCTTATTCAAATTGATGACAGTTGCACAGGATTCCACTGTTCAGATTTTGTGTATTGCAGGTAAGCATTGTCTAGGCCTGTGTTTATCATCCATTGGAATGGTATGGATTCTAATCCCAAGAGGCATAAATGAGAAGTGAGATTCACTATATACACTGTATCTAAATTCTTTTTATATATAAATATGTTAGATAGGAAAACTATAGACGCTATATACCATATAGACAACTGTAACTCCTGGTTAACAGCCCCTAAAACTATTAAGAGAAAATGTTGAAGTAAACACACAGATGGAGGTTTGGGGTTTGTCTGATGTTTTCTGCCTTTATATTTTTATTTCCCAACATTCTTCTTATTCATTGTTTTTGAGTGATTGTGGACTCTGTCGAATGTCTGCTTTCGTCTGTGTGTAGGTAAAGAGATAGTTACTTGGGAATTGTGTAGGCTGGTTTTAAAATTATAGGCAATTCTTTTTCTACTTCATAGGAAATTTGTTTCATTAGGATTTTATATGAGTTTTCTGAACCCACTTGCCTCCTTTTGGAGGATCTTAGTCTTTATGAAGACAGAGGATCTTCCTGGATGATCAAAAGTAGGTGACCTTCTAATGCAGTGGTTCTCAACCTTCTGGTCCTTTAAATACAGTTCCTCATGTTGTGACCCAACCATAAAATTATTTTCGTTGCTACTTCATAACTGTAATGTTGCTACTGTTATGAATCATAATATAAATATCTGATATGCAGGATGGTCTTAGGTGACCCCTGTGAAAGGGACGTTCGACCCCCAAAGGGGTCGCGACCCACAGGTTGAGAACCACTGTTAAAGCAAAGAATGGTTAGAAAGTCCAGATTGTGGATTCGGCAACCAGAATAGGGTAAACCAGGTGAGAGGTTTAGTCTTGATGCAATAGAAACTAAAATAAGAGTTAATTAAGGTTTTAAAGACGTAGATGGAATAAAGGAAATTATGATCAAGGAACTCACTGTGGTGTGGATTGAAGTAAGGAGTCACTAACATATTAACATATGGTATTGTTATAATATCCAGAGAGTTATTATAATAATACAAGTGAAGAGTGAATAATCACAATGTTGAGAATAAAATAGATCTGTAGTAGATTATTGATGAAATTTACATCAGAAATCAGCTGCTCCATTGGTTTCTATTATTATCTAGACAGCTTAATTCATACTGTGAATATCTGTGTCTGCCCATTGCTGTCACTGAAAATTCTTGAACTTGGTCAATAGTTCATTTTACAGATATAAGGGCAGTGATTCAGAAAGGTTAAGTGACTTGCTGTAAGTAAAAGTTTATTATTTATGAACAATTGAGGACAGCATAAGGGTTTTTGCATTGAACCATCCTGAACATATCAGGACTCCTTTCTTTGGGGATAGAGGTATTGTTTTTCTTTTATAATTATAGAATTGGGGAGTCATTTGATTTTTTTCTGTATTAGCCTTTAATCTCAGTAGTTCAGTACTTCTTCCCTTTCAAATGATTTTCTGAATCACTCTAGTGTTTGACTTTCATTTTTTTCTTTGTTTTCTTTTTTTAACAAATATTTTTTATTGATTTTTAGAGAAAGAGGAAGGGAGAGAGAAGGAGAGATAGAAATGTTGATCATCAGTTGGCTGTTCCTTCAAGCCCCTACTGGGGATCAAGTTTCCAACCCCTGGCATGTGCCCTGACTGGGAATCAAACCTGTGACCTCTTGGTTTCTGGGTCGATGCTCAACCACTGAGACACACTGGCCAGGCCCATTTTTTTCTTATACACCCATGAAACTACTCCACACTCAGGACAGTAAACACACCCATAACCCCTAAAAATTTCCTAGTTCTTCTATGTAATGCCTTCCTTTCCTGCTCTTCTCCTAAACACTGCAAAGTAACCACTGGTTTGTTTTCTGTCTCTATACATTAGTTGGAATTTTCTAGAATTTTATGTAAATAGAAACACACAGTATGGGTTCTTTTTTAAATCTCATTTGTTGATTCATTACCTATATCTTGTTTTTTATTTAATTTTTAAATTTAGGGTCCTTTAGAGTTTATAGTAATATGTCTTTATTTCCAAATGATTTTATACTACTGCAAATACAGTATAAGAATCTTATGACAGTTTCATTCTATTTCTCCCCTCCTGAATTTTATGCTATTATCACACATTTTATGTGTTTATGTGTTATAAATCCTACAATATATATTATTTTTGTTTAAGTAATCAATATCTTTAAAGATATTTAAATAATAAGAAAAATATGTTTTCCATGCAGTTACTATTTATGGTTCTCTTCATTCCCTTGGGTAGATCCATATTTCCATGGGGTCTTGTTTTCTCTCTGCCTAAAGGACTTCCTTTAACATTTCTTACAGTACAGAGCTGCTGTTGATGAATTGGTATTACTATTTTCCACCATTTTTTCTTTTTTGGCAATCCCATTTGAACCTTTTCTCTAATATGTAGTCAAGATAAACTGAGCTAATGTTAGATGTTTAGTTCTACACATTATGTTAGTCTCCTCTATATTTCCTCATGTTTTTCAGGATTGAATTGGCAATTCTGTCATTTCTTTTTACTTTTTATATAAATTTTAAAGTCAGCTTGTTGATATTTACAAAAATGTTTGCTGGAATTTTGATTGGGATTGTATTATTGGATCTATAGGGCAAATGGGATATATAACATTTTAATACTGAATCTTTTAAGCTATTAACACAGTATAGCTCTTTATTTACTTAGGTTTTCTTTCATGTCTTTCATTAGTGTTTTGTATATTTCTATTTATAGATCTTGGATTAAGATTTAAACTAAGTAGTTCCATTTTGTATTATTAGTAGTATTAGTTATCAGTTTACATTTCTCATGTGATATATAGTAGTAGCTAGAGGCCCGATGCATGAAATTCATGCAAAAGGCTCAGCCCTCACAGCCCCTCGCAGCCTCGGCCAGACCTCGCAGCCCCAGCTTCATCTGGATGGTCATCTGGAAGGTTGTCTGGACAGTCATTCTGCTCTTTGGTCTAATTACATATTAGCTCTTTATTATATAGGATATAATTGACTTCTGTAGGTTGACCTTGTATTCTGAGACCATGTAAAACTCATTTATTTGTTCCAGGAGTATTTTGTGAATCTTTTGAAATTTCCTACATAGATAATCATATTATCTCGAAATAAAGATGCATTTCTATCTTTCCCACCAATATATTCCTCATTTTTTCTTGCTTTACTTTACTAGCTACAACTTTCAGTATGGTGTTAGATAGGAATGGTGGGAAAGGACATTCTTGCTTTGTTGTGTAGCTTAGAAGAAAACTGTTAGTCTTTTACCAGTAAGCATCATGGTAGTTGTAGGTTTTTTTGTAGATATCCTTTATTAAGGTAAAGGATTTTGCTCACAAATATTTATTTTTAATATATGAGACTGTATCATAAATAAATGTTAGATTTTGTTGAAAGTTTTTTCTGCATAAATTAATATGATAATATTTTTTCTTATTTAATCTTATAATATGGTGAATTGCAGTGATTGAATTTTGAATGTTGAACCAGTCTTACATTCCTGGGATGAACTCCACTTGATTTTGATGTATTACTGGTATGCTTTTTATATATGACTGGGTTTGATTTGTTAATATTTGTTATGAACACTAACTCCTCACTTTGTCATGCTTCGGACACTTGAATCTCTTTACCTCACTTCTACTTATACCATGTACCTCCCAGTTTTCCTCCTGCCCCTCTGACTCATTTTATGTTTCCATGTATGGTTCTTTTTCTTCTGTACAACCTCAAATGTTGTGAAATCCAAACTTTTCTTCTTGGCCTTCATCTTAGTTTCAGTCTTCTAGTTCCATTGACCTTATCCATTCTCATTTCCCCAGTATGGCAGATGGATTACTAGCATAGATCATTCTTCTTGTTTCAGACCCATGTTTTCAAATTCCTTCTGAATATCTTCAGCTATATGCCCTACCTACATCAATTCCCTTATTCATCAAAAAAGGAGAATTATTGAGTTATACTCTATGCTGTAACAAAGATTTTTGCCCTCATGAAAGTTACATCATTTTGTGTGTGTGTGTATATGAGAGAGAGAAAGAGAGAATAAATAATTCACAAGATAAATGTTATGCTATTAGATGGTAAGTATTATAGGGACAATAATTCACCCTATGGTAAAGTGATCAAGAGTGCCTGGGGAGAGTGTGAGACTAGCAGCTTTAAATAGAGTAATCAGTGAAAGCCTTGTTTTGAAGGTGTATTCCAGCAAAATGTTGAAGGTTATATAGGAATTAGGCCTTGTATATCTGGGAGAAGCATTCAAGTTAGAGGGGATGCAATGCAAAGGTTGTAGGGCAGTGTGAGCCTGGGTCTTCTAGGACAGTAAGGAGACTGGTGCCTGCCAGTGCAGTGTGAGGAGGAGAATAGGAGAATAAGTCAGAGAGGCAAAACAGGAGACATCTTGCAAGTTCTCATAAACTGTTATAAAGTATCGGTCTTTATTCTAAGTGAAAGGGCAGTGCTTGTGGGGTTGAGCAAAGGCATTATTCCTCTGCCTGCTGTGTCTCTTGACCATCAAATTGTCCAAAATTTAAGTAATTTATTTCACTTATTTATTTTTCCAACCCAACTCTACTACCCTACCTTACTTTCTTATAAAATCCACTGTCTCCCAAGCCAGATGTAAGTGAAATGTACTTCTTGTTCATATAATAGTCCAATACATGTTTCTGTCATCAGCCAGTGACTCTCTCTTACTTATTGATTCAAGGAATATGGGTATTGCATACATGGTTCTACCATCCCTTATGGACTCATCATTGGGCTTCAACCAGTAAAAATACACAGAAGACAGAGGGCCCTCTCCTGTAGGGGCAGCATCTATCACTCTGTCATTTTCCATTAATGAGAACTCAAATGTGCCATTTAAATGTCACAGAGGCAAGAATTATAGTCTAGGTGGGTGCCCAGAGAGAAAAGATTTGAGTCAACAGCTAAACTTTTATTTTCTCATCAAATAATATGAAATTAATGGAGTCTCCCAAATATATACTAGAGGCCCAGTGCACAAAAATTTGTGCACTTGGGGGGGTCCCTCAGCTGGGCCTATGCCCTCTTGCAATCTGGAACCCCTTGGAGGATGTCCATCTGCTGGCTTAGGCCCGCTCCCTGGGGGATTGGGCCCAAGCTGGAAGTCAGACATCCCTCTGGCAGCCCGGCAGCCCTCGGGGGATGTCCACTTACCAGCAGGGAGCAGACCTAAGCTGCAGTTGGACATCCTTAGTGCTGCTGAGGAGGCAGGAGAGGCTCCCGCCACCACCACTGTGCTGGCAGTCATCAGCCTGGCTTGTGGCTGAGCAGAGCTCCCCCTCTGGGAGCACACTGACCATCAGGGGGCAGCTCCTGCATTGAGCATCTTCCCCCTGGTCGTCTATGTGTGTCATAGTGACCAGTCATTCTCAGTCGTTCTGCTGTTAGGGTCAATTTGCATATTACCCGTCTATTATATAGGATAGAGGCCTGGTGCATGGGTGGGGGCTGGCTGGTTTGCCCTGAGGATGTCCCAGATCAGGGTGGGGGTCCCGCTTGGGTGCCTGACCAGCCTGGGTGAGGGTCTGATGGGTGTTTGCAGCTGGTCACACCCCCTTCAGGGTGGGGGTCCCCACTGGGATGCCTGGCCAGCCTAGGTGAGGGGCTGATAGCTGTTTGCAGGCTGGTCAAGCCCCCCCACCAAGTGGAGACCCTCACCCCATGGAGGTTTGGCCAGCCTGGGTGAGGGGCTGATGGCTGTTTGCAGGCTGGTTACACCCTCTTCATGGTGGGGGTCCCCACTGAGATGCCTGGCCAGTCTGGATGAGGGGCTGAGGGCTGTTTTCAGGCTGGCCAAGCCCCCCAGCGATGGAAGCTCCCAGCCTCTCCTTTTTTTTTTTTTTATTCTGGGATTTATTTACCTTCTATAATTGAAACTTTGTAGCCTTGAGTGGAGCTCAGAGTGGCCGCGGCAGGCAGGAAGCTTGGCTTCCTCCATCACCAGGGGCAACCCAAGCCTCCTGCTCGCTCCAGCTCCATGGCCACGGCTGGCTGAAAACAGGTATCTAGGGTTTATTTATCTTCTATAATTGAAACTTTGTTGCCTTGAGTGGAGCTCAGAGTCGGCCGCGGCAGGCAGGAAGCTTGGCTTTCTCCATCACTGGAGCAACCAAGCCTCCTGGTTGCTCCAGCTCGGTGGCTGCCGGCTGCCATCTTGGTTGGGTTAATTTGCATATAGCCACTCTGATTGGCTGGTTGGCATGGCTTAAGGTGTAGTGAAGGTATGATCAATTTGCATGTTTGTCTTTTATTAGTGTAGACTATATATATATATATATATCAAAACTTTTCTGCTTTATTTGGGTGTTATATTCTACTTGAATTTATGGGGGAAAAATCTATTCTCTAAGGTTTAAGGGTCTTCTATAGATGTCCTGTCTCTCACATTCAAATTTGGTCATTTTCACCCATTTCCAGGAACTCCTCATAACTTTTATGCTGACACTCAAGGCCTTTTGCTGATCAGATTTACAGACTTGCTTGATCTCAGATTCTGCTGCCCCCACCAAGTCTGTGTGTGTTTCCATGGTGCCATGTTATCTGCTTTTCCACAAATCACTGGTGTCCTATTACATGCTCCTTGTGCCTTAGTCACACCATTCCACATGCACAGGCAAATGCCAACTCTTAAAGCAGCTGATCAAGACCACTTCTAACCTTGCCAGAGTCCCCAGGAAATGAGAGGTGTGCTTGATGTTCCACGTCTCCTTAGTTATGACCTGGTACACCATCCATGGTTCTGGGTGTGACAGAAAACAGACACATTTTATTTTTATAAAATTGATTTGATGCAGAAATGTCTCATTATATTTCTCTCACACTTCTTTCCTTCCTTCCTTCCTTCCTTCTTTCCTTCCGTCCTTCTTTCCTTCCTTCCTTCCTTCCTTCCTTCCTTCCTTCCTTCCTCCTTCTCCTCTTTCTTCCTTCCTTTCTTTCATTTAGACAGTGTTTTATAGTATTTAGGCCAGAGTATCTTATATTTTCAAAGTGTGGGTTGAATAAAATCATACCCAGAATTTCTTCAAGCATCAGAAGTGATGGATTCTAAAGTTCATGAACATGAGGCCTCATCTTTTATAGCATCTGCCTTGTGAGGCCTGGAGTTTGTGAGCACAGTATTTTCTACGGACCTCAGAATGCTCTCCAGATACCACTATCTATGCACATCACAACTGTTTGACACAAACCATCAGATCAATATTAGATTTCTGGGGAGCAAGGAATTCAGATGCTATTTAAACAGCAAGACCTTTTCAGGTTAATAGAAAATGTGTATTTCTATTCCTATCTCATTTCACAATCCATCTGAAACATATTTGGAAATTAAACAGGTGGGTAACATGTGAGTTTTAAGATGGAATTTCCTACTCCTTTGGTTCCTACTGCCAACAGCATTTTTGCAATTAATTTAACATTAGATGGACATGAAGAAACATGTTTCTCATCTCTGCAGGAGACTATACAAGATAATTGGGGACAGATTACTTCTTTATTATAAATTAGTAATATTTTTCATGTCTTGCATCAATATTTTTCTTATACCTTAGGAAGGGCAGAAGCATGTACACCTGCACCTCTCTTATCTTTGATACTTGTCCAGAAAATTTATTTATTTATTTGTGTCTTGAACTTACTTATTCTTCATTGAAGTTAGAGCTATTAAATTGTCTTTTTAAAAATCTATTGTTTTTAAATGTGTAAAAGGAAAATAACTTATATTGGAATGATTTTTTTGTGAGAGCAGAGAATTCTATCATAAACACAATGGTTAGCATATATTTGTCACCCAAGAGATATTTGTTAACTGTTTCCTTCCCTTTTATTTTTTTATGTGGGATCAGATAAAATAAAGCCCACTAAAATAAGAATAAAAAAATAAAATGAGTTTTAACTAAAAATCCTACAGAAAATATTGAACAATTTTTTTCATATTTGTCTTAATCAGAGTTTTTGGAAAATTTAATTTGTATATTCTTCCTCATCAAAGAACATCTCAAGAAAAAATAGTATCTTTGTTATAAAATGACACCCAAGCTATAATAAATCTTCATGAGTGGGTGGTACTGACTTGAGAAGCATGGGATAAATTGCTACAAATTCATGTTTTAGTTTCATTATGTTAATGCCATGCAAACATCCCTTTATAAAGCACACTATTTATGCTTCTCTACATTAGTTCTTTCAAATTTACCTTAGGAAATAAATTCATTGTTTTCTTCAGACTATCCTCTTGAGGCTTTAAGTGTCATCAATATATTCAAGATACATACCCATAAATTGAACTGTTGTTCATAATCCCAACTTGAATGATTTGCAGATATATTCAAGACAAGGAACTAAATTCCTTAGGCTATTTGCACATATCTTGCCTGTTGTGAATAATGTTGTGGACATAGGTGGCCAAATATCTCTTCAGGATCCTGATTTCAATTATTTTGGTTAAATGTGCAGAAGTGGGATTGCTGGACAACATGGTAGTTCTATTTTTAAGTTTTGAGGAACCTCCATTCTGTTTGTCATAGAGGCTACATGATTTTACACTCCCATAACAATAGACAAGGGTTCCATTTTCTCCACATCTTCACTGACACTTATCTTTTTTCCCCTTTGACCATCCTTCTTTCTCAGTGTCATATTCAATCCATGTCCTATTAATTTCATCTCTAGATTCATTCTGATGCACCCACTGCTTTACATCATCATCTTTATGACATGGACCAACACAACATTTTCAATTTCCTACACTACTATAAAATCCTATAAAAAATATCATATCACTATTATCTTGTCCAATATATTCTTTAGAAACTATCCAAAGTGATATTTTTTTAATTTAAAAATAACATGCACTTCCCTATTGCTTAAAAGTCTGCAATGGCACTGGAAAGTGTGGCTCAGTTGGTTGAGCATTGTCCTGTGCACTGAGAGGTAGCTGGTTCTATTCTGAGTCGGGTCACATGCCTGTGTTTCAAGCTCAATCCCCAGTAGGAGATGTGCGAGAGGAAGCCGTTTAATATTTCTCTCTTATCAATGTGTCTCTTCCCCTCTCCCTTCCTCTCTCTCTAAAAATCAATAAAAACATACTTAAAAAAAAAACTACAATGGTTTCTCATTGTAGTTGTAGTAAAATTCAAATTTCCCATTATGGGAAAATCTCTACCTGTTCTTACCTCTGCTTACTTCTCTCTAAAGTCATCACAACTTGATCTACTTTTATGACCTTACAAAGCTGAGTTCTTCTCCACTTTGCTCAGGCTGTTCTATGTATCTAGACCACCCTACAACTGACTTTGTCAATGCTGTCACCTACCCAAACTCCAGTCCTTTGCTAACTCTTTAGAAAGAGCTTCTGTGATTAAGCTAACTGTATTAATGTTCATAACCCACTAGATTTTCCCCACCATTTTTAAAAAACATATTTTTATTGATTTCAGAGAGAAAGGGAGAGGGAGAGATAGAAACATAAATGATAAGAGAGAATCACTGATTGGCTGCCTCCTGCATGCCCCCCACCAGGGATCAAGCCCACAACCTGGGCATGTGCCTTGACTGGAATCAAACCCAGGACCCTTCAGTCCTCAGGTTGAAGCTCTAGTCACTGAGCCAAGCCAGCTAGAGCCATTTCGTTTTGTATTTTGAATATCAATTTCTTCTAGATTTTGTGTTTATTTTTTTATTGTTTGTAGATGTGTCTTTCTCAATTTGGAAGAGGTGTTTTTTACATTCTACATACTGGGACTTTATAGAATTTTATCATTTTATATGATTGGAACCAGTAGTTAATTGTACAATTGGAATAGCAACAAAAAGCTCAAAACTAAAATGAATAAAAGGTACATCCATAAATTAATATTTTATTTTAACTTAAAACATACATATGTGTTTTCTTCTACTGATCTTTTTATCTAGGCCAAGGACTTTTTTATATTGTTGAATGATTTGAATTATTTTAGATATTTTTTCTTTTTGCAGTAGCATAACCCATACTGTTTTGATTGTGATTTCTAGTTTCAGTTACTTAATTTAAATCAAATGAGAGACTAAAGACACCTTTGAAACAATCAGAATATCAATCCCTTCTAGATTTTTCTAGATTTTGTGTTTCTTTTTTATTATTTTTAGATGTGTCTTCCTCAATTTGGAAGAGTTTTTGTTTTCTTTTTTTGTTGTTATATGGTTTTGTTTTTGGTGAATATGTTCTTATTGAGTTTTTTCAAAGATTTTACTCAGAATGTTTTCTCATTGTAATCACACAGGGCCTCAGGCTCCTTCCATCCTGTCCTTTGTCCTCCTCAAGTAACATATTTGTGTTGCTCAGACCTAGAAATGGCACATATTACCTTTTCTCACATTCTATTGGCTAGTCCTCAGTCACATGATCACAGTTAACTGCTAAAGAGGCAGGAAATGTAGTCTAATTGTGTGCTCAGGAAGGAGAGGAAAAGGGTTTGGTTAGCAGCTAGCCAGTCTTGGCAATAATATCCTTTACATCTATTTTAATATTGTTATACAATTTGGGCTCTATTTAATACGGTAAATTGGAAAAAGAAGATGACTACGTTTTATAAGTATTAGTTATTCTGGAACGGTCTATATAAGAGTCTGTTTATTCTACTTATCCTAATCTCTTGGCAAGTATTGCCTGCAAAGAGAGTTAAGTAAAAGATATTTTATCTTATTAATGGTGTTCCCTACTAGCACTTATGCAGACTGAATCAGAAAGAACCCTCTTTAAAATAAAATAGAATCATAATATAAGTTGCCATTGCAGGTAGAATCATGTTATAGACATAAAAATATTAAGATAGTCTCTACTATTTCCTGGCCTACAAGTCAGTTCCTTTGGCTTTCACTTACTTATTAGGTGTACGCAAAACATTCATGTGAGTTATAGGAATAAATGGCATTGGTGGCTATAACAGAATTATTTTGTTGGTCAGCATTAGCTTCCATGCACATGGATAAAGCCTGTTAGAATTATTTGTAGGTATTGAAAATACCATCTTGCCAAATATGTCTCATTACTCATCAATTAGCAGTGATTCCCAAGATCAACTGTTAAAGAGAATTTGCTAGATTAATTGATATCATAATAGGATGCCCAACAAAATATTAATACCTTAACAGGGAAGAGTAATAAATCAATCCCAAATTGCATGATTATTTTATCATGAATTAATGCATTAAGTTACTTAACTCTTTGCAAATGACTGAAGGTGTTCAAAGGAGGACAGCTGAAATTTTAATGGCAAATATTGGAGAGAATAGAAAACTGGATATAGATACTGAATTAAACACTTCTGCAGCTAGGGGGCAAGCCTGGGGGCATAAGGGGAGTAGAAAGGTAGCATTAGCTTGTAAAATATTTGATATATATATATATATATATATATATATATATATATATATATATATATA
>NW_005871280.1:929170-955473 GCF_000147115.1 Myotis lucifugus
CAGAGTCTTCTTGCTGTGAGTGATACTCTACTATATTTGCTCTAAAGAATAGTTTTTTTAAAATATATTTTATTGATTTTTTACAGAGAGGAAGGGAGAGAGATAGAGAGTTAGAAATATCGATGAGAGAGAAACATCGATCAGCTGCCTCCTGCACACCTCCTATTGGGGATGTGCCCGCAACCAAGGTACATGCCCTTGACCAGAATCGAACCTGGGACCTTTCAGTCTGCAGGCCGACACTCTATCCACTGAGCCAAACTGGTCAGGCTAAAGAATAGTTTTAAAAGTCCCTTGTATTATCAATAGCCACTTCCATACACTATATGCCACTTTCTCTCATGGCCTTCTAGCTACATCAAACATTAGACCTATCATATGTCAATGAGAAAGCAAGGTTGATTTTTTAAAACAACTTTATCAAAGTATTATTAATATATTAAGTGCACATATTTGAGGTATACAATTTGATGAGTTTGGGTATATGTATATACTCATGAAACCATCCCCATAATCAAGGTAATAGACATATTCATCACCTCCAAAACCTCCCTGTGTCCATTGTTGATTATTTTTCTGGGTTTAGTGTTGTTGTAATAACTATTAACATGATATCCTATTAACAAAATTTTAAGTTCACAATACCGTATTGTTGACTATTGGCACTGTGCTACACAACAAAGCTCTAGAACTTATTCATCTTGCAAAACTGAAACTGCATACCTATTAAACAATTCTCCATTTCCCTGGCTCTCCAACCCCTGGTAACCACTAGTCTATTCATTGCTTTTATGAGTTTGACAATTTAGGTACCTCATATACGTGGATCATGCAATATTTACCATTCTATAACTGGATTATTTCACTTAGTTGCTGTACAGTAATAAAAAACAACTATTGATAGACACAAATATGGTTAAAACTCAAAAATTATACTATTGAATAAAATAAGCCAGACACAAAGGAGTACATTCTGTATGATACAATTTATACAAAATTCAAGAAGAAGCAAAATTACCCTATGGTGATAGAAATCAGGATAGTGGCTATTTTGAATTTGGGTGAATATTAACTAGAAAGCTACAGAAGAGAATTTTCTGTAGCAATAATAATATTCTATATGTTGTTCTGGAAGATGGTTATGTGCTAGTGTGCATTTGTCAAAGACTACAGAATGGTACAGAATATTTGAGCATTTTCTGAATAATGAATACTGGCAATAAAAATTGTATTACCTGTGTCCTGTGAAGATGCAAAAATTATAATTGCTCAATAAAAATAGTGAAATCCGAATTTAATCTAAATCATTCTCTATATGGCACCTGTTTCTAATAGATTCCCAGAGCAGACAGACCGAAAGAAGAAACCATAGACATGAGAATATTTTCATTTCCTTTTAATTCTATGAGTGCAACCAGAATCTAAATTGAAACACCAAAGACATGAAAAGTAAAAT
Source organism: Myotis lucifugus (assembly GCF_000147115.1). Classification (NCBI taxonomy): domain Eukaryota; kingdom Metazoa; phylum Chordata; class Mammalia; order Chiroptera; family Vespertilionidae; genus Myotis; species Myotis lucifugus. Next base: position 930,627 of record NW_005871280.1, read on the forward strand.
TAATAACAGTAGGGAATTCAGAAATACTGGTGAATTTGAAGCAGGTGCTCCCATAAATAGTCACCCATGGTAAATGTGAATTTTGCACCTTGCATTTGATTCATGAAAACATGTACACATCTGGCTTCCTGGTTATTGGGCATGAGTTGAAAAATTTTGGTTTAGATCTATAAATCAATGCACTTAAATCCAAAAGATTAATAGTAATAACTCAGAGCTCACATTGGCCCCTTGGCTCTCTCTGCTGATGAACTAAAGTGGAAGGTTTGACTTAGCTTTTGGAGAACTTCAGAAGCCTTAGATGTAACAGACTTAAATAATTCTCTTAGCATTACTTTGTCAAGTTTAGGAAAGTCAGCCAAGTTAAGCTCTGAGGTCCGTCTGGGACTGATGTAGTTTTCCCCTGGATACATATAGGGATTGTGCACATAAATTAATGATTTAATCATGACAGTGTTACTGCACAGACACCAAATGGCTCTCCAGTTGCATGGTTCCAAAACTATCTATTTAAAGTTTTCAGAAACAAAAGTTATGTCAAAACACATTGTAAAGGCTTAGTAAAATTGTATTACATGTTCCTATTTAATAGTCCCTATTAAAATAAAAATAGAAACAGAATAAACCAATGCAAATATTCTGTATAAACAGTTACAGAAAAATAGGTACTAAATGGTGTACTACTTGATGCATTAGAAAGAGAAGGATAATCATATCTAAAAATTGCCGTAATGAACAGATGTCAGTCTGGAAGGGATTTTTCAATGTGATCTACAAAGACAATACCTTGAGTCTCTTCTATTGAATTATTAATACAATTTGGACAGACATTCTAATATCAATACTATCAAATGTATGGCTTAATGCTGGGATTTAAATCACTTCCTGTCTGTCACAACATTTCTACTTAACAAATCATACCTTTATTTGATACCTATTGCTGCATAATAAACTACCAAAATTTGGTAGCTGAAAATCACAATAATTGTATTTGCTCATGGTATTGTTGGTCAGCAATTTGAGCTGGGCTCAGCTGAGTGATATTTCTTCTGACCTCTCCTAGGGACACTCACTCAGCTCTGCTCATCTGGTTGGCTGGTGGCTAGTTAAGATAAGGGGCAGATCCTTGATCCTCCTCATCTCACCATCCAGCAGGCCTGCCTGGGTTTACTTACATGGTTACAGCATGTTCAAAGGGGGCAAAGGGAAGTGGCCAGGCCTCTTAAGGCCCATAGTCAGAATTCACACAATGTGCTTCCACCTTGTTCTGTGGCTCGAACAGTCATTAAGCCAGCCCAGATTCAAAAGGTTAAGGAAATAGATTCCACGTGTCAAGGGAGGAACTACAAATAATTTGTGGCCATTTTAAATGTAGCACAGTCCTCTCCCTGGGCACAATTATTTCGATTTTTCTTATGAAAGATACATTTACCTCCTAAGACCATCAAAAGTAGTGGTATGTGACAACTTTCTAGGGGAAAAAACAAAAGAGCCCTAATCGTGGAACATTTGCTCATTTCTGAGGTAAAAACACTACCAGCACGCACAATTTCATGCTACTGATATGATATCACTGAGTGTGAGCTGGAAAATAATGCACACAATTGGCTTTCAAAAGCTGGGATGAGCTGGCTCCAGCACACTACTGCCCAAAAGTCTCATTCGATTATGGCATCAGATACAAGGGCACTATATCAAAATCTGCATCTGGTCCAGATGTAGATGGGGCTCCTTGAGTGCAGCTTCTCAAATTATAGGCCTAGGAAAAGAGTCTGCTTCCCATATTCCCAATGCATGATTTTGAAAGTGACAAGATAACTAGAGGAGTAGTCAGTGTTATTAAAGAAGGAAAGGAGCCCTAACCGGTTTGGCTCAGTGGATAGAGTGTCGGCCTGCAGACTGAAGGGTCCCAGGTTCGATTCTGGTCAAGGGCATGTACCTTGGTTGCGGGCACATCCTCAGTAGAGGGTGTGCAGGAGGCAGCTGATCGATGTTTCTCTCTCATCGATGTTTCTAACTCTTTATCTCTCTCCCTTCCTCTCTGTAAAAAAATCAATAAAATATATTTTTTTTAAAAAAAAGGAAAGGAATTGCCTGGCAGTTGTGGCTCAGTGGTTGAGCATTGACCTATGAACCAGGAGATCATGGTTTGATTCCTGGTCAGGACACATGCCAGGGGTCCAGGCTCGATCCCCAGTGTGGGGTGTGCAGGAGGCAGCCAATCAATGATTCTTTTTCATCATTGATGTTTTTCTCTCTCCCTCTCCCTTCCTCTCTGAAATCAATAAAAAATTTTTTTAAAGGAGAGGAACAAAGATAAAATAGCAGACACTAGTACTTAGCAATATAGCAGATATTATCAGGTTTCCCAATCCCAGATGACAATAGTCCCCGACTAGGCTTCTGATCTACTCTATGAGAGTAACTCTTTAGTCCATTGCTATCCTTAAGTCTTAACATTACTCTCTGGCTCTGCCCTCTAGGATTTTTACTAACCCCTGAGATGTCTTTTTTTTTTTACCATATGAAATGCCACATGTTTTCAGCTGAATAACTTTCTCATCTTGTTTCTTATTTAGTGCAAATTGGGGGTCCAGAAGTATGTTTTCATTTTGCACTGTCTGTGCCACTTATAGATCAAGGTGCCATAATTCCCTAAAAATTATTTTGGCTTTCTTATATATCAGATGATAAGACTTTTTCAGAGCCATTTTTTAATTAGGCTTCTTTGTGATCATGCTCTTAAATTACCTAAAAGCCTTTTTGTCTAGATGAGAGGGTTTACTGTCTTAAATCTTTCCGAGATCTAACATAGTCTCTTACAGCTACACTGTGGGTTTGATACTTACTATGAGACTTTTTTTTTTAATTTGAATCTATCAAATCCTATATTTCCTCTGAACTCTGCTGGAAAATTGAATATCTCCTTATTTAGTTCATCTCTCTCTTCTCATACACATGCAGTTTAAAAGAAGCATGTGTGTAAATCTTCTTAATTATATACCAAGTTCATTAGGACAGTGTAATAAGTACCAGATAAGAATGTGAGAATGGGTGGTCGCCAGTCAAGGCAGAAGAGACATTTAAACTGATTTCCAAAGGATGAATAGAAGTTGGCAAAGATAAGCACAAGGGACACATGCTGGAATCTTCATGTCATTCAAAATAATTTCAGTATGAATTGCTAGAATGTACAGCTTAGTTGGGACTAAATGTTATAATTTTCACTACATCTTGAAAGCAGTGAAGGCAGGTGGGGTGATTAGAAAGATTTTTAGAGGGAAAAACAGAATCAGACTTGCAATTAGAAAATTCATGCCACATGTGCAAGAGTTAAGTTTTCTAGCCATAATAAATACATAAAATTGAGATTTTTTCATTGTTCAAGATATTGCTAAACTGGTCTCCAAAACGAGATCAATTTAAACTTCCATCAGCATATCTTTATTGGACCTTTTAAGTTTGGCCAATTTTATGGGTGGAAATAGTATCTCACTGTCGCTTTGCCTTTTCTCTGATTAACTAATGAGGTTAAGCATCTATTCATGTTGTTCAATATGTTTTCCTCAACTATGAATTGCCTGTTCATAACCTGTATGCATTTTTTTCTGCTGGTTTTAAGTGATGTTTTGTATTTTTAGTTATTAATTATAAATTAATTATTTACACACTCAGATATTTTTTCCAATTTATCGCTTATTTTTTAACTGTATCCATAATGTCTTGAGTGATATAATTTTTAATGGTATCTCAGAGTTTCTGAGGACTAGGAATCTGTGGGCAGTTTGTCGGTGTTGTTCTGGCTTAGGGTCTGTAATGACATCATTGTCAAGCTGCTGGCCAGGACTGCAGTCTTCTGAGTTCAACTGGTGCTTCTGCACTTACGCATGTGGCTACTGGAAGGTCTCAGTTCCTTCCTGGCTTTGGCTGGAGACCTCAGTTCCTTGCCACATGGCTCTCTTCATTTGATTCCTTAGAGTCTTCATGACATATCAGTTGGCTTCTCCAAGAGCAAGTGATTCAAGACAGATTGAACCAAGGACTGAGCTGCAAGCTTTTAAAATCTAAGTTTAGAAGTGAGATACTGTCACTTCTATATTCTATTGTTCATACAAACCATCCCTCATAGAATGTGGCATTCATCTATACAAGGATGTGAATGCAGGAATCATGGGAGGGCATCTTGTAGGCTATCTACCACAGATGATAAATGAATTAGTGTCAGAAGAACTCAGATTTCTTTTGTATATATTTTTAGTGAACATAGAATCAATTAAAGTAGTGGTTCTCAACCAGTAGTAATTTTGGCCCCCAGGGGAGATTTGGCAATCTCAGGGGATTCTTTTGATGGTCACACTATGGGAGGAGGGTAGACACCACTAGATATTAATAAATATCTGTTGCTAAATTTTAAAAATACCCCTCATGTTGCCATAGCCAGTTTTTTTTTTCAGTGGATAGGGCATTGGCCTGTGGACTGAAAGGTCCCAGGTTCAATTCCAGTCAAGGGCACATGCCCAGGTTGCAGGCTGGATTCCCAGTAGGGGTCGTGCAGGAGGCAGCCAATCAATGATTCTCTATCATCATTGATGTTTCTATATCTCTCTCCCTCTTCCTTCCTCTCTGAAACCAATAAAAATATATTTAAAAAATAATACCCCTCATGTTAAATAATCATCCAGCACTGAATATCCATTGTGCTGATGTTAAGAAGTCCTAACACAGAGAAAGTCTAAATAAATAGCAGACATCTTTGGTTATTAAATAGATTTTTTAGCTAACTCTATTCAAAGGATGGTAAATATGCAGATTAATTTCTAACCACACACACCTACACACACACACACACACACACACACACACACACATACACACACACCTCTACAGTTGATTACATCAAAGCAAAGAGTTATACCCATAGAAGATACCATGTATTAAAATAAAATTTGGGAGCATTTAAGAATTGTAGCTAGCAGATAGCTATTAATGTTAATTGGGCCAGAGTGCTATGGTCACAGAAGTCATTGAAGAAATATGAACTTCAGCAAAGGATGGCATGGTGTTTCTCTAATTTTCCCCATAGATGATATTTTTGAGTTTCTTTTTCCTGCTAGATATCATAACATGATTGGGTCAATGACTACATCTCCCAGGGTCACATGAATTCTGTGGAGAACGGGTAGTGTTAGCAGAGGTAGCTAGATATTAATAAAAGAAAAGGGGGCAAAACTGTCTAAGCTTTATTAGGTCAGAAACTTCACATACACTCCAGGTGATAACAGCATTGCCCTGCCGAAGCTCTCCCTTGAACAGCCACCCTCTAGTACTGGGAATATAGGAGGGGAGAGAAAGGGCAAAATTCCTCTGCTGGGCACATGCCCAGTAGAATCCAAGATGGCACAGGGGAAGTCCTTCTAGTTTGAGGTCGACACATTAGAAGCTAAGATGCAATCATAAAGGGAAGGTGTCTAATCTTGGAAAAAGACCAGATTGGTAGGGGAGGGCTCAGCACAAGCCTGCCAAGGATTGGGAAAGAGATTGGTCACTTTGAAAGATGGAATAGTATAATCAAAGCTTAACAAATGCCAGGTTGCTCCTGCCCATAGAAGCTGAACAGACTATTGAATCTCAGGAGGAAGGTGGGGATAGATGGGTGGGTGGGAAGAGATCAACCAAAGAACTTGTACGCATATATGTATAACCCATGGCTATGAACCACAGGATGGTAGAGGTCTTCTCCATACCCTCCCTTTTCTGGTGCTGAGGGTCCTGCCAGTGGTGGTGTCCCTCTAGGCATGCAGCTCCTGATGACCAGCCCTCTTCTACACTCCAGTCCTCCCTAGTTCTCTGTAATGTGATTTATCAGCTCTGCTGCTCTCAGATATAGAGTTAATGGTAGATTTCTACAGCTGTTAGTCACTGAGGGTCTCACACTTGATGCATCTCTAAACCCTGCAGTCTTTCTGTACCTAGGTCCATCATTACAATTTTATTTTTCAGAATCCCATATGAGTGTCTTTTGCTCTTTGCTGGACCTGACATAAACGTGACCAATAGACTATGGACACAAAATCCTGACACTGGATCCCACACAGGGTTGGGACAAGCTTTGTATGATGAGAAGTGGAATGGGCACTGCTGTTAGCAGCTGTGTGTGCAGTAAAGTGGATTAGAAATTATGTCAGAGAGAGCAAATCTGTATCATAAATTTCCTGGCCTCATACTTGTGAAAATATATATATTTGGTCTTTGTCCCAGGTTCCTGGCCTGAGCTCCCAAAACTTCCTGGAATTTCCTGAGTGATAGAAGTGTCTTTTGTTATTCAAAATGAATGTTCTTCCACCGCACCAGAATTTATACTTCCAGTTGGGGGCTGGTCACCAGAAAGACCAAGCATGTGAAGGTTGAAACTTTCAGACTTACCTTCAGATTTCTAAGGGGGAAGAGTGTGGCAGAAGCTGGCATTCAAACACCAAAAGCTGCTGATTTAATTAATCATTCCTAGGTAATAACATTTCAGAAAAAATTTTGAACAATGAGATTTGGGGAGCTTTTGGGTTGATGAACACATCAATGCACTGTGTCCAGAGAGGGTCTGGAAGCTCTTTCACCTTGTCCTCGGCTTCTCTTCCATTTGGCTCTTCTTAAGTAGTAGCCTTTATAATAAAAACTGTAATAGTAAATATAGCACTTTTTTGAGTTCTGTGGGGTGTTCTATTGAATTATTGAACTTGAGGAGAAGAGTTTAAGGAAGCCCTTCAATTTGTAGTCTGTAGGGCAAAGCAGAGGTGCAGGAGCCTGGTGTCTCTATTTGTGGCTGGCATCTGAAGAAGGGGTAGTCTTGAAAGTCTGCGCCCTTAACTTGTGGGGTCTGCATAACTCTGGGTAGTTTAGAATTAAATCAAATTTTTGGACACAAAATTTGTGTGGAGCATCAGTAGAGTATAAATTTTATGAAAACAAGAACAATGTTTTGTCCACTCATCATTAAATACTCACCACTACATCATATATATACATGCATATATAACCATGGTAGTTCCAGGACCTTAGTCCATGAAGACTACAACATCTTTGGGAAGAAATTCTTCCTTGAAAATTCTTCAACACCCTACATATATATATATATATATATATACACATTATAGGTTCTGTTTCTCTGGAGAGCCCTGACTAATACACTCCCCTTCTAGAACACCCATTCCCAGAAGCACTCTCTTGGTTATTTTCTAATAACCTTTCAGATCTGAGTATGAGGTGAGTTCTTTGCTCCATTCTCTAATTAAATCTAGGTTCTGTCTCTTTTAATACTTATTTCAACTTCAGTCAATCAACATTCATTCATTCAGTCAGCAAATATTTACTGAATTCTTGCACTGTGTATGCTTCCAAGCACATAGAATTATGAGGCCATAGCAGTGATATGGACTCATAATTACATATTTGTTAGTAATTTCCTGATTAATATCTATCTGATCCTTTAGAGCATAAGTTCCTGAAAGTAAGGACATCGTGCTTGGCTACTAATGTATTGCTGAATCCTAATTCAGTGCTTCAAGCACGGTAAGTGCTAATAAATTAATAAAAATTCTGAAAAGTAGGTATTTTGTGTTAACCTTCCTCATAGTATCTTTCATGAGGACTGTGCACATGTACATAGTAAGATGTTCCACAATTAAGATAGAGTTTTGCACATTTTAATGCACATGTTTGTTTGTTTTTAAATTCTACCTTCAATTAAAACAACCTCCCAAACATTATGGTTGCTAAATAGAGCACAAAGAAATAGTGTTTAAAAATAAGGACAAGAGTAAATTTGGGGAGTAAAAATGGAGAGTTTTCCATTGGAAGAATCTAGATAATATATATTCTAAAGGTCAAATTTCTCTGTTCATATGAGCAGCACTTCCTGAATCAGGATAAAAATTATACTACTTTGTAAGACACTATAACGTCTTATGTTCCACAAGAAAGATGAGGAGGAATCCAACAGCTGTAAGAACCCACTATTCTCAGGATACCTCAGGCATTAGTTCTCACAAAACCTTTTGGAGGTTGGTATTTATCATTAGTTCATTTTCATAGGTGAGAAGACAGAGACTTAGGTGTGTTATATAAACTGCCCTGCCATCTAATAGTAACATTGAGAGTTAGAAAACAAGCCAAGACCCACCCCAGTCAACAGAATGGGGGCGACGACGCACCATTGCATCTTTATCCAAATAACCCTTTGGGGTCATGATCATCTAGATCCTCGAGAGAAAAAGTGGTATAGGAGGACTTTCAGCAGATGGAGAGAAAATCCAATCCATTTATATATATGTACTGCTTCAAAAGATATTTTTGTTATAAATTAGGGGGGAAAACTTGGGAATGTGTAAAAATGAACCAGCTGCCTTCTCGGTCTGTGTGTCTGGTTGACAAACCCTGTGACTGATCATATGACACAAGCAACCCCTGCCCTTTCTTGTTATGCAATCCCCCCCCCAACTTTTCTTATCAAGGCCCCTCCTTAACTTCTGATGTAGTAAACAGGATACTTTGCCTCCTAACTACCACAGTATACATTTGTTGAATTGTTAAACTGAATATGCAGGAAGCATTAATTGGAAATCATCACTCTCAGAATGTTGACAGCAAACTAAAGCCCAAAACACAACCATGGCAACGCATTGGATATTTGTTTAATCAGGCCAAGAGAATGTACCTATAAGGCATCTCAGAATATAAAGGTGACATAAGCAATCGAAAGAGAGGGAAAGTAAGAGGTCAGAGAAGAAACTCTCAGCTTGTAGGCACTGAAATATTTCCATGAGAGCAACTACATTCCAAAGAGGTTGCGGGGCTGGATGGAGAGCTTTGTAGAGGCACGTTGTGCAGCCCAGGAGAGGCTCTTTGAAGGCTTGTATTCACACTCATTTTCTGAAGTTTTATGAGATCACTTCAGACTCTGTCTTTTCATGGCCACATCAGAAACAAATATCTATATTTTTCTTAAAAGAATAGACACTGCAATATTAAGAGCAGGGTACAGGTTAGGAATATTTCACTCCCCTTTATGAAAATACTGCTTTGGTAATTATAACACAAGGGGGCAGGATTAATTCCTGATCATTGGCAATTGGATTCTGGAGCCTGAAAACAACATCATATTTATTCCATGTGGTTTTCTGCCTTCCTTCCTGCCTTACTTTTTTCTTTCTTCTCTCTTCCTTCCCTCTCTCCCTCTATCCTTTTCTTTCCGTTTTCTTTCAACAAATGTTTATTTGATGCTTATTCTACGGAGCACTACTTTAAGAGTTGGGAATGCATTGTGAATGAGACAGATATAGTCCCTGATATTATAAAACTGAACTAGAATGAGAAGAAGGACTGTGTGAAGGATTTCTTTGAAGCTGTTATATGCTTATCTGTGTAGGAATCATCCAGGGTTTCGTAGACAAAAATCAAGTTAAGTTTAAATATTTCACAATTGAGAATATTTGTCAAAATCAGGGCACTCTAGAGACAAAATTAAATGAAAAATCAGATGTGTTTTAGAAATGATTGTGTGTGTGAGAGAGGGAAATTTTTGTGCATTCCAAGTCTACTTCGGTGGCATGAAGCTTCTGCGAGGCAGTCATCTAGGCCAGAGAAAATAATAGCTTGGAACAAGGTGTTGACCCTCAAGATGGGAGAGAGTTATCATCTTTGACTACAGTTAAGAAGATAAAATCCACAGGGCTTGTAGCCGGCTGAATGTGTTAGGAGGCTATGAAGGATGACCTGAGCTTTCCCATTTATGGTTGATAGTTGCCCTCTGAGATAGTCAACACTGAACATAGAGTCAATTTGGGGAGAAGAGAAGATAATGAACTTAGTTTAGAAACTGACAAATTTGAGGTCGCTTAGTGATATCCAAATGGAGATGTCAAGGAGGCAGCTGGATGTGGGTGTTAGGTCATTTTGTTTTTACTAAGAGAAAAGATAAAAAATATAGCCCAGGTTCATAATGCTGGATCCAGGTGAGGGGGAAACCAGGAGGTTAGTAGATAAGAGTGTGAAGAGAGAGAAAACACAGTATAGTCAAACAACGTGGGGTGTAAGTTTCAGATTGTGTGATCAGATTGATATCGTTATTGTAATTGGGAAGGAAGGTTAATGGACTGGAAGCAGCTATTGGAAGCAAACAAGTCATTAAACGTTTCTCTCAATCTTGAAATACACGGCCTTTGATAAACCAACCAAGCAACACCTGGAAGAGCAGCAACCAAGACTGCAGGTGAGACAAGAGGGAGGGGCCTGCAGACTTTCTTTGTGGAGAGTACACACCGTTTTGGAACCAGTGGTGGTTCCACATTAGCTAAAGTTGCCTGACAGCTGTAGCATAAATTAATTCTAGTCAAACAGGGCACAGATGTTCTAGGTCAGAGAAGAAGAAAGTTGGAAAAGGAACTGAATTAGGCATAAGAGGTAGGAGAAAACAACAGAGTGACAAGCCAATGCCTCCTGAAAGTATTCCCTTTTCTGCCCTGGAAAGAACAGAAATCATTCTGATCACTGATGATCTCAAAGCCCTGAAGGAAAGTAATTAAACGTTGTGGAGAAGATGGGAGGTAACCTATGGGGATTATACACAGACAACACAGTTATTCACTTTCTTCTCCATATGAGAAAGAAGAGAGAAAATATATAAGAAAAACATATGTAAGTAAATATATCACATATATGTTTTTTAAAAGATAACATGAGTAACGGGGATTATAACCTGATACACTAGTCTAAGTAGATCATGGAGTGAATGAGAGCTGTAAGGAGTAAACAGTATTCCCATTCTGGTAGAGGCATAGATTCTGAGACATAGTAAGTTTTCAATTAATATATTTGAAACAAAAAAGAATAAAAAGTTGTTCTCTTGGGAAAGCCTGTTTAAGTCTTTCCCAACCTCAATTTCCCCATTTCTATTTTCCTAGTTAACAATTTCTAAGCTATTCTCAGTTTTAAATGAGATAGAAGACATGGATTTGGTATGCACATGCCAGCAGATGCTCATTGGGATCTAAATGTGTATATGTGAAGAGTATCTTTTTCTTACTTAGCCTGTTCAGTCATTATTCAAAGGTGCCTTGCTACCTTCCACTCACACTCGCCTTTTAAACCAAGCCTTGTACATAAACACCAAGGAGTTTTCTTGTAGGGCTGACCTATTGGATTTACACACCCATGCACTCTTTGAGGTAACCTTGAGCCAAGCTCTTGCTGATTATATTTCACCTTTCATGCTGTTGTCCCAGAAGACGTTGACGTCATCTAGAGACACAGTAGCGCCGTCTGTCTTCAGAGGTGCAATTCATTCTGCCATCCGGAAACTCGGTCCACAAGGCGGCCAGTGTTAGAAATTCAGCTTGTGACATGCAGGACATGGTGGAGTGCAAACATTGGTCAGTGCTTCCTCTCCCAGCCACAGAGGAAAGCCACACTGATTGGTATTCAGGAAAGGGACCTCCTGTTTCGAAGGATTCCTTCATGCTGTTCAGCAATGCTGTTTAGGGTGGATTTTGCCATTTGAACTGCAAAGCTTAAACACACATATTAACTACCTGAAGCTGCAAATAGCAGCATAGTACATTAAAAAAATAATGAATATTTTAACCAGCCTTTGCCCAACCAAGAAAAATATTATGCAGAAACGAGGCTGATTTTAGAAAAATGCCCAAGGAAACATTTAAAAAAAAAGTTGAGTTTCCTTTCAAAGTTTGTTTTTGCTAAACATTCAGAGTTTTGCTTTTTCCAATCCAATTTTATTATAAGAAAGGTCTCCCACATGTGTACCTGGCATTTCATTCAAAATAATCAGTAATACACAAAACCTTTGGAAATAGTGGGTGACTTCTTAAGTGTGACAGGAAGAAAGGGAAAAACATTATACAGAAGAGAAGGCACTTCTTTGCAGGCACATATGTTTGTGGTTCCTTTAGTTATAGGCAGATTTTCATGTCCCCATTATTTCAACTATTTACATTTTAATTTTGTTCATTTGCATTATCCAAATTTAACTGATTCTTCACTGTGGATTTTCCTCCCAGAAAATCACTGAAGGTTCCACATCACTTGTGGCCATTGAAACACTTTGACATCTTGCAGCTGCAATTCTGAGTGAAGGCAATGGATAGGTGTTCTGCTACCTGTTGGCTAGCTTCCTTGGCATTCATCTCTGTCCCTGGTGAAGATCAAAGTTAAATGACCAAAACATGCTCTTCAAGAATTCATATTCTCAATCAGTAAAATAGGAAACTTAGACTGAACTTAACGACATAATGCTTTTAGAGCCTTTTCTTTTTTCAAGCTCTTTTTCTCAACACTTAATTTACATTATCTCATTAACTTCTCACAATGACCCCAAGAGGTTGGTATTAGTGTTAACCCATTTTTCAGGTGAGGAAACTGAGGCACACAGTCCTTAAAAACTGCCTGGATGGTTGAGGCAGGATTCAGATATCTCCTGTCCCATCCAGAGCCTGTCCCTTTTACTTCCTTGATGTGCTGTAAGTTAAATTCAGTGTAAAACTGGCTAAAATGACTTCTATGGCTTGCTGCTAATCCACTGTCATTCAAGGTTTTGTTTGTTTATTGTTTTGTCTAATTTGTGGATTATACATAATAATGTTATAATGATTATTATACACGTGTCAGGATATCGGGGATCTGATCACAGCTTAGCACCCGGCTCTAAATGATTTTAGATATTGCATAAACTGTTTCCTTCCAGTAAAACAGACATAATGATAGTAACCCTATCCATCTCAGTGTTTTGTCCTCCAAATCCTCTGTGGTAATAGATTTACAGTGCTATTGCTGATGCTTCTATAAGCAAGAAAAATGCCCCAACCTAAAATTCATTCTGTTCAAGTTTAACATTTGAATATTAAACTTCTATTTTTTAATTAAAATTTTTACTTTGCCATGGAGGATATGAAACCTATTGTGAAAAGGGAAAATTTAAATTTATTAATTTTTTCCAAACCTTTTGTTCACATCAAAAATTACTGTCAATAAGTTGTAATATATATTTAGAACAATAACTGACCACCAAAGTTTCTTTAATATCAGAAATGTGGAAACATCTATAATGATAATCCAATGAAATTAATTTTAACTGCCAACATATTCTTCATGCCACTCTTTTTTAAAAAATATATTTTATTGATATTTTACAGAGAGGAAGGGAGAGGAATAGAGAGTTAGAAATATCGATGGGAGAGAAACATCGATCAGCTGCCTCCTGCACACCCCCTACTGGGGATGTGCCCACAACCAAGGTACATGCCCTTGACCGGAATCGAACCTGGGACCCTTCAGTCAGCAGGCCGATTCTCTATCCACTGAGCCAACCGGTCAGGGATTACTGAATTGATTAATAGGGAACCGTACCCAGACAAATGTCACAGTTGGAAAGGTCATCACAATATTTGTGAGTCTTTGGCATAAATCAATTTTGAAGAATACTTTAGGGCAATTTATTATGTTTATTAATTTAGAAATCTGTTTCTTCTCATCCACATAGCAATATTTATCTACATCCCTAAGTTCCTATTTTATCTATATCCCTAAGTTTCTATTTAATCTATATCCCTAAGTTACTTGTTTGGATAGCTTTCTTCCCTCTCCAAACTTGAAATCACATTCCTCAATTTTCACATTGTTTAAAATAAGCCTTTCTCTCATCATTTTCTCCCTAGGCTAGTGTTTTCCCATAAGAGATGAAAATGTACTGTAAATGAAGGAAAAAGCCAAATTTAAATATCCTACTCTATTATGAGAAAGGAATCTTTCCTCCTCTTTTTCCCTTTAGCACAAGCATCTGAAAGGATGTGGTCTTTTCAGTTGGAAAGCCAGAATTATTTTATTTGAGAAATCAGGACCCCATCAGTTTGTATTTCAAGACAGTATGCTTGTGCTCACTGTGTTCCTTCCCTCAGGGACATCCTTCCCCAGGCATACTTCAACATTTTGCTCTGCTCTCCCTTCCTTTGATACCTGATGGAGATGATGGAGCAGCAGAAACCACCATAGTATATTCATTGATGTAGTTAATAAATCATTCTATCAATATTTAGTGAACACCTTCTTTTTCCAGGAAATGTTTTACATACTATGGATATTAAAGGTAAAAGCCAAATATTACTCCTGCCCACAAAGTGTTTGCATTCTAGGGATATTGAACAGAGAAAGAGAAAAACAATTACTTAGCTTAATATTCATCTAAATGAACATAAAAATCAATAAATAGATAAGTTAATTTTATAGTATGATATAAAGGTATAGGAAATAAAAAATGATTGAGGTATTTAGATTTACAAGGTAATACCTCACAGTGGTCAGGCATCTGAGAGATGACTTTTGAAGGGCTATGTAATTTTGAGGACAACTAGCCGCATGAGAAACATTCTGGGCAGGGGGAACATTGAATACAAATGCCATGAGATGAAAATTATGTAGAATGTTGAGAAATGAAAACTAGCTGAAATGAGCAAGCTGGAGATGACACGGTCAAAGAGATAGAAGAGGACCATCTAGTAAATGCCTTTGTAGATTGTGGAAAGATGTGGATTTTGTTCTAAGCGTGATGGTGTAGAGCAGTGGTTCTTACACTCTCATGTCCATCAGAACCAATGGATGACTTGCTGAAGCTTGTCTTACTGGGTCTATATTCCTGGGTAGAACATAAGAATTCACATTTCTAACAGTTAGTGCTGACTCTGCTGGTGTGAGGACAACACACTAAGAACCATTGCTTTGGTAGATATCTATTATTTGTGCCTGCCCAGAATAGATTTCACCACAATTTTGTATCTGAATTTGATTTTCCTGTGGGAACAGTCCCTTCTATTCTTTTAGTCCAACCACGTATTTCATTGCCTTGGTCACAGAATACCATTCAATGATGGACATATGATTCAGCAGTCAATTGAAACCCAACCCAGAAACTATTGGGAAGTGAAAGTTCTCAAGCCACTGGATGAGAAACTAGGGAGCTTTATAGGGAAAAATCTCCCTGAGAGTTAAGCAAATTCAGAGGAGCACTGAGATGAAAGATGGCAAGGCCCTGAGCTCTGATGCTCTCTGTTGAGCTCCTGGAGTCAGCCTAAATCAACTCCACTCCCATGATTTTCAATTACATGACTCATTTTCCAATTTTATGCTCTAAGAAATATTTCTTTGTTTTCCAAAGCTTATAAACCAAAAATTAAATGTAAATTTAAAAAACTAATATAAATACTGTATTTTTTGAAAAATTTGGATGTCCCTTGGTTCATCACAGAGAAGCAGATTAGGGAGTTTAGATGGCTCAGGTACTACTCTGAACAGGTATGATGTGACCTTTGTACAAGCTAATCTTGACATATTTTAAAATAGAAAACTGAAGTAAATAGGAGAACAGAATAGTTAATTAAATGAGCACAAATGATGTAAAAATGTACCAAACAGGACATGGTGGCACCACACCCTTACTGACAGCGCTGTCACCCCATAGTATCCATATCTGATTCTAAACAAATTTGACTGTACCCCTTTCCTTCTATATGGAAACTTCATGTCCTGTACAAGATGATGTTTTTGTTTGTTGTTATTTTTTTAACCTTTTCACTCCTTTTACCATGTTTCTCATTCCAGTTATACATGCCAGCTTCTCATCATTTAGTTTTAGTTTAATTGTGATCTAAGGCTATTGCAATTTCTTCAATAGCCTTCCTTGACTGTTTTGTTTCAAGTAGCATCTCCTGACTCCAGTTCAACTCTGCCAAATCATTCAATTTCATTACTTTCTGCGAATTTAACATTTTCTCAGATCATATTGCTTATTTTGCTTATGATACATGCCTTATAATAGAATCTAAGCTACATGAAAGTACTGATGCCTCCTGTGTTATTTATTAGTCTCTGTCACCCAATTGATAAATGAATTAGTTGTCCCTTTTCTAGAATAAAAAAATAAATGAATTGAATGCCCATTTTTGCCTTCCGTTAAATAGCCTTTAAAAGGTAGACTGTTTTTTAGAGCAGTTCTAGGTTCACAGCAAATTGAGAGGAAGGTACAGATTTTCCACAGGCTCCCTGCCCCACACATGTGTAGCCTCCCCTATTATCAGCATCCTGCACCAGAGTGGTACATTTGTTTCAATCAATGGACCTACATTGATACAAAGTCTGTAGTTGATATTAGGGGTTCATTCGTAGTACTGTACATTCTATGGATTTGGACTAATGACATGTATGCATCATTATAATATCTTATAGAAGAATATTTCCACGGCCCTAAGAATCTTTAGTTCTCCTTCTGTTCACCCTCCCTCCACCAACCCCTAGAAACCACTGATCTTTTTAATGTCTCCATAGCTTTAAGTGTCATATAGTTGAACAATACAGTATGCAGCCTTTTCAGATTGGTTTCTTTCACTTAGTAATATGCATTTAATGTCCACGTCTTCTCATGGTTTGATAGTTCATTTCTTTTTATTGCTAAATAATGTTCCATTATATCTATGTATTAAAGTTTATTTATCAATTCACTTATTAAAGAACATCTTGGTTGTTTCCAAGTCTTTATTCAGTCAGGTGAGTGGAAAAACAGGGGACTGCCTGTGATTTTTAATTACATCTAACCAAGATGTTGTTAGTGACACACTGGCCATATGTGAATCAAAGTGTTTTTCTGCAGTGGTGAAGGATATGAGCCAATGTGTCTATACTTCCTATCTTGTTCAACCTCATGACCGCTTCGGCATAGACTAGTGGGACATGGTGTGGGCACTGGCCAACCTCAAACATTTTAGAACGGAAGCTGCTTTGGGGTGGCAGTGGTAAATCTGTTTTTAGACATGCTATTTCCAAGATGACAGCAGTCTACATATGTGGAATTGTATGTAGTTAGAAATATGGCATTGCAGAGAAGAGAGAGATGACAGTTGGCCCTAAATATTTAAGTCATAAACCGAAACATCCTAAAGAAAAAGTGTGGATGAATGCAAAATACAAGTTGGTGGTCATTTCTGGGGAGAGGCAAATGCAGATGGGATTATGTGTAAGGAGGATCATTGAGGGGTGATCTTAAAAGTTATCGGTAATCTTCTTTTACATAATATAGTTGGTAGGTATGTTATCTATCATTTTCAAAAATATTATATTTTAGTTACATATATTATCCATAATACATAAAGAACTATATTTATATAATTGATACACATAATATATATCTCATAATAAAAAGTAAAAAGAGCATAAGTATGAATTGCTTTTCTAAACAAAAGTAAGGAGTACCAGAATGTGAATTTTTAATACTTCAATTGTCTTTTTTTAAATTTGTTTTTATTGATTTGTTTTTAGAGAAAGAGGAAGGGAGAGTGAGAAAGAGATAGAAGCATCAATGAGAGAGAAATGTCGACATTGATCGGCTGCCTCCTACACGTCCCTTACTGGGGATTGAGCCCGCAACCTGGGCATGTGCCCAGACAGGGAATTGAACCAGTGACCTCTTGGTTCCTGGGTTGATGCTCCACCGCTGAGCCACACCAGCTGGGTCAAATGTCTTTTTTAATTTCTTAAAATGTGATTACTTGAGGCACTTAATTGTGAGAATTCCAGTGAGCACAATTTTTCCATAGTTTCTAGCTATTTCAGGAACACTATTTTAGTTGTGGATGAACTGATGATATTGTCTTAATTCTTTTTACTCTTGTATGAACAAATATGACTCTTCAAGCTTCCTCCCTCTTCACATTAATGCCTACTTCTTTACAAAAGATGATTTCAAACACCTACAGCATAAAGAATGGAAGAATCATCCCCAAATTAATAAATGCCATATGACGTTTAAAACATGACATATGTATCAGTTACTTCTTGCCATAATAATGCTGCAAATCACTTCAAACTCGTTGGCTTAAACTATAAGCATACTTATATCATGAGGTTCCTTAGGTTGAATGGGTCTATTCCTGTGCCTGCAGTCTGCTGTGAATGAGCTAGGGGGCTCTGCTGATCTTAGCTAGGAGAGGACCTGGTCTTAGCTAGGTCTTTTCCTAGCTAAGATCGTTGACTATCAGGTTGTTTAGGAGGAATTCCACTGGAAAAACTAACAATTCTGCTCTATCTTACTTGTCTTATGCTCTAGCAGGCTAATCTGAGCAATTTCTCATGCAAATGTAGAATAAGAAGATAAAAAGAAGATACATTCAAGGACTTTCTGAAGTTCTCGTATATGTTTACATATCTGTTGATGCTATATTTGCTAACAATTGGCCAAAGCAAGAATTAGGGAGAGAGCAGAACACTGGCCAGATTGGGAGGACGTAGTATATTATAGAGTAAAGGGCATGGATACTGAAGAGGGTAAAAAATGAGGCTACTGATACAAGTCATCTGCCCCTACATGGTCTTACTCCTTCCCCAGGACCTTCCCCATCATCTCTATGATTTCCTGCCTATCCAAATCCTACATCTTAGCCTTTCTTTGAGGCTCAGTTTCTGTAACCTTCCTTGACTCTATAGGTTATCATTCCAGCCTTCTTGACCACCCAAGACCTTAAGTCACTCATTATTAGCTTCCATCATTTCTCCATTTGTATTTATATTCTTTGATTTTATTTCATAACTGATTTTCCAATTAGATAATGAGATATTTGCTTTATAACTTTTAGAGTCTGATAAAAGTTGGGCAGAAATTAGACCCTCATCAGTAGTTTTGATTCTTTGTTTACTAATTTATTTTGGTCTCTTTCTGGAGTTCTAGTCTATTAATATTTATTCTTATTGGTGACTGGGTAAAATCCACCAATTCATTCCCTCCTTTTTCTCCCTTTTTTCCTCCCTCCCTCAGTCTGTCCCTCCTTTGCTTCATGTGTTCCTTTGTTCCCACTTCTTTATTTAGTTTTTCACTTTAAATATTTTTTTACTTTACTATAGCTATAAAAATTTTTGACTTATTAGGGAGGGTCAAAACTCTTTTCATCACAGTTAATTAGATTTCTGAGTTGTTTTCCACATGAGTATTTCTTCAGGCACATTACTTGTACATACTTGTCCCCCCAAAAACAGGTGTCAAAACACATTAAAAGACACAGTTTGCTAAAACATCAAAGAAGTCTGTGTTTTATAATTTTTTTCAGTATCACCACAAAGCTACAAACCTACGTAAATTAGACATGTGAACTGCATTGATGTTAAGATGTAGTTAACTTGGATGCTGCCCTCAGTATTGATCTCATTATCTCATTTATAGATGTGTAAAATTTTTGCTGTAATCCAAATCCCACCATCTGAATAATTGATGCAGAGGCCAAAAACATGTCAAGCTAGCAAATAATGTCAGGGCCTTTAAAGAGATGCCAGGTAAAGGCATAGATCTGGGAAGTAGAAAAGAAAACACAAGTCGTACTAGCTGGACTGTCCAAGGAGAAGGCACACTAAATATCAAATACAGCCTCCCATTTCTCAGTGAAGGGTGTAATGAGAACCTTTAGGGTCTAGATTTTCTACCATGGAGATGACTTTAGCCTAAGCCATCAGCAACAAAGATTTGAAAAAGATGAGAAGCAAAATCCACATTAGATTTATCACAAGTAAGCTGTGTGTTGGAATGGGGCAGGTAACTCCGAAACACACTATTTGAACGTGAGCTCGATCGGGCAAGGACTATAGTAAGGCATTATTATCCTCATTATGCAGTTGAAGAAACTTAGCTGCATAATAAACAAAGAAGTTGAGTGCCTTGTCCAAGTTCACACTGCCAGCAGGTGCAAGAGACTCTGGACTCCCCTCCAGCTTTAGAATCACTTTCCTTTGCTGCCTCAACAGATGGCTGAAAGCACAACCTCCCCTTACATGTAAAATATTCACAGATTAACTGAAAAAGGACTCTCGGGCAGCCAGCAGGAGTGTGCTGAAGAGAAAGTACAGGGCTCTCCTTGGTTTTTAAAGATTTTGTGATCCAGTTTAATTAAGTAGCTCATTACAACCTGTTACTATTTCTTGAAACAGGTAAGAAAAACAAAATGAAGGTGGTGAGCCTGGGGGAAATTGGCGTTCATGTTTAAGCAAATCCTCTTCACTCTTCACTCTCTCACCTAAAACCTACTGTGACATTTATCTTAGTGTCTCATGGCAAGGTATCTGTTTTCCTTTTGGTTATTACTATGTTCTTATGTCTCCTTTATCTTGAATAAACTGCTCCTTGAGCTTTCTTCCCTCTCCATCTACACCCTGATATACCTGGGACATTCTCTCACGAAAGATCAGCCAGGTTGGTCTTTCTGCTCAGGACCTTACTGTTCTCATAAGGAAGGAGAGGAAGGGGGCTCACTGCCTGGAGTATGTGAAAATGGGAGTAAGGTGAGGGCTGAGTGTGGCAGGTATTGTCCTGAGGGCATGAATATGTAATCACTCCTGTCAGGGCAAATAGACTCTGTCACAAGGAATTCCTTGGTTTTCTAGAGGAAATGAGCTTTCCCTGCAGGCTGCCAAGCCCAAATGAGCTCCTTACAGCACCTGCAGATCTGAGCATCAAGCAATTATTCCACTATCTTGCCTAAAAACAAAGACTCTGCTACCCTCGGAAAACCTCTGACCTTTTCCAGCTAACATAAACTAATTATATTTGCAGCAGGAGGGAAGGAAGGTTTTCGGAGTCCTTTGCGGGAGTTGTCCTTCATGCTTTGTGCCACATTGTCGGGTCTGGCGATCCAAAAAACGACCGCTCTTCAATCAAGGGAGTTGCTAGATGAAGCGTTTCAACAGATACAGGGAAGCCCTTATCACAAATACAGCTCATTGCCCAGGATTTAGCAATGGGCCTGTGTGGCCCACCCTGTCCATTTAGCAGTGGTACAAGGGAGCCATTGTTAAGAGTCGCTTAGCAATTACAGCCTGGTCAAAACAGTTGTTGTGTTTTGTTTGTTTCTGGACAACCTGTTAATGGGCCTACAATTAGGTGTAAGGAATAACCCAAGCCAAGGGTGGCATTGAACAAGGTTAGAGGTTAATTGAGACTTTCTATCCCAACAGCCTGAGATTTTGCCAATTTTTGCTGAGAGGACGGTCTTGAACAAAAAGGAGATAAAATGATACAATTAGTTGGAAAGCAGGAGGGTCAAAATTCCCAGATCAACTGGCCAAGGAAATCAGGCCAGAGGGACCACCTGGGCCTCTTTGGATGCCAAGAATATCTGTGGCCATTCATCTGGTGGATGAGGCAGAAAGTGGTGGTGCCCACCATTCATCACACCCCTCCTCTCTACCAAAGAAAACACAAGGTCAATGCTATAAACAGTAGGCACCCCAGAGGAATTGAAATTCCAGAATGTGACTCACTGAAGAGCTCACAGGCAATCGGTTTTTTCTTTTCCTATTGAAGATGTATTCAGATCTTGAAATTCTGTGGCTGACCTTCTTTATGGTGGCTGAGGTTGCAGGAGGATTTTTCTGAGAGTTTTTGAAGGATTTGTCTAAATAAATAAGTGCCTTTGCAATTGAGAGGAAGTGGCTCATCAGAATCTCTTATGCTATGTTATGGCACACACAAAGTCCACACCTGCTCACTCTCCTAAAAGGGCCCCTCCTTCTCCATCTCTTCTAGGTCATAATCAACAATTGAATCTTAAGTTCAGCAGCAGCTGCTCTTTATCTAACAAATCAAGACCCTGAAAGTATTATTAGATGTCTCTGGGATTTAATATTTTTAAAAGTTTTTTTTTAAAACCCCCTCCTTTGCTCCCACCCGCAACACAAACTTTGACCATCCAGCTGGCAGATCTCACTGACTGGAAGTTGACTAAAAATTGCCAACTCATTTTCTTTCTTTCTTTCTTTCCTTTTTTTTCTCCCAGTGCAGCTGGTGCCAACATGTGATGATTTGTTTTGCTCCAGTCACTGACGATTTTGTTTTCTTTTATTTCAACCCCCTGCTGGCTTCCCAACTTGGTGCTGAGTCATCTGGTGCAGGTGTTCTAAGCAGCTTGTATTTATGTCACTTGCAGATGGTTCGGGTAAATTACACGATGTTCCTGCAGCCCTGTTGAGGCTCTCTCGGCTCCCTTTGATCCACGGGCTTCCTGTGGCTCCTGCACATGTGCAGAACTTCAGGGCCCTGGGTGAACACTTGGGTGGATCCTATCCAAAAAGGTGGTTAGGTTGCTCTGGGCCCCACAGTCTGAGGCTAAGAGAAGTTTAGTAGAACAGAGAACCCTGAAATCACAAGGCACCACAGCTTAACCTACAAAAGCAGTCACATACCAAATGTGTGACAGAACAGGAGTAAGTTAATGCTATAGCTGCCTAAGGAAAATGGGAGAAAAGGGGAAAGTTATGTTGCATATAACGAGACTGTTGAGTCTTAGAAATGTGCATCTCTAGTGTTCTCTCTTTCCTCTCCAGTCTAACCCCACAGTGTCTCCAGCTCCTACTCCAGCGATCAGTATGAAGACAGCTCATAAGTAAGAACCTGAGAAGTCTCATTTATACTTTACACATAGGGCATCAGCTAGAAACATGAGTTCTTGCTCTCTTCCGTCTGAGAAGGCTACCCTTTATCACGAAGCAATACACTCCACTCCAAAAGGTTCAATGAATTACTTTCCTGTGGAGATTTATAACGTAGTAAGAGAAATCTCTGTTTGGCCATCTCCAAAGAAATGAAGTGTTAACAGTATTCAGAAGCATTTTCATAGACAGGATGCTGGCAGAGCTGTGCCTTTTTAGTACAGAAAT
The DNA here is from genome assembly GCF_000147115.1 of Myotis lucifugus. NCBI lineage: Eukaryota > Metazoa > Chordata > Mammalia > Chiroptera > Vespertilionidae > Myotis > Myotis lucifugus. The sequence goes on from NW_005871280.1 coordinate 953,367, forward strand.
CTCATCACTGCAGGCTCCTACATGGGTTTCTACAGGATGCCCAACCTTCTGAGGGGTTTCCCAGGAAGAGTGAATTTCAGAGCTAAAACCGAGGAAAGCCTGGGCAACCAGAAGCCACCCTAATGTGTGTATAGAATTACCTGGGGAACTTGTTTAAAATGCAGATTTCTAGGTCCCAACCCTAGAGGTAATGATTCACTTGGTCTGGGTGGGGCCTGAGGACTTGCATTTCTAACAAGCTCCAAGGTGATGGTAAAACTGCCAGATCGGGGCTATACTTTGAGTTGAAAGTAGCTAGAACATCCTTTGCTATTTTTTAACAACTTCTGAAGAGAAGATTCCATATATGAGGAAGTAAAAGTGAAGAGCACAGATATTGGATCTGTGTATTTAATACAGAAAGGCATTATTTTCTGAAAAAGTGACTCACCCTGAGGGTATCATTCAATGATTTCCATAAGAAACAACAACCACAGAATCTCAGTGGCATACGACAATAAACATATTCTTACACACGCAGGCCACATGCCAAAGTATTTCAGCCAATATGGGCTCAGCTTGGAGGTGGAAGGTGGTGGATGTCTTTCAATCTGTAGGTTGGGTGTAGGTCCTTCCACATATCTCATTCTGGTAACCTAACATGTGTTTTCTCATGGTAGTGGTCAGAAGTGCAAATGTGATGGTTCTTTCCATATATATATATATATTGATTTCAGAGAGGAAAGGAGAGGGAGAGAGAGATGGAAACATCAATGATGAGAGAGAATCATTGATTAGCTGCCTCCCGTATGCCACACACCAGGGATTGAGCCCCCAACCTGGGCATATGCCCTGACCAGGAATTGAACCCTGACCTCCTGGTTCATAAGTTGATGCTCAACCACGCCATGCCAGCTGGGTGAAATGTGATGTTTCTGAAAGCCGAGGCTCAGAACTGGCACAATAACATTTTCACCCACATTCCATTGTCTATAGCCAGTCAAGCCCAGAATCAATGGAGTGTGGTAGTATAACCTTCCATTGAAAGTGCATAAGGAGGGAGTGAACACTTGCTAAATGATAATCTAACTTATTACAATGATCTCTGAGTTTAAGAATACCAAATCTGGTGCCTGAAATATAATTGATACATGTCTCATAACCTACAATCAATTTTCAGATTCTCTTAACATTCAGGTAAGAATAGTTACCAGGAGAACAAGGTACTGAATTTTAATTACAATTACAATATAACTCATTTAAATGTAAACCTTAAAACTGTAGCAATGTATAATATTTTTTTATTAAACACTAGGGGCCCAGTGCACGAAGATTTGTGCACTGGGGGTGGGTCCCTCAGCCCGACCTGCACCCTCCCCAATCCGGGAGCCCTCAGGGGGAGCCCTGTCCAACCAGGGAGTTTCTGTCTGTCTTTGCAATCATATGAGTGAATTGTCTGAAACCCCCAACCCATTTTGGTTTGTTGCTTACAGAATAATAAAGGCTTTTTTTTTCTTTGCTTCATTGGTGGAGATTTCCTGGAAGTTTTAGGATATCTTCCCTTTAATTTTTCCTAGACACTCTGATTTTACTTATGTCTCTCACCTTTGCTTTCCCTCCATCCCCCACCCGCAACAGTAACTTGCTCCAGGCTCACTTTGCTCTAGTGTCTAGGACAGGGGTGGGCAAACTTTTTGACTCGAGGGCCGGAACAAAAGCATGGATGGAGTGTTTGTGTGAACTAATATAAATTCAAAGTAAACATCATTACATAAAAGGGTACGGTCTTTTTTTTTTTAGTTTTATTCATTTCAAATGGGCCGAATCCGGCCCGCGGGCCTTAGTTTGCCCACGGCTGGTCTAGGAGATCCATCTGCCACCAGAACTATGATTCCCAGCATTCCTGGTGCTCCCCATGCTCTGGGCTTCCGCTTCCGGTCCTGGGGCTGGCACCAGAACTATGATTCCCAGCATTCCTGGTGCTCCCCATGCTCTAGGTTTTCCCTTCCTGCTCTGTCTCTGTCCCACAGCCTCCCACTCTGCCATGTCCCCCCAAGCCTCCAGCTCTCCTGCTCTGCTCTCCACTCAGGCACCTGTGTATGCAAATTAGCCCACCATCTTTGTCAGG
>NW_005871280.1:956007-1133575 GCF_000147115.1 Myotis lucifugus
GGCTGATAGGGGAGTTAGGGCACCGCCCCCTGTCACACACAGCGATGAGAGGGCGGATCAGGGGGTTGGGGCGCCGCCCTCTATCACCCACAGAGCAGGGCCGATCAGGGGGTTGGGGCGCCGCCACTGTCACACTCAGGGCAGGGCCGATGGGGAGGTTATGGCTCTACCCCGTCACACACAGAGCAGGGCCCGTGGGGGGGGGGGGGTGGGGCGCCACCCCCTGTCACACACAGAGCAGGGCCGATCAGGGGGTTGGGACGCCACACCCTGTCACACACAGAGCCGCAGGGCGATCAGGGGGTTTGGGTGCTGCACCCTGTCATGCTGATCTGGTGCCAGGAGGCCTCGCGGCTCCACTGATCCCGGTGCTGGGAGGCATATTACCCTTTTACTATATAGGATAGAGGCCTGGGGGCCGGCTGGTTTGCCCTGAAGGGTGTCCTGGATCAGGGTGGGGGTCCCCACTGGGGTGCCTGGCCAGACTGGATGAGGAGATGATGGCTGTTTGCAGCTGGTCACACACCCTTCAGGGTGGGGGTCCCCACTGGGGTGCCTGGCCAGTCTAGGTGAGGGGCTGAGGGCTGCTTTCAGGCTGGCGGTTTTGACTGAGGCTCCCAACCGCTCCTTTTTTTCTTTTTTTTTTTTCTTCTGGGCCAGCTTTAGCTCTGGCTCTAGCTCTGAGGCTTCGGCTGCTGGTTTGTTTGCCGTTCTATAATCGAAACAATGTATAACTTCAGCTCTGAGATCCCAGCCGGCTATATTTGTTAGAATGTTTCAAACTGCCAGCTCAGAGGCCGGCAAGTCAGGCGGGGAACGTTGGAGTCTGCAGTCACGGGAGCAAGCAAACCTCATGTTCACTTCCAGCTGCCTGGCTGCCGGCCGACAGTTAATTTGCATAAGGATACGCTGATTAGCCAATAGGAAGGGTAGCGGTCGTACGCCAAATACCATTTTTCTCTTTTATTAGTGTAGATAATTTTATAACTTTGGGGAAAATACTGTAATACTCTCCAGTTACTCTCATTTATTTAAAAAATCTCCTTGATATTTTATCTTATTTGATTTCTTTGTAGGAAATGAAATATACAATATTTATACAATATACAATAAATATACAATATTTATCCAGGTTACAAGTTCTTTTTTAGGAATAAGGGTATTACTGTACTTAATTTTATCTGAAATATTCTGCTTTCATCTTTCTTATATTTTCTTCTGACGTCCTCAACCAGTTTCCATTAAATTAAATATACCTGCAGATTCCATTGCTTTTCCCTACAAAATTATTACAAATATCTCATGCTATAATAATATATCATATGAGACTTAAAAAGAAAGCACAAATAACTATCAAAAGAAGTAGATAAATTATTTAAGAAATAATTTTGACTACAATAGAACCACTGTGTTCTTTAAATAGGTAAATTGTTTCTGATTTTTGGCAAAGGCATTAAGTGGGATCTACTAGTATATCAGGGAAAAGTGTTATTTCTTATCATTGGCAGGGCCTTATGGAAGATGAATATTTCCAGAATATTGGTCTTAGCATCCATTGCTCACTGAGTAGATTTTTTTCCTAAGACAATCTGAGATTTTCATTGGTTTAGCAGAGAAATATCTTTATCAAAGTTAAGAAAGTCATTTGCTATTTTTACAGCTCAAGAAATAAACATTTGTCACTGAGCCCTAGAATAATTCCCTATTATTAAAAGACTGCCAATTTCTTAAACTTCTTCAGTCAGGATCCAGAATATGTACTGTAGTATCTTTAGCTTTCTGGCTGGGTCACAGTGAACTGGACATACCCTAGGGCAGTGGTCGGCAAACTCATTAGTCAACAGAGCCAAATATCAACAGTACAATGATTGAAATTTCTTTTGAGAGCCAAATTTTTTAAACTTAAACTATATAGGTAGGTACATTGTTATTAACTTAATTAGGGTAGTCCTGAGGCTCAGGAAGAGCCACACTCCAGGGGCCAAAGAGCCGCATGTGGCTCGCGAGCCGCAGTTTGTCGACCACGGCTCTAGGGGGAAGCCCCTGTACACAGTATTTTCATCCATTTGATGGACCAATATATCAAGCATCCACAGGTCTCATTGAAACCACCAATGGAAGAGCAGTGCAAATAGGTCAACAGTTAGGACTGTTTCTCCAAAAGTGACTGATCTTATATCTGCTATGAAGGTTCAGAGGTAAGTTCCATTCCTGCTAATCACTCCAATAATTTTATGCAGGAGAAACCTGCTTAAAACAAATGGCCTTGGCAGCTTTGAATTGGACAAACAAGGAGAGGGTTGTACTGAAAGTGCAATATGCAATCTAATAAGAAGTATGGGTGGATATTGTTAACAAGTATCTGCTACTCAAGGCGGTCCCTCTAGAGCTGTGCTTTTCAATATCATAGTGGCTAGTACTATGTGGCTATTTAAATTGAAGTTAATTAAGATGAAAAATTCAGGTCCTCAACCACATTAGCCACTTTCAAGTGCTCAATAGCCTCATGACTTGGGCTATGATAGTGGAGAGCACGGATATAGAACATTTTTATCATTGCAGAAATTTCCAGAGGGGATGCGGTTCCTGTTACACTTATGTCCACTTATGTTCTAGCATCTGCTCCATTGAACACCACTGAATTCTAGGCACTTGACAAACATTGTCATTTTATACTTACCTTAGAGAATAAGAACTCTCCTTTGGAAAATGTGGTTACGAGAAAATAAGAGCTGACCCAAGATCATAATTAAGTCAATTTATTTGAATCAAAGGAACTTTATCTTTTCAACTGACAGCTACTGTTACTGAGATAACTCCCTGGGATTAAGCAATAGATTCTGCAGGAGACTGGAGGGAACCAGGACAAAAATGGGGACCATGGCCAAGTGAAAAGGAGAAGAAAAGTCCAAGGTATCTGTGGTCTCACCAAAGAGCTGAGATTTAGTAGGAACATTTGGAACAGACATAGGAAACCAACACAGAAATTCAGCTCTAGGATCCAAGCAACCAGAGAAAGGTTGCACTTAGGAGGTTTGTGGGTTCCCAGGCTCACCCTAGAAATAAGGCTTAGGGCCTCAATACTGAGGTTGAGACCACTAAATAGACAGATTAGGATCCTAGTTTCCTTCTAAGATTAAGTTGGATCCAGTGTTTAGAGTGAAAAATTTAGGAACCTACAGTTCAATACAGACTGCCATTCTCAAAGCCTTGGAATAAGGAAAATCCATAACCTCTTTGTTTCTCTTAATGAAACTCAGTTTAGCCATGACATTTCAGAGGAAGAAGATGAAATGTTCTGCAATATTACTATACAAAGTCAGAATAAGAGAAAGTCATGGAAATTCCAAAAGAACATAAGGAATTGTTGAGTCTTGTGCTTCAAGATGGTTGGTAGTGAAAATACCCTACCCTACTTCATATATAATAAAATACTCTTATATAGGACATTGCACCAAAATCTCAGAACACTAAGGGTTGTCCAGCCTTGTTTTATTGCAGAAAAAATTTGCCATGGTGTTTGCATTTAGGAACTTTTTCTTATGTTACACAAGGAAAAAAAATATCAGCTCTTCAGCACCTGGGATTGTTAGTGAGGTATAGCTAGGGTGACACTATAATTTATCGTCCAAATAGAGACATTTTTGAGAATGAATATAATTATTTATAATTATACCAGAACCACAGGTGTAAACCAGAGCTGTTGGAGGCAAAGCAGGGCACACTGTCTCCCTAGAACAAACCACAGCTGTGTGCAATTGGATCATGCCATTTTCCCACCTCAGTTGCCAGTTGCTGAATATGACCTAAAGTCTGCTCTTTTCTGTCAGCTGGTTTACAAGCTGATTGGAATAATGATGTAAGTGCACAATGATGAAGATGTCCAATACCCTGAAGTAAAAATAACTAGTTTGAAGAAAAATGTGATGGATCATTATTGTTGAGTTTTATTTCAAAATAAAACCAATCACTTGATATAATATATCCAAGAAAAAAATGTTCAATAACCAATTTCCACTCTCCATGGGAGATTATTTCTCTTCAATGTTTTTAAACCCAGTTTTCTACTATCATGTAGGCATTGTGTTAGATATTCTAGTTTGGTTGTGTCATTGGGCAGTAGGGGAATTTGGAGGGCATTTTGGTTTCCACAATGTTTGAAATGCACGACTTGCATTTAGTGGGTGGGGACCTGGATGGTACATGTCCTAAAATGTGCTGGATAGTCTCACACAATGAAGAAATGTCATCTGATATTTGTTTGGATGAAAAATGTACTTATAAACATCTAAGGCTGAAACTTACTTTTACATATAAAGACAAAATATCTTTTTTATGCCATTTTAATAGCAACTGCCAAACACATGGGGAGAATGTGCTCTCTGCCTTATTTGGCACTTGATCAAGAATTGTTTGCTATTTCAAAATATGACATCACAGAAGGCAGCACCACTCATCGTATTTGCATGGCAACACAACACCTGCATTTGTAATTGACACTCAAGGTGATCCTTGAATGGGTGTAAACTTCAACAACTTAATTATATCTTCCAGTGTAGTCATGCCCAAGCATTTACATGTTGAAATACGTATTTTATTATGAATTATTTTCCCTTACAACTTATTTTTACAGTATAATTACATTATATTGACAAAAATAAGTGTGTGGGAGGTTTATATTATCTATGAATTTTATGTAATATAGTAAAGCCTATGTTATAAAATCTCTGATATAAATAGGAGCGCTTGGATTGGATAGGGCTGTGGACCGGGGCTCCAGGGCAGTACTACCCAAAGTGTAGTCCCAGAACTGGCAGCAGGGAGTTCATTAGAAATCCAGGTTATTAGGCTCCCTTCCAGATCAACAGAATCACAGAATCTTAGGTGGTAGCCAGGTGAGCTGTGATTTAACAAGCTTCCTACATGATTCTTATATATGCTCTTAATGCAGGCAGTGATTTGAGGATTATTGTTCCGGTTAAGACAAAGATGAGTAGTAAATAGTTCTCAGAGAACATATAGTCTAACAGTAGATATAAAGATATATTCCTCTTTGAGTTACATGAGTAAGAAATTCATAGGGATTATGATGACCAAAAACATAACAGAAATTTGGCAATAACCTAATTCCAGAGACTGGTGTGTCAACAGCGAAAGGTTGGGTCCCTGAGACAAGTTTAAACTACACAATTCCGATTAAAATGAACAGGCTCATGCTGTTAAGACTCGGTACAGTCCTAAAAACATACCCAGCAGAGTACTTAAGCTGTTCCAAAACACGTCATTCTCTACGTTTTAACAGGGAGCGAACAGCTGGGATGTGTTATTAGTAAGCCATGTTTTCATAGGCTTTCTGGTTTTCTTTAGCCAAAGTCTTACAACAGTCTTTGGACAAATTAGTGCCTGAAGCTATAGGAAGTCTTTAGTCGTTTTGGAGAACTGCTGAGTAAGTCAGGTCTCAAAGACAACATGCCCACATGGACTTGCTTCGGCACCTTTGACCTTTCCACCTTGGAAATGCCTTCACAACCAATTACACTATTCTCAAATGTCTATTTATTTTTAATGACTCTAGTTAAACGTTAAGAGTTATTCCGATGACCCAGTTCAAGACTCCCAGGAAAAGCCTGACCAAACCAACAGTTGACACTGAGAAGCTCTCAAGTAAATGAGCAAGAATCACGTCAGCATCTTAATAAAAGTGCAACAACTTGTTGAGTACCTGTATGCCTTGATCATACTGAGCCAGACCTCACACCTTTCAAAAGACATAAAGGGATCACCCTGGCCGGGCAACTCAGTTGGTTAGAGTGTCATCCAATAAACCAAAGTTGTGGGTTTGTTCCTGGGTCAGGGCACATACAGGAAGCAATCAATGAATACATAAATAAAAGTGGAAGGACAAATCGATGTGTCTCTCTCTCTTTCTCAAAATAAATAAACAAACAAACAAATAAATAAATAAAGCAATCAGCTCAGAAGCAATGTTGGGTGAAATGGCTTTCTCACACCCACTTTTGCTCCAGGGCATTGCACGTTTATGTTGTGATTATTCCAAATTGTCAGCACAGTGATCTAGCTCTCACAGATTCACGAAAACAACTCCTAGAGATATTCTTCCTGTATTTTATTGTTGGGAAAAATCCTGAAACATTATCTCCTCCTCCCACACACAAGAAAGCAGTCTCCCTGAGGCTTTTCCTTGGGTCTCTGGTGTTGTCACCTGCATAGGTATTTGTATCTAACTTTGTGTTATTTTCATGCTGCTCACCAATATTACTGAATATCAGCAAGTCCCTTAATGTCAGATTCTACACAGGAAGGTATTTTCAAAATATTGTTACATGTTACATGTCCATTGTTCATTAGCCCATGGTCTACAATGTCTAGTGACCCTTTTTATGGGCCATAAGCAATTGCTATGACTGTATAACCTCCACTAGGGGCTAGGAGGAGGAAGACAGAAAGGAGAGAGAGAGAGAGAGAGAGAGAGAGAGAGAGAGAGAGAGAGAGAAGAAACTGGTGCCAATTTTTTTGATATCTCAGTATGCAAAAATCTATGTGCTAAAGTCATTTGGATAAAAGTATAAACTCCCCACCTTCCTTTGGCTGGAGACAATTTCACTTTAACATTCACTCCCCTTTGGTACAGAGAGCTGCTCAAAGAAGCATTTAGCAACAGGTGGTCCTGGTTGCACTTAAGCAATTCCCCTAGGGAATAAACACATGCTTACACTGTAGATTCCCAGGCCAGTAAACCCAAGTAAATATTACAACTCCCAGTACTCAGCTCATTTAGTTTTACACAACAGAGTCCATCCTCTTTGTTGGGAATGGAAAATAAATTCCTCTTAGAAAAAAAAATACAGTGTAATAGAAGAGGGGAAAAAATATTGAAAGTTAACAGACTCAGGAGATAATAAAAGTTCTGTCAATGATCAATCCTGGGATTTTGGTCAAGAATTTAAGATTTCTGTTCATTAAAAGCGTCCGTGTGTATAAAATTAAGAGGTTTAAAAATCCTAGATGGCCTGTGAAAGGACTTCAGGAGGTGCACATATGCATTACTTTGGTTGAAAATTCAGTGTGTATCAGCACATGCTTTTTACACATTTTTACAAGGGTAGATATGACCCCCAAAATTAAAAAGCATGGGATTAAATTTCTCCAAGGAAACTTTACTACCCTAATTTTCTATTTAGTTTATTTCAACAAAAATTTATTGAAAACACCCCTGGCCAAGGTAGCTCAGTTGGTTGGAACATTGCCCCCATAGACAAAAATGTTTTGGGTTCGATTCCTGGTCAGGGCACATATGCAGGTTGCAGGTTCAATCCTCAGTCAGGGTGCATACTGGAGGCAATCAACCAATGTTTCTCACATTGATGTTTCCCTCTCTCTTTCTCCTTTCATCTCTCTCTCTCTTAAAATCAATAAAAATATAACCGCAGGTGAGGATTAAAAAAATTTATTGTAAACTTTCTATAACACAATACACTGTGTCAGGCTCTTGAAATATATGGATAGACAAATACATAGACCTTGCCTTTTGCTAACTATCCCACGTCTTTACAATCCCCAACTATAAATAGATCAACAGCATCAGATTTAATGTTTCTTATAATCTAGGTTTCAACCTCATTTCTTACTAAAAGTTCATACTGAGTCCATAGGTAACTCTTATGTACAAAGTTGAATATATGCCCTAAAAGCATCTGTATCCTCTGTGAGTTTATCAGTGCAACATGTCTGGCCTCATCCTAGTTCTCTTGAACCAGAATTTGGATTTTAACAAAAAAAATAAATTAAATTAAAAAAAGATAAAAAATCATTCATATGCATATCAAGTTTGAGAAGCTCTTCTCTGTAACACTCAATAGTTCAACATCACCCTTCTTAGCTAAATAAATAGATGGCATAATCTTTGTTCCAGAGAAGCCTTAACTTACTGTCATTATTACTTTTGCCAGCATAAAATATTCAGATTTCTTCAAATCATTTAGAATAATAAAAAAATAGAATTAAATTGTAGGGGGAAAAATCTACCTACTTATTTCTGTCTAAACATTTCTGGGCTTTTCTTGTTGAGTTAGAGCCGTGGTCAGCAAACTGCGGCTCGCGAGCCACATGCGGCTCTTTGGCCCCTTGAGTGTGGCTCTTCCTAAGCCTTAGGAGTACCCTAATTAAGTTAATAACAATGTACCTACCTATATAGTTTAAGTTTTAAAAATTTGGCTCTCAAAAGAAATTTCAATCGTTGTACTGTTGATATTTGGCTCTGTTGACTAATGAGTTTGCTGACCACTGAGTTAGAGGATCAAATTGATATCCTTAGCATGATTGTGATTCATAGCAATTGCTCAGTAAAGTTTGAATTAAAGAATATCAAGGACAATACAACAAAAGAAGTTATAATGAATCTTTGATTGGAAAGAAAGGAAGTGACTTCCACTTCCGGACAAGATGGAATAAGAGGGTAAATGTGATGTTTATACTCCCATCTGGAACAAGAGAAAAACAGACACAATATATGAAACAACAGATTGCAAGACATGACATGAGACAACAAAGGACAGTGATGTCTGAAAGATGGTAGAAAATGAAATGAGCTTTTCCATTACTTCAGATGATTGTGATGAGATAGTTTCCAGGCCACAGAACAGGGAGGGGTGTTCAGGAAGAGTCCAGCAGACTATTTACTGTGAGGAGGCAGAGCTGAGAGTCTATGGAGATTATGGAGCTAAAGTTGACAGGACAGAATACCAGAGAGAAGAGAGCTGCACAGAGAGAGATCCCCTGGTGTATTGATCAGCCCACATGTAGTGAGGACTCTACTTGAGACTGAGGAAAGAATCACCTGAAAGGATTAGACACTGTTCTGTCTAACTGAACTCACAAGGGACTGTGAATAACACCTGTTTCCATCACCAGGTTAGAGAACATCAAGATTCATGTGGCATTGTGCAGAGTACACAGAAAGATCTTTCCTCAGTAGTGAGAAATAATTAGCCCTACACTAAGCACTAGTGGCTTCAGCCCCACCTAACAAATCTTAAAAACAAGATGCTGAAAGAGTAAACTATTTTCAAGCAATTTAATTGTATCCCTAAACAGAACACAAGAATATTTAGAGAAATACAAAGTTATTGAGCATTCAAGAGGTAAAATTTACAGTGTCTAGTTAGTATCTAACCAACTATTACCAGGGATGAAAAGAATAGGGAAGATACTACCCATTAGGAGAAAATAAATCAATTATTCCAAACCAACCCTGAACTCATCCTGATGTTAGAATTAGCAGATAAGGACACCAGTAAATTTTGAATGAATAAATTTGTATCTTTTCTTTTAAATTAGGAAATATCATGTTTTTAGGAGAAACACCACCTGGTGGTATTTCTAGGTATTACCAGTCAAGATATTTAAAACAGGAAGTATGACTTTTCTTGGGGTTTACAAATACTTGTAAAAATAACTATAACTATTTGTCTAACTAAACAGTTGAAAAATTGTATAGACTAGTTATACAAGTAGTATCCAACCCTATGTATAAATTATACATACATATATGTGTGAGTATTCAGAATTATGTAAATGGGAAGATTCAACTAATAAATAGGCTTCCTGAAACAATTCTGAAATTTAAATGTCATTCATTATCTAGTGAGAAAGGGATTGTATTCCTTATAACAAAAGTATGTTCTTAAATATAATTTCAATATCATATTATTGCCATGCTCTATCCTATTACCTGGCCTTTCCTCTTCATATAAGTGATTTCCATCTAGTTTTCTTACATATTCATTTATGTACTTACTAGAGGCCGGGTGCACAAAATTTGTGCGCGGGTGTGTGTGTGTGTGTGTGTGTGTGTGTCCCTCACCCAAGGCTGAACCGTTTCCAATCTGGGACTGCTGGCTCCCAAATACTCGCCTTCCTGCCTGCCTGATTGCCCTTAACCACTCCCCTGCCTGCCAGCCTGATAACCTCCTAACCACTCCCCTGCCAGCCTGATCAATGACTAACTGCTCCCCTGCTAGCCAGATTTCCCCTAACTGCCCTCCCCTGCAGGCCTGGTCCCCCCCAACTGTCCTTCCCTGCAGGCCTGATCGCTCACAACTGGCCTCCCCTGTAGGCCTGGTCCCCACAACTGCCCTCCCTTGCAGGCCTGGGTCTCACCCCCACTGCCCTCCCCTGCTGGCCATCTTGTGGCGGCCATCTTTGACCACATGGAGGTGGCCATTTGTGTGTTGGAGTGATGGTCAATTTGCATACTGGTCGTGACTAAGAGCATATCTGGGCTAATTAGCATATCCTTCTCTTATTATATAGAACTAGAGGCCCGGTGCACAAAAATTTGTGCACTCGGGGGGGGGGGAGGGGGGGTCCCTCAGCCCGGCCTGTGCCCTCTCACAGTCTGGGACCCCTCAGGAGATAACGACCTGCTGGCTTAGGCCTGCTCCTGGATGGCAGAGGGCAGGCCCAATCCCTAGGTGCAGCCCCTGGTCAGGCTCAGAGCAGGGCCGATTGGGGAGTCGGGGCGCCGCCCCCTGTCATGCACAGAGCAGGGCGGATTGGGAGGTTGTGATGCCACCCTCAGTCACGCTCAGGGTAGGGCCGATTGGGGGGTTGGGGCACCGCCCCCTGTCACACTCAAGGCAGGGTCGATGGGGAGGTTGCGGCACCACCCCCTGTCACGCACAGAGCAGGGCCCATCAGGGGGATTGGGGCTCCGTACCCTGTCACTCACAGAGCAGGGCCCATCAGGGGGTTGAGGAGCTCCCCCCTGTCACGCACAGAGCAGGACCCATCAGGGGGTTGGGGAGCTCCCCCCTGTCATGCACAGAGTAGGGCTGATAGGGGAGTTAGGGCACCGCCCCCATCACACACAGAGCAGGGCGGATCAGGGGGTTGGGGCGCCGCCCTCTATCACCCACAGAGCAGGGCCGATCAGGGGGTTGGGGTGCCGCCACTCTCACACTCAGGGCAGGGCCGATGGAGAGGTTATGGCTCTACCCTGTCACACACAGAGCAGGGCCTGTGGGGGGGAGGGGGGTTGGGGCGCGCTGCACCCTGTCACACACAGAGCCGCAGGGCGATCAGGGGGTTTGGGTGCTGCCCCCTGTCACGCTGATCCAGTGCCAGGAGGCCTCGCGGCTCCGCTGATCCCGGTGCTGGGAGGCATATTACCCTTTTACTATATAGGATAGAGGCCTGGGGGCCGGCTGGTTTGCCCTGAAGGGTGTCCTGGATCAGGGTGGGGGTCCCCACTGGGGTGCCTGGCCAGCCTGGATGAGGGGATGATGGCTGTTTGCAGCTGGTCACACACCCTTCAGGGTGGGGGTCCCCACTGGGGTGCCTGGCCAGTCTGGGTGAGGGGCTGAGGGCTGCTTTCAGGCTGGTGGTTGTTGACTGAAGCTCCCAACTGCTCCTTTTTTTCTTTTTTTTTATTCTGGGCCAGCTTTAGCTCTGGCTCTAGCTCTGAGGCTTCCGCTGCTGATTGCGTTCTATAATTGAAACAATGTATAACTCCAGCTCTGAGATCCCGGCTGGCTGAAAGCTGGTTTCTGGGGTTTTGTTTAGCTTCTATATTTGTTACAAAGTTTCTTAGAGTTGCAGCTCAGAGGCCGGCAAGTCAGGCGGGGAACGTTGGAGTCTGCAGTCACTGGAGCAAGCAAGCCTCATGTTCGCTTCCAGCTGCCTGGCTGCCAGCCGCCATCTTGGCTGACCGTTAATTTGCATAAGGATATGCTGATTAGCCAATGGGAAGGGTAGCGGTCGTACGCTAATTACCATGTTTCTCTTTTATTAGTGTAGATTGTATGTCTTTTCCTATTAGAAAGTATGTTCCTTGAAGTTTTGTTTCCTCACTGCATTTCTAATACCTAGAATATTCTTCGGTATTTAGTATGCACTCAATGAATACTGTTTAAAATAATTACTTTCAGTGAACAACGTGAGTTTACTGAGTCGTGTGGTTTCAATGATCAGATATAATTAGGACATATGTAAACAAATTTATGTATTTGTTATGCAACTATGTGTATGTATTATGATCCAAAACCCATTTTATAGTAAGTTTTACATGATCAAATATCAACGCTGTTGGTCAATTTTAGTTTCTTTCTAGTTAGGGGATAATTTATTTGGAAACTAGATATTTGATAACATAAAATAATACTTAAAAGCACAGCCTATGAAGCCAGCCTTGTATCAAACCCTAACTCTACCTCTTACTTAATATGTACCTTGATCAAGCCAATCTAACAGGCTCAGAAACTACTGTAGGTATTTTCAACAGAGAGATTTTACTACAGTGATTTGGTTGCCCTGGGGATAACAGGTTTCAGAAGCCAAAAGAGAAACAGTCTCCCAAAAGATTAACAAAAGCAGCAAGACATAACCACTTTTAGGGCTGAAAGTTCAACACAGAGCCAGGACCACTGATGGAAGACAAGACCATCAGAACTGTTGGGACCATGGTGGGGTGGGGTTGGGGGGGGGGCGGGTGTCAGGTGAGAGCTGGAGCCATTCAGGGTACACAGCTATTGACAGATATGCAATCAAGGTAGGTGGAGGAAAAGGGAGAGATATTCTAGTTTGCTCCTTCTTTTTGCCCTCCAATTACCTGCTCTTCCATACCATTGCATATAATTGCCAAGAGCCATTTGACTAGGAAATCTGAGGAAAACAGTTTGCAGGAGGCACTCTCTAGGTTCCAGTTATCCATCTTAAAGTTGCCTAAATTAATATTTTGTCCTCTAGCTTTACCTCAGGGTCTTTCACAAACTTTTTCTTATTCTGGGATAATCTTCTTTTATCTCTTCACTTGGTTACCTCTTTCTCGTCATTCAGACTTTACTTTACTTGTTACCTCCTCAAGATGCTTCCTCTGATCTTTTAGATCAGGCTCAGTTTTCCTGTTACCCATACTCTTGGAGAATTTACTATGTCCTTTAAAATAGCATCTGAATTTGTGATTATGAATGTACTTGTACAACTATATCAAGAATGTCTTTCTTTTTTCACTTGGTGGCATGCTCCATGAGGTCAGCTTTCTTCTGAAGACCTTTCAGAAGCTAACTCAAAGTTGGCACTCACTATATACAGTTGACCCTTAAACAACTCAGGGGTTAGGGCACTGAGCCTCCTGAAAGTCAAAAATCTGCATATAACTTTTCACTCCATGGTATTTTCCATCCACATTTGAGAAACCTGAGTTGGGGATGGGAAAATACTGTTTTGGATCTGTGGTAGGTAGAATCTGTAGATGTCAAACCCATGGAAAGGAAGGGTGGACTGCATTTCTTGGGGAAAAAATCCATGTATAAGTGGATCTGTGCAGCTAAACCCATGTTGTTCAAGGTCAACTGTGTTTGTTAGATATTTCTCTACTGATATCTTCATCTTTGTTCTTGAAACATGATTAGGACCCTGGCTTTATAGCAAACCAAATGCATCCTTGAAATCCTATCTAAAACTCTTAGATATGTGGATGTACCAAACTGCCATTCAAACAGTTTATTGAAAAATCCAGAAGGAAAGGCCTCAAACACTTCTCAACTCTACAGTCTGTTCTACAAAAATCCCAACTAAAAATCTTTACTCCATCTAATTTGATTTTAAAGATAATTTTGACATCTGCGTTAGTCAGGGTTCTCCAGTGAAACAGAACCAATAGTATGTACGCAGGGAAGGCAAATCCATATCCAACATGTGTCTACTCTGGTAAGGACAAAATGCTGGTCCTTTCATAATGGAAGTGTGTCAAGCCAGCTCAGCTAAATTTCAGCAAGCCTGAGGGCGGGGAGCGGCAGGGAAGGATGAAGAAAAGACACAAAGAGAATAAGCTGGGTCTAGGTCAGTGGTCAGCAAACTCATTAGTCAACAGAGCCAAATATCAACAGTACAACGATTAAAATTTCTTTTGAGAGCCAAATTTTTTAAACTTAAACTATATAGGTAGGTACATTGTTATTAACTTAATTAGGGTACTCCTAAGGCTTAGGAAGAGCCACACTCAAGGGGCCAAAGAGCCGCATGTGGCTCGTGAGCCGCAGTTTGCCGACCACTGGTCTAGGTGAATCTTCCTGTGCCTGGCTGAGGCCACAGAGAGAGATCCAGAGGCAAGCTGAGCCTTTATTTTATAGCCAGAGGTAAACAAGGTAGTGGTCACCATAGTTACAATGTTCCTGTGAGTTTCAGTTGTTTTGGCAGCACTTGCTACATTTCCCTCAGCCCATTAACTACCCAGGTAAGATCTAGGGAGCATCATAAGGTCAAGCCTAATTATGCTAAGAGGGGTGTGCCCTCTAAGCTGGGACTTGTTTGTGGCTTTGCCAGCAGGTTAGTCCGAGCTTAACCCTATAGCCGCTCCCTTCAGAAGTGGTCTAGTGTAAACAGTCTGCCACAGTTAGTCCAGGAAATGGAGCCATATCAGGTACAGCCACTGACAGATTGGGCACTCAGCAGCAAACATAGCCAGGTCAACCTTGGTGAGTGGAATCCATGTTGCCGAGCCCATGCATAATCTCCATCCTGCCACCATGGCCATTTTGTTCATGAGTCAATTGAATGATGACAGATTGGCTGGGAAAGAGGCTGACTGGTATTCACACAATAGGTCATCTTATCTACTTGATTATTAAAATCTTTCTCTATTGAAGTCAATGTTTGATGGGCATTCATACGGAGCATAAACATCTTCATGTCTTTGCACATTCAGAGAGATTTATATGTACTTCTTCCCCAAGCTACCTTATCACCAATTTTCTATTCATGTTTTTTCTAAGTCCCTGGCCATCCAGTCAAATCACTGGTGACAGTCTATTATTGTACAATCTCACATCTAGAAATTCCTCCTACCAAGCAAAGTGAAAAACCAGGTTCACTGCTCAAATGTCTGCCCACCAGAAAGATTTCCCTTTACCACCATCCTTTGGGGATATAGAAAAAGGCTGTAGTACTATAGCTGCCCACTTTCAGGTGATGCCTTCATATCATGTGGAACCACCTGTAAACCAGGCCTAAGTCTTCTCTTCCTCAGTCAAGCGAATGTAGTGAACTTGTCATGAGGCAACAGGTACAGACTGGGAGAGAGTGGGACCATGGGCATTTGGCCACTTCTTCATGTAACTTACTTGTGCAGGGCCTGCTCAGTCCAGATATATATATAATTAGTTTTATTTGATGATGTAGTGTTGCTGTGCACATCTAACTTTATGGTTTGGTGGGTCAGATAACACCCAGTTTGTGATGAGCATCTCAGGTTATATGGCAACTTGGTGCCTCTGATCAAGCACACAGTCTCTAATGAAGTCCAGAAACAGGCCACCAGCTCTTTCTCAAAAAAAAAAATTATCCACAGAGAAAAGCATGGAACGTGTTTGCTCCAAATCTTCTGAGCCTGTGCTGTGATTCACCCATAGGCTCCAAACAGTACCCCTAACTGCATCTGCCACTCTAAGCACCATTGGATCTGCTGAATCCAGTGCCCAAGTGGCTGAGCAGCTAGCACAGCAGCCTGGAACTATCGCCGAGTTATCTCCTGTTCTGGATCCTATTCAAAACTAGCCTCTTTTCAGGTAACTCAGTAAATAGGCCAGAGTAACACACCAAAATAAGGAGTATGTTGCCTCTAAAAATCCAAAGTCCCACTAGGTATTGCACCTCTTTTGTGGTTGTGGGGGGGGCAATGCAACAACTTATATTTTACCTTAGAAGGGATATCTTGACGTCCCCCACACCTCTAGACCCCTAGAAAATAAGACTGAGGTAGAAGTACCCTGAATTTTAGTTAGATTTATTTTGTACCCTCTGACACACAAATATCTTACCAATAAGTCTAGAGCAGTTGTTGTTTCTTGCTTACTTGGTCCAATCAGCATAACGTCATCAAAATAATGGACCAGTGTGATGTTTTCTGCAAGAGACAGGTGATTCAGATACCTGTGAATTAAATTAGACACAGGACTGGAGGGTGAATTTATCCCTGAGGTATAACAGTGAAGGTGTCGTCTGGCTTTCTCAGCAAACTGCTTCAGGTGGCCCTTACTGACAAAGATGCAGAAAAAAAAAAAAGGAAAAAAAAACATTTGCCAGATCAGTAGGTGCATACTGTTGACTGTTGTGTGAATTTGCTCAAGTAATGAAACCACATCGTGTACAGCAGCTGCAATTGGAGTCACTACATGGTTAAGCCTAGGACAATCCACTATCATTCTCAAGTATTCACAAACCAAACATGAGAGTTGAATGGTTGAATGGGGATCTGATGGGAATCATCCCACTTCATCTTTCATGTCCGTGAGGTGGCGCTAATCTCTGTGATCCCTCAGGAATGCAGTATTGCTTCCGTTCACTGTTTTCCTAGGTTGAGACAGTGGCCTCCACTTGGCCTTTCCTCCCACAATAGCCCTCACTCTACAGTTCAGAGAACCAGTATTGGGATCTGCCTGCTGCTGAGTTTGCCTTTTCTAATTATGCCTTCTAGAACTGGGGAAATAACCTTAGGATGTGCTTAGGAACCCACTGAGCCAGCTGTGAGATAGAGCTGAGCTAAAACTCCATGGATCATCTGACGTCAATAAACCCTACTCTGGTGGACTGGAATGATCTTGTGGGTCTCCTAGAATTAGCAATAGTTCAGAGGCAGAGTCCAACAGTTGCCCAAATGTGTGATTATTCTTTTTCCCCAATTCACAGCCACTCTGGTCAAAGTCTATCAGTTCTTTCAGAGAAAACTGAAAAATTAGTATGAATGTTGACCATATACCAGGGTCCTACTTCAGTAGGACTCAGTCTCTATTTCATTCAAGGGATCTGGCTCTGTAAACTGGCTTAAGTCTGAGAACTGATTAAGGAACTGTGACTCTGTTTATATCATTCAAGTTAGATTTCTGTGCATTTAACCTAGAACTTTCCTGCTTATACAGATCAAGTAAGAATCACATAGGCTTTTTATCTATGTCAATTCAAGAAATATAATCAACTATACAATGCCACAAACCACCATGAATCAGACCATTCTGATTGCTGCTTTGACTCTACTTTCCATTACAGCAACCATGCCTTCCTTGCCTTTGGTGGTCACGTGCTGCCTGTGGTCTGAAATGGCCCTGCTACTCCTAGATCTAATTACCTCCACTGTATATGCATTTCCCAAATGAGCTACTATAATTCTCCCTGTAAGTTTTGCCTACAGAGAAGGATGATCACAAGACTCTTCAAGTGCAAGTGGTTTATTTAAAAAGTGATCCAGTAATAAAGTGAAACGGTAATGATAAAGTGGGGAAATGAGACTGGGAAGAAGAGGAAGCCACTATAGAAAGATTTACTAAACTGCTCTGGGCAACTAGAGCTTAATCTCACTGGGGAACTCTGAGAAACAGTGCTGAATGTGTTCCTCAGGTATATTGCTCCTGACGGGGAAGGGACTGGTTGTTATATTGTAATTATCTTCAGTAATTTGTTGAGTATTGCTTCTTAGGAAGTGTTAATTCCTTGGCATTTCTACTTTCCCATGTGTAGCAGCAAAGATGGCTCTGGTGGCCAGAAAAAAAGCTTTCAGACAAAGAAATACAGAGACAAGTATTTGTTATTCGTGCTCTGAAATGGCAAAGTCAGAGGGAGAGGAGCATGGGAAGAGCACCAACAGCATTTTCTACAACAAAACAGGGAATTTGGATTTCATTCAGTAGACATTAGGGTGTCATCAATGGCCCCTAGAATGTAAGACAGTGGAAGTAAAAGATGACTTTGAATTCCATGGGAGGAAGAGAATGACACTAAGACTCAGTCAATTCAATATTCCCTTTCTTTTCCACTTCACATATGACCATTCATTTAGTTTTTCTACTATTTCATGCATATTTCTCAGCTTTGTTTTCTACTAACATTGTTTGAATGCTGAAACCATAATTTCACCTTGATATGTACATTAGTTTTACAATTGTCATTGGAAGTTCCTCTGCCTATGTTAGCCATTGTCCTAACAAGTTTAACCCTCAACTTCACCAAGACCTGTATTTTAAATCTCAAATATTGTCTGAGGCCACTTCTGGACCTCCAAAATTTTAGTCCACACTTTCTTTTGCCATATTAATCAAACTCACATAGCTTCTTCTTTCTAACCCCACTGAACTTCTTTATTTTTCTATCACTGGATATCCATTTGTGCCATGGTAACTTTGTACATGGTTTTATATTTCTGGGAAAGCCAGATCTCTAGTTTCCCAACTACTTGTCTCTTCAGGAAATCACAATTCCCGTATATGTCTCCCCAACTTCTAGCATAGTGCACTTTATGTTGTACATGCAATAAATTTGCTTAATGCAGAGGGCAAGAGCAAACAGCAGGTGTAAGGGAGAATTAAATCCAGATTCACCCCTGTTGATCCCAAAGTGACTCTGTGTCATCCATACAGAAGTGAATAGCAAGAAACTGGAAGGCATGCTTTAATACTTGGACAAAAGTGAGGTCTGGATCAGCATGCACCTGTTTGAATTTCATTCTGCAAAGAGAAAGATATGATTTCAATCACAAAACATATAAGTCTTGTTTTTCTTTGCCCCACCCCAATATTGTTCCACTTAGAAAACAAAGCATTACTTGCAATAATAAGCAAAAGCACATATGGCAGAAAAGGACAGACTATTGTAGGACATCTTCAAAGTGTAGTAATTGGGGAACAAATCGGAGAACTGGAAATTCAAACTAAAGAAAGAATTCTCACCGGCCCCTTTGAAATCTCACATTCAAGTGGGAAGAGTTTGCAAAAGCAATAAATATTCTACCTTCCTTCTTTCCTCACTTTCCACTGACATTCTATAAGGATCATGATCCCAAAGCTGGGCTGACTCAAAAGTCATAGGTCAAATCATTATTGGGTAAACTAAGAGCATATATTTCTGTAACTAAGGAAGAGTGACAACTGGAATGGCCTTATCATAGATCAAAATAACTATATTAGGCAACCTTGAAGTAAAGTACTATTATATGATCAATAAATCATATATCTGCATGTCTACCATTTCATGGTAAAGAATGAGATGTAATGTTTATCCTTATGAGGAAATCTGTTAGATTTTATGTCTCATCTCATAGAGATAGCCTTCCTTCAGCAACATAGCCACAACCAAGCCACATGGTGAGCAAACCACACATCAGTTTTCTTATGTTCTTTTTGAACATTTCAGAAACAGAACCTTCATTCAGTGATTAAGTTAGTCAATTTCTTGGATGTACTGATATTTCCAGTAGATAAACTACCTCCCAGGGTCAGAGTGTACTGGTATATGAATGTACTGAACCAACCATCTGATTTTCAGAGACAAATATATAAATACCAGTAGATTTCTTCTTGTTATTACGGCCAGTATAAAACTCTAGTGTTTGAGGACTACCTAGATCACAGATCTATATATATGAAAGCCTAAGTGACCATCAAACTGTTTGAATGTCTTACTGGTAGCTATGATGCACACTGACCACCAGGGGGCAGATGCTCAATGTAGGAGCTGTTGAGCTGCGGTGACTTGGCAGCTGTGGTTCTTGGGTGATGCACCTGGAATCAGAGAGGAGGGAGCCAGATTCCAGGGTGTGTCACCTGAGAACTGCCCTTTCACAATCTGGGACCCCTCAGGGGATGTCAGAGAGCCAGTTTCATCCCGATCCCTACAGGCCAGGCCAAGGGACCCCATTGGTGCACGAATCTGTGCACCGGGCCTCTAGTCCTAACATAAAAAGGCTTCTGCTAACCAATGGGGTTCACTGTAAGAAGAACAATAAATTAAGCTTAACCAAGAGTAATGTGAATCTTTAGAGCATGACTATACAGGAAGGGGCTTATCCCCTAGAAAGACATAAGGGGGTCAAGAATGGAGGCAGGAGGTGCCTCTGGTGAAAAGAATGTGAGTCTTTATTTCACTAATAACTATGAGAAGATGTCATAAAGGTACTTTAATAGTAAAGAGAACCATTCCCTGTTTCCCCTGAAGCTATAAGGGCTGCTCATTTGGCTTCAATTTCAAAGCTCAGACAAAATTCTTTAGAATATCCAGGAAGGAAATGTGCTAACCTAGGGTCAAAAGACTAAGGATGCATTTGTAGTATCAGGAGTAAATGTTGGAAGCTACTTTATACTATCACATAAAGATCATGTAACTATTAAAGATATGCATGGCTAGACAGGCATGGTTCAGTGGTTGAAAGTCGACCTATGAACCAGGAGATCACGGTTAGATTCCTGGTCAGAGCACATGCCAGGTTGTGGGCTTGATCCCTAGTGTGGGGCATGCAGGAGGCAGCCAATCAACGATTCTACCTCATCATTGATGTTTCTATCTCTCTCTCCCTTTCAATGAAATCAATACAAATATATATATATTTTTAAAAAGTTATGCCTGTTTGAATGCCCGCCATCTCTTAAACAAAAAATAAGAATTTCCACATGGCACCTGTTAGTCAATTGATCTATCAATTCCAACTTTTCCACCAAGATGACCTTTTCCCTCCATTTTACTACAAGGGAAATAACTTTGTAAAATATGCATTACTTTGCACAATTATTGGCTTTGAGGAGCTCTTTTAGAGATGTTTAGAATTATAATATTGATTACTAAGCAATTCAGATGAACACATACAGAGTTTTCATACCTTCTCTCAGAGAAAAAAGATAATGAACATTTCGTAGAACTGTTAGATATTCTATATATAGAAGCAGCTATTCTTTTACTAGTAATTTGAAGTCTTTTATCCATCAGCACAAAAAGCAATGGTATAGTTGACCAAAAAATATAATGAAAAATTAGTTCCCTATTACTCTACTTTCATTACTTTTGAGTACCTACACCAGTAAATCTTTTGGGTTTTCTAGTTCTGTATACACTCAAAACCAGCTTAGGACCAGTGATCAAGTTTGAGCTGACCCATTGATGCAATAAACCACAAATTTGACTTGTGTTGTTGCCTGAACTGAACAGTTACTGTCTGGTATCACTGGAAACTGAGGTAGACGTTGAAAGACTATGCATATAAATGCAAACTCTAGGTTTGCAGTGGCAACTCATACACAGCTCTCTCCCGTTGTGTGACATCTTTATTGCCTCTCTCTGGACCATTTCAATCTCAGCTCTGCTTTAGGTCAAGGGGCTGTGTTGACACAGAAGCCCACATTTACTTATCTTACATTTACTGAGTGCCCACCATGTCCCAGACATTTTGCCGGATCCACTGAGGTACAGTGGTGCACCAAAAGGGACAGACACATGGGTGATACAACCATTTTTAAGTCATTTTTACTCTTGTCATCCCTGTCTTTTTGTAACCCTTTGCTTCTGGACAGAGGGACTGTCCTTCCTTTTTAAGCACACAAGTCTTCTTTCCTTCATTCCCCCCTGTAGAGCCAGCCCTGCTCCAGTGATCTGATCTCCAACACTATGAAAGCCAATCTCACTTTCTCCTTTGCTACATGCCACAGCCTGGAGCCTGATGATGGAGCCATGAGAATACAGTCCTGAAGAAAAGCTGCTTCCCCTGCAGGCGATAGAAGAAATAGGAGATTTGTGCTTAGTTTAGTGCATTTGACTTTTCATACCAATACTTTGTTAGCTTTGTGAATATTATAGCAGTTGTGGCATCATTGAATTCAGGGCAGGAAGGGCTCCTGTGAATCAACTCCTTTCACTTCCTGACTTTTCCACACAAAGAACTCTGATGCCGAAAATTTCGGTGTCTGTTCTCACACAGTCTGCTTTCTTGGGAATCGAAAAAATAAGAGAAAAGATAAAATCTAAGCACAACTCCTATCTAGAATCTAATTCATTATTATGAAAGTGCAAGTTTAGTTAGAGTGATAAATCATTATTATTCTAAAAGGTCATGATGTCTTAGATTCCTTCAATTACTTCATTTGAGAAAATAACTATAATTTCTTCTTTAAAATACCAAAATTAACAAAAATACTACTAATTATCTGGGAACCAGAGGAAAAGGAGTCTAGAGTACAATCACACATAAGCATTTGTAGTTAATGTATTTTTAGCATCTATAAGGAAGTGAGGTTTTTTTCTTGGACAAAAGAGTCTATATGATATAATCTGTTTCCATTTTTTTGAATAAAAGTATGTTGGGTTTTTTTTAACACTTTTACCTTCTTTCTATTTCTAAAATTGTCCAAAATCAGTGTGATTTTTGTAAAATATCTTAACAGTTCTAAATCAGTTGACTGCTGATGTCTAATTCTAAATCTGATGTTTTGGAGAACTGTGTGGCCTAAAGCATACCAGAATGTCTCATTTTATGTTTAAACAAGAAGCCCAATGCATGAAATTTGTGCAAGGGGCTTGCCCCTCACAGCCCTGGCTTCATCCGGAAGGTCATCTGGAAGGATGTCCAGAAAGTCGTTCGGCTGGCTGGTCTAATTAGCATATTATGCTTTTATTATTATAGATGATCACAAATATAATAATGGCCTACAAAAAAAAAAAGCTTGCATTTAACTACATCTTTTACTTTTCAAGCACTCATCTAAGCATGCCCAAACAGGAGAATGCCATGCACTTTAAATCTGTGCCCATCATGGAAAAGGCCCACTCTGGACTCTGTACACATTAACAGATTATGCCCATTAGGTCAATGCAGAAATTAATTGTGGGATTATTTTCAAATCCACATTGTTTCCTGGCTCTGTTGAGGGCCACTCAATTAGACACCTCTCGAGGCCTTTGTGCTGGACTAAACACAGCTAATTGTTCCATTTCTGCACGGAGTGATTCATCTCCCAGATGTCTCGGACCTTTCAGCAGCTCTGCTCCACCAATATCTCCAAGTAAGAAAATAGAGTCATTTGGGACCCAGGCAGAGGGGAGAGATTGGGAAGCAAATAGAGCAGGGTATTCTTTACCCCTGCCCTTTGGTATGATTAATCTTCAGTGAGAAAGGACTCCTGAATCATTCTCTTGACAGGACAGCCCCCCTGCCCTATCTGGCTTCCCACGTGAGGAGAGATGGATGAATGCTTCCTTTTTTCTCTTCCTCCAGGTGCAGCCCTATTCACACTCGAGCCTGACAACACATAATAGAACAGTTTCTACTTGCCCGTTGCCTCAGCTCTGTATTCCTTTCTCCTCTACTGTTTCTCATTTGTTCACATCCCACTGACGGAGCCAGCCAAATTGAAAATGCATGAAGACCCAAACACAGTCACTTATTTCCTTGGAGCACTAAAGTGTGTGTGTGTGTGTGTGTGTGTGTGTGTGTGTGTTCTTACAGTAAACATAGATTCAGAGTAAATCTATAGAGAAAAGTTATTTCACCTCTAACCTATTAGGTTAGCTTTAAATTTTTACTGTAATTGAATTTTTGCTTTGTCTTTGCATTTTTTAAGTCTCTTCTTTACTCATGGGAAATAATGTTATTAATCCATTATAATAATTGAGTGTGCAAAAATTAGTGTTCTGAAATAGAGGTGCCCAATTCCACTTTCTGTGTGGTCCCAACCAATATTTAAGAGTCAATAACTTATCATTATCAAATTATTTTTTACATTTAATAAAGATTGCCACAAACGTCTGATTTAAAATAAGATGAGAAATTGGTACTTAAAACAATGTTTTAACTTTATATTGATCCATATCTAGAGTTAGCTCGAGCCTTACCAAAAATAATTAAGCTAAACATATGCCTTAGTTTGAGTTCCGTGTAAAAAGACATTGAGTCTGGGGTGTGAGTGCACATAGTTTATTTGGGAGGTGATCACAGGAAGTGAGTTTGGAATGTCTCATGAAAGGGAAGGCAACCTATAGAGGGTGTATTATCTAGCAAGTTACCACTGTGGGCAATTAGAGCTTAATCTCAATAGGGAATTCTGGGAAACCATGTAGAAGGTAAAACTCAAGATGTATCCCATCTGCATAGCAAAAGGGCTAGATTACATGAAGTACATGGGAGCAGAAGGATTCACTACCCTCCATTAGTCAATGGCTGATCCCCATAAATTTAACTAAACCTGTGTACCCAGGCAGGGTAGACTTCATTATCAATTAGTCTTCGAGCAAATAGATAGCAATGTGCTGTTGAAGGGCTGCTGGGGAACAGGAAGATGGCAGGGTATCCGCAGTGTCTACCATCATTTCACTTTCTGAAACTTTGGTAAGAATGATCCCTGGCTTTAAGCTAATTATTGAAACCTTGTGCTGCTATAGCATATATGGAAACCAATGAGTTTAATCAATAAGATCACCCTTGATTTTATTTTGTTTCACCAACTTTTCTGACTCCCTCCCTCCTTAGCTAGACCAACAGCATGGCTAATTAGTCTGAGATCACAACTCCAGGAGAATCTATTTATTTGTTGACTTTTACAAGTATGGTACAATGACATCCCCCGCTGGACCATTTGTTCTAACCTGATATCCCAACACCCTTGAATGTTTTAGTGCATTTTAGACAAACAAGAACATTTTTCTACACAATCACAACAGGTCTATCAAAATCAGGAAATTAGCATTAATGCATGTCTATAACCTAATCTTCAAATCTTATTCAAGTTTCACCAATTGCCTCAGTAATGACCTTCACAGCAAAAGGATTCATTTGAGTCACATTTCACAATGTATGTGTATATCAAGTCATTATGTTGTATACTTTAAATATATATAATTTCATTTGTCAATTATTCCTTAAGAATTGGGAAAACAATGAAACACTCTAATAGATGAACTAAAAAGAAATCACATGACTCTTCAGTCTTTTTCAATTTCTACAGTTCCTTGATCAGTTCTTAACTTTAAACCTTGAAAGTTTTGAAGATTACACGTCATTATTTTGTACAATGAGTTAGGTATGTCATATATATATATATAGTTAATCCTCACCAGAGGATATTTTTTAAATATATTTTATTGATTTTTCACAGAGAGGAAAGGAGAGGGATAGAGAGTTGGAAACATCAATGAGAGAGAAACATTGATCAGCTGCCTCCTGCACACCTCCCACTGGGGATGTGCCTGCAACCAAGGTACATGCCCTTGGCCGGAATAGAACCTGGGACCTTTCAGTCTGCAGGCCGATGCTCTATCCACTGAGCCAAACTGGTTAGGGCCAGAGGATATTTTTTTCATTGATTTTTAGAGAGAGTATAAGGGAGGGGGGAGACAGAGAGAGAGAGAGAAAGAAAGAGATACATTGATTGGTTGTCTTCAGCATACCAGGACCTGGATTGAGCCTACAACCCAGGTATGTGCCCTTGACCGGAATCAAACCCAGGACCCTTCAGTCTGAGGGCCGATGCTCTATCCACTAAGCCAAACCAGCTAGGGCTAGGTTTGTCTTATTTTTACTTCATGATTAAATTTAAGCCATGCATCATTGGAAGAAATGTCACCAAACTAACAGTGTTCTCCCTGTTTCATACATGTGACACATGATTTTGATGTGTGCCATAACTGGTGATCACTTGGTTGAAGTGCCATCTGCCAGCATCCTTCAATGTAAAGTTACTAACTTTGCATTTTTAATTTTAAAAGATTTTGAGAAGAGATACTTGGAATCTATAAATATCCCAGTAGTGATCAAACTTTTAATTATTTGATTTATCTAGTATATATCAGAATATTCTCATGGATTATTGTTTTGTTCATTGACTCATAATCTTTACTATGCTATATATTCCGATGTGTAAATAGTCACAGTTTTACCAATAGGAGCCTCTTATGGCAAGTTTGTCTTTTGATATGATCCCATCAGCTTTTGATTATTTCCTAGGAAGACTTTTTAAAAATTAATTTTTTTTATTGATAGTATGTCTTCCATTCTCCGCCTCTACCTTGGCTCCCCTCCACCTAGCCCCTACCCCACCTCAGGCCTGCACCACACTATGGTCTGTGTCCATGGGGATATGCATATTTTCCTTCCCCCCTGACCTTTTACCCCTGAGAGATCTGTCAGTCTTCCATGAATTCAAGCCTCTGAACCTATTTTGTTCATTAGTTTATTTTGTTCATTAGATTCCACATATAAGTGAGATCATGTGATATTTGTCTTTATATGACTAAGTTATTTTATTTGGCATAATAAACTTCAGGTCATTCATTCTATTATAAAAGGTAAGGGATCCTTCTTTTTTTACAGCTGCATAGAGTTTCATTATGTAAATGTTCCACAGCTTTTTTTATGCACTCATCTACTGATGGGCACTTGGGCTGTTTCTAGATATCAAACTAAAAAGCCTCTGCACAACCAAAGAAACCATCATCAAAATGAAAGGAGAATTTATTGTATGGGAGAACATATTTGCCAATGATCCATCTGATAAGAGGTCAATTTCTAAAATATATAAAGAACTCATACAACTCAACAAAAGGAAGACAAACAATCCAATTTTAAAAATGGGCAAAATACCTGAATAGACACTTCTCCAATGAGGACATGCAGATGCCATCTTTTTAAAAATACTCAATGTCATTAATCATCAAAGAAATGCAAATTAAAACTACAATGAGGTATCACCTCATCCCTTCTAAAACGGCTACCATCAATAAGTCAACAAACAAGTGCTGGCGAGGATGTGAGAAAAAGGGAACCCTAGTACAGTGCTGATGGGAATGCAGACTGGTACAGCCACTATGGAAAAGAGTATGGAGTTTCCTCAAAAAAATTTAAAAATGCAACTTCTGGTTGACCAGTGTTCAAACTTCTGGCAATATATCCTAATAATCCCGAAACACCAATCAGAAAGAATATATGCATCTCTATGTTCATAGCGGCATTATTTACAATAGCTAACACCTAGGATGACAAAGTTGAGCAGCCCAATCAACTGCTGAGGTCCAGTAAATAGTATTCCACTCAGGGAAAGCAGAATGGTACTTAGCTTACCTTCATTACTACAAAGAAGAGAGCAGTGCGGAGGAGAAAACTCAACTCCATGGCATGAGAGGTTTGCTTGAGACATAAGGCAGCTTCTATGTGAAATAGTAATACATGGAAATCTCCCACATTGGAAATCTTGAGGTAATGAATTGATTCTAATTTTTCTCAAGTTACTTAGACGTAGAATTTGCTTTAACTATTTTGAATCAAGGATCCCAAGAGATTATAGTTAAAGCTAGAAAACTGTGGTTTGGACTGAAAGAGCATTTTTTTTCATAAAAACAAATAATTTGGAAGAATAAAAAATAATTAATCAATGAGTTCATTAAATTAGCACACGATTCTTCAAAACATTCTGCAGGAAGATGAATCGGAGTGTATTTGCACTGGCAGAACCATGAATGCCAAAACCCATCCTTGCCAATCGTGTCTTTTTCTTGAGATCATGAAGTCACAAAGAGATGCAAACACATATTGGTGAATAACCAATGGAAAATAAGAAACACTTTGATCAAGTCAGTGCCTATAACCTACCAGCAAAGAGGTTTGAGGAAACTGAGTGTCCCACCTCCCACCCCAAATCTTAAGAATTACTCGGCTGGGCCCTGACCAGATGGCTCAGTTGGTTGGAGTTTGTTCCAAACACCAAAAACTTGTGGGTTCAATTCAAGTCAGAGCACATACCTAGGTTGTGTGTTCAATCCCTGGTTTCTCTCTTGCATCAATGTTTTTCTCTCTCTCTCCTTTCCTCTCTCTCTAAAATCAATAAAAACATGTACTTGGGTGAGGACAAAAAATATATATAAGCTGGTCACCAGGGTGCAAGCTATATGAAGCAATGGGCAGCATATTGTGATTATAAAGAGAATGAAGAAAGAAAGATGCCTTGGCTTTAAGAGTTATTGCTTCCTTTGCATGAACTGAATGAAGAAGGAATCAGAGACCTTATTTAACCCACAGCCACACTGCCATTCATAACTGTGATTCAGTAAGTGGTCTGAACTCAGCATCATTATTAGCAAGTCCTTTTCATCTTTTTGTGAGGAGGTGGTACATAGTAGTGAACTGAGAGGTGAGCAAAAAGTGCTTCCTTTCCTACATATTCATGATGCTGGGGTCTATAGGGTTTATCAACATGGCTCATTTGAAGATGCCGTGTTTAATGGAGAGGGGGTATATAGTTCAACAAATAAAACACAAGATTAAAACATGTGAAAGTCTATGTAATAGGTACAGAAAAATAGATAAATGATATGTATAGACAGGTTTCTTTAACAAATATTTGAATTTGAAGAACTTTATAAAGGAGATCTTCCCTTCTCGTTGTTGATACATCCTTATATGCAGAGTTGGTAGGTTGTCTCAGATCATTACACACAGGCCAATTCTCTCCGAGTAATTAGGGGCATGAGTGTAGTTCACTTGCTGGATATACTTCCTTTGGACTCAGTGAACTCAAGCCAGTGCAGATGAGAATTGAATGAAGGAAAGGAAATGCTACCAGGACCTGCTCCAAGACCTCTTAGGGTTTTAAACCTTAATGCCTGGCTTCCTTGTGCCTTTGGGTTGACCATATGTAAACAATTGCTACTTGTCACACCAAAAGCAGGCTACCTTTTGGAGGTGGACTGACTCCTTGGCCATAAAGTTTATAAGTCCACTGGCTAAGTTTATGGAGTGCTTAGGCACCCTTTGGAAATGAAAGGTGCTGTGTGGTGGCAAGAGCTCTAGGCTGGGAAGGAAAGAAAACACAGCCAAGAAGGCTAAGTCTCATTAGCCCAATACATTGCTTGTGCAATGAAAGACACATTCTGAGTGAATTAAGACTGATCCACAACACTGAAACGCCCTTGAATTGGCAAAGCATGGAATCATTATACACTGTGCCTCTGAGGGCTATTAGGCACTGGAAAGACTGAAGAAAGGCTGGACGGTATAAAAATAAAACACACTGGCTACAATAGGTCTTGCCCCTGCTTTAAACTTCAAGAAGCTTTTTTAATTTTTTAAATATGTTTTATTGATTTCAGAGAGAGATGAAGGGAGAGAAAGAGAGAGAAACATTAATATGAGAGAGAAACACTGACCTGGAATCAAGCATGTGCCCTGAACTTCCAACCTTTTGGTTCACAGAACGATGATCAACCAACGAGCTACACCTGCCATAGCTCAAGCAACTCTTCATTGGATGGTTCTTCTCCTGAGGGTAGTGGGAGTACTAGCAAGACTTGAGAAAGGATTTCAGAACTTTGCTTTCACTTAGGGCCACTAATTTCTTACCTTCTCCAGAAGTAGGTAAGAATTCCCTTCCTTAGTCACACATATTACCCGAAGCTTCTTTTTTTCTATAAGGTGAATCAGATATGATTGCCTTTGAAGGTAGAGCAGCTAGTTTTGCTATGTAATAAACAACCCCAAAATTAGTGGCTCAAATTAACATGTTTTTTGCCATGATAATGTAACTTTGAACTGGGTTCAATTAGGACTGCTTGTCTCTGCTCTACAACGTGTTGGTGGAGTTTACACATTTGTTTATGATCAGTTGGTGGTTAATGGCCTTATTCATATGCCTGATGGTGAAGAGCTGACTTTAGGATCACTGAAAGTAGCTGGACCACTAGTCTCTCATCCTCCAGCAGGCTAGCTGCGGCTCATTCACAAGGTTAAAGTTCCTAAGAATAGCAAGAAAGGGAAAGCCCCATTGCTCAGGCATTCACCACGGCTCTGCTTGTATTAGGTTTTCCAATGCCCCTTGGCCAACATCTGTCACATGTCTAAATCCAGATTCAAAAAATAGAGAAATACTCTCTCCATTTCTAGATTGGAGAACCTGTAAAGTCTCATTGCCAAAAATGCATGGATAGAGGAAGAGAAAGAACTTGTGGTCAGTTTTACAATTGACTATATATGGCAAAAATTGAAAAGAAAGACAGATATGTTCTCACCATAAATGCAGTCAGATCCAATTGTCATGCTGGGAGATAATACCAATGGGAAACATGGATGCCATATTTATTTTGATATATAATTATCATCATTGGAATCTTTCAGTTTATGTGTGGAGAGATTTTGGAGTCTTCACAGTGTATAATTTTTTTCTTTAAACCCGCCCCCCCCCCAGTATGTACAGGTTGGTGAAACAGTTTCCAGACAGAGAGGTTCATTATTCCCCATTTGACACATGTGAAAGATTTTCAAAAGAAGCTAAAAGAAAGGAAAAGAAAACAATCTCAAAGATATTTTTTTTCTTCTTCCTTTCATTATTTTTTAGACTTGCTTAGTAAGCAAAACGAAGCATGTGGTAAACCTGTTCACACTTTCTCACTTTTAGTGAAGAAGTTCATACATTTATTTTTATATGTTGATGGGGTTCAGGACACGCTAACCCCAAATACGGCACCTTGGCATGTTGAATATTATAAGCTGAAAGAGACTGAGAAAACAGCAGAAGCAGGAAGGTCACGCTAACCTTCCCCGCACCGTTCTATCTTGAAACAATTCATAAACCCTCATGTGAGAGGTGCCTTGCCTACACCTGGAGGAAAAGAGCATCATTTTCTCAAAAAAAAAAAAGGATGCTGAGAAGAATCTAAACAAGCAGCTTTTGCTAAGTACCCTCCCACACACACTAACTTTACTGCATTTACCACATACTCCCTGACCTGTCATATTCCTCCACAACTGTCCACTCTTTATCAAACCTCACATAAAAATACCCAGGTCTAACTTTCTTTGAGTTTTCATTTCTTTATGAAGCCTTTCGTGTCACTTAAAACTTATACTAAAAAATAGGTGTGCTTTTCTCCTGTTAATCTGTCTTTATCAGTTTAATTTTCAGAGTTAGCAGGGACCCTAACAGAGTTAGGAAGGCTTTTTCCTCCCCTACAATGTCACATAAAATGATCATTATTGCAACTCTGTTGTGTGGCTTTGGCACATTGCTGAAATGATTGGTGCCTCAGTTTCCTCATCAGCAAACTGAGAATAATGAAAGTATCTCCCTCAAAAGTTGTCATAGGAACTATAGGAGTTATTATTGTTCAAGTATGTTGGACAGAGCCTGAAATATAACTAAGTTGAAACCACTGTGAAATAAATGTTTATTAAATAAAAAAAAAGTTTGTTTTATGATGACCATGTCAACACCAGGCCGAAGAAGTGGCCAAGATATTATCCTAATTTTAGAGCAAATTCAGTTTCATTTATAAAAATAATTTAGGCAGAGCCTACCCCACCACCTGCCTATTCGTAGTTTGCTATTGTTATTGTGGGACAATAATGTCAGCTCCACAGCCTTGCAGAATGGCCTCCTGCCTCTAAAGCATTTTCCATACATTTTATTTTATTCTTGCAGTGGAGTACGCAGAGATTCACATCAGTAGCATTTGAGGGCTGTTTCAAAAGACTGGCCATAGTGCAGAAGGAATGAAAAGCAAACCAAAGGGAAAGGGAAAAATTTGTTCATTTTTTGGGGGGACCTAGTAGCCATGCTTCTTGGAAAACTGCCAGCTATTTCTTTTTCTTTCTTTTTTTCTTTTCTTTTTTTTTTTTTTTTTTGGCATTCTGCAGTCAGCAATTTCACTTGCAAAAATCAGGAGGGAACTGAGATAATAGGAAACAATCACACTGCAGGTAAAATTCATGCATTATGATACAACCACTTAAAAAGAAAAAAAGTATCAAAAGTTTTTCATGACCATAAGAAAGCTCACACTGGGAGCAGCTACATCTTAGTTATATTAGCACAAAAGGTACAACACCTTTTATAAATTCAAAAGGATGTATTCTAGTTGGGAACTTTGGGTGTCTGATTTCGGCAGTTTTCATTAGGATGCTCTCTCCTGCTAATAACAGAAAGAAGCTTAAATAATAGAAGGTTTTTTTTATCACCTATCAAAAACAGTGTAGGAAGGTATCCATCAGCTTTTCTGGAACTTTTGGCTCTTTTGGTAATTTTCAAGATGGCTGGGGTAACTTGAAGCCTCACATCCTCTCAGGAGAACCTCCACATGCAGGAATGGAACTAGGCCTGCTCTTCACACATCTTACCCTTCTTGATAGAAAGAACTATCTTTGTCGGACCCACTGGATTTCCCCTCAGATATCTCATTGACCCAGAGCAGATCACACGTCCATGCCATAACTTCAAAGGATGCTGGGAAAGCAAGTTCTAGCTATCTCAGCTTTGACTGGTACAGAATTCCAGGTGACGGGTGACAGGGTGGGGAGTTCCCTGACTGGCAAGAAGAAATGAGGTAACTGTCCCAACAGTTTGTTGGGAAATATATTTTGATCCCAAAAATATACATATGCATTTTTTCATTCCTCCCCCATCCCCAATTATACCCACATTCACTAATAAAACACACTCTATAATTTTTATTTATGAATGACTATGTCTGAATTAATGAAGCTCTGAGAACCACCTCAAAAGTGGTAGGTAGTGCAACCAAAGTTGTCCAGTTAGGACCCATGGCTTAGGTGTCTATGCCACCACCTTAATGAAATAGCTTCAGTTCTTGTCTTTACACATGAATGTTTTAATCAATGTTCCCATGTATCTCTCTACTCAATTGAGAGTTGACAGCTGGTAATATTTTATATTACTCTTTTTAAAACTTAATATTAAATCAAACCATTTTTACACTTTCCAAATGCAATATATGGTGTAGAGATTTTAAAAACAATATTAGTGGTGTCCTAGGATTCTGTTGAAGCCAAGTGGGTGGGGTGGGGCTGATAGTTGCCCAGACTCCAGCATATGCATCTAGATAGCTCAGCCTTTGTCATTTCTTTGATTTGGGGCTAAGAGAGTTCTGCTTAGAATTTTATTTGTAAAACGAATTCTACAGCTTAGAAAAAAATCTTTACTGGAAAGAGTTTAAGATTTGGAGTTAGAAATCAAAAAGGATTTGAATACTGCCATTTATTAGCATGTCATGTGACTATGAGCAAAGCAGGTTCCTTCACCCTGTAATGGTAATTTAATGACACTGAGTTCATACATTTTGAGAGATAAGATAGTTCACAAAATCATCTGAGCTCCCTAATTATACATCAGGTCCCAGGAAATGTCAATATTTTTCCTTATTCACATTTCACACTTTAACTATAGGATAGTACTCCATGAAGTTAATATTCCATAATTTTTTAGCCAAGGTAGATTGTTTCAAATACTTTGTTGCAACAACCATAATTCATGCAGAAGATATTTGCTTTACTGTAATGTTCCCATGGAATAAATTCTAAGACACGAGTTTATGGATACAAAGATTTTAAACAGCTTTTTGCTACTCAAGAATTTTTGCCAAATATTTGTTTAATAATTTATACTACCATGAGCAATATATCATTATACCAGGTTAAAAAAAATTGCCAAATTTGGATATTTCCTTTATTTTATTTTAAGCAAATATATCAGATGTTAAATAATGTCAAGGAGGATACACATTTTCTTAATTTTAAGAATAACTTTCTTATTTCTATAAAAATGAGGCAATGATAATTATAAAAGTAAAAACAATTAATAACCTTATTATGAGGAAACAAATAAATCCCATTATCCAGATTGATTCTATTTAAAAATCAGGTAAATAGCATTCCAGAGATTCTCATCTCTTTCTCTTAGCTTTACTTAAAATGTTGACTGATCATAAATAAGAATAGAGAGAGATCATGTTTAATTAGAATAATTTTATAAACACCTTTTGTAAATTAAAAGTATGATATTTTATTAATAGAATTAAGAGGATACAAATGAAATGAAATGGAATAATTTTCAGTTTTATCTATAATTTAGAAAAGATATATTTTCACCATTGGTGTGAAATTAAATCCAAATATTTCAAGAAACATTATTATTTTTAAATCTACACATTTTACTACTCATTTTGTCTTTATATATTAATTTTTAAAGTTTGCAAATAGTTGTGTACCTATACCAAAGATTTAGATGTTACTTTATTACCTCAGATCACTTTTTAAAAAATATATACTTTGATTGATTTCAGAGAGGAAAAGAAAGGGAGAGATAGAAACATCAATGATGAGAGAGAATAATTGATGGGCTGTCTCCTGCATGCCCCACACTGGGGATTGAGCCCACAACTGCACAACCTGGGCATGTGCCCTGGCTGGGAATCGAACCGTGACCTCCTGGTTCATAGGTGGACACTCAACCATTGAGCCACACCAGCCGGGCACCTCAGACGACTTTTTAAAAGAAGTAACATTGTTCAAATATAACTTAAAGCCATCCTTTGAATCCTTTTCCTTTCTTTTTTCTTTCCCTTATTAGAGAAAAATTGTATCTTAATGCATTTGTTATTTGGCACTTTGCTTTCTTTACTTAGCATGATGTTTTTGCCTATTTATAATATTTGATACTTTAGTCTATATCTTTTAGTTGTTATTGATTTTTGGATATTTTAAATTAGTTTTTTCATCCAGGGGACTATCAATTCCAAGGGAATATTAATGTTTGTTCTCTTTTAAGGTATTGCAAACATTGCACAATCCTAAATATGTTCCTCTGCATATGTATGCATCTCTCCATGGTTGATGCCCAAGGTTAGAATTGCATCATAGGATAAATGGATCAACTTTCTTAGATTTTGCCAATTAACTTAATAAAGTGGGGGGAATCAAACAACACTCCAGCTAATCTCGAATTTATATATGGTGTCACTGTTAATACATTTAGATTAGCTTTACATAGTGTTTTTATGGTTCTATTTAGAAAATTTCACTTTCTTAATCTTTACCAATTCCAGATGGATCAGATGTTATTACACTCTACCTTCAATTGGTTTGAAAATTATGCATTCTATTTCTATTATTTTAATTTTTGCATTAAATTCTTTTTAAAAATTGTATATAATTTTCTTATCATAAAAGCCACTATTTATTTGTACTGTTCAGTGTTTTTCAGTATACCCACAAAGCTGTACAATCATTGCAACTATTTAATCCAGAATATTTTCATCATCTCCCCAAAAAACATTACATCCACCAGTAGTCGCTGTCCATTCCTCTCTCAGAGCCCTTGCTTCTAATTTATAATCTGTCCAGGAATCTACTATCTGCAGGGATTTGCCTGCCCTGGACAGTTCATACAAATGGAATCAAACAATTTAGAGTTTTTTGTATCTGGCTTATTATAAATTCAAGGCTCATTCATGTTGTAGTATGTAATAGTGCTTCTTTCCTTTTTTATTTTCAAATAACTTTCCATTGTATTAATATTAATATTCTGTATTATCCATTTATCAGTGGATAAGATTTTGCGTTGTTTCTATCTTTTGGCTATTATGAATAAGACTATATATAAGCTTTATGTGAATATATATTTTCAGTTCTCTAGCATTGCAACATGAGTGTGAGCTGTGGGATTCATTATCTCAAGAAGTCCACGAGTAAATTCACATACAGTGGGGCCTTGACTTACGAGTTTAATTCGTTCCGAGACCAAGCTCCTTAAGGAGCTCCTTAAGGAGCTCCTTAACTCAAATTACTCTATCAACTCAATGCAAAAAATCTGCCGAGAAACAGCTGGTATCTCAAAAAACTCGTTAGTCTGGACACTCGTAAGTCAAGGCCCCACTGTACAAGGGAGGGGTAAGCAAAGTTTATTACAGCAAGAGTAACAAAGCCCTCGGCATGTGAGAGACTTTCCGAACAGTTGCCACAGAAGCTCACTAGTGTAGGGGTTTAAAGTTTCCTGCTCTTGCCCTCTGTTGGCTCTTTCAAAGAAACACCAGCCAATTTCCTTTTGCCCTCATATCCCTGCTTTTAGTTCCTGCTTTTGGGTTCAGGGGGAAGGGAAGCTCTATGGTGGACTGGTACATTAGGCCTACCTTGCTCACATTCTGACCATCTGTTTTATTTCCTCCTTATCTACCATCTTTCCTCCCCACACCCTTACCCTAAACTGCCTGTTCCCATGTAACTCCTCAGCATATACACATAGGAGTGAATTTGCTGGGTTATATGGTTTAACTTTTCATGTCCTTATTGGCCATTTGTATATCTTCTTTGGAAAAATGTCTACTCAAATCCTTTGTCCACTTTTTAATTGTGCTATTTTTCTTTTTACTAGTATTGTAGAGTAGTATGTGTTTTTTTTTATATTCTGAATCCTAGAACCTCATATATATATATATATATATATATATATATATATATATATATATATATATATATATATAGCAAATATTTTCTCCCACTTTTTGGATCACTTCCACTCTTGGTAGTGTGTTTTGACATTGTCAGAGATAGCAAGAGCACTTCTCAGCATTGCAGCTTAGTTGTTTTGAGTTCAAATATTCTTCTAAATTCTTCCCAACTACACCAGAGTAGGTTCCTTCTGGAACCCTACTCACTACACTACCTGTTGGGAACTTAGTCCAAGTTCCTTCTTTATCCTCTGCTCACTAGTTACAGGTATCTGGTCCAAGCCCTTCTGCCTGGGGCTGGACCTCCTAGGATGCCCGGTCTTAGACAGAGAAGCCATGAAAGGTTGTGGGTATATAAGAATGAGTCTTTATTGCAGAAGCCAGTGGCCATATAGCCATCAGACAAAACAGTCCTTCATAACAGTGCCCCATCCAGGCAGCCGTACACCAGCTGGTAAATACATATCTTTCCCACATAGTAGTAGCAGTCTCTGTACCCACAGCTATTATCTGAGCAGCTGCATCCTGACCCCTAGATTCACCACCTCACACAGCGGAACCTGAACTCTCTGCCTCAGCAGCTTCTCCTATCTCCCCTCCCCAGGACTGGCTGACTAACATGGTAGCTATATCTGCGCTCTCTATGAGTTCTTAGCCTTACATCATAGCAGTACCAGCTCAGGTCTGTTTGAGCTCTCTAGCCTTAGTAATATACTTTTAATATTACTTACACAAAAGAGGCTAACAGTTGCCAACAATTACATCAATCATTTGGCTATAGAAGGGCACAGCGTACTGTGAGATTGCTGTGGCCTTGCACCTGCTTATGGTATCACAGCCTTGAATATTTGATTAAGATTTCCATGTTCAGAGTGGCCTTGGCCATCTGGTATACTATCAACAAGGCCTCCACACTCTAATTAGCCTTGACAACCCCATGGTTCCCACAGATATTCAAAAGTTTTTCATTTTGATGAAGTCCAATTTATCTTTTTCTTCAATTGTGCTGTAGTCCTCATGTTTGTGGCTCCCCAAGTTTTTATGTTGAAAACCTAACCTCAAAAGTAATGGCCAGTGTGGCTCAGTTGGTTGGAGCATTGTCCAGTGCACCAAAAGTTTGCAAGTTGGTTCCCAGTCAGGGCACATAGCATTTATATCTCATATCAATGTTTCTCTCTCTTTCTCTCCATTCTCTTTTCTCTAAAATCAATAAAAATATCCTTGGGTGATAAATTTGAAAATCATATTAGGAGGTGGGGACTTTGAGAAGTGCTTAAATCATGAGGTTGGAGTCCTCATGAATGGGATTCATGCTTGATATGGGACCCCACAGAGATTTCTTAAACCCTTCCACCATGTGAGGAGACAACCAGAAGGCACCTCATATGAGCTAGGAAGGGAGTCCTATCATCCACCACACTGAATCTGCTCACACCATGATCTTGGACTTACTGATCTCCATAACAGTGAAAAATAAATAAATGTTTCTTGCTTATAAGCTAATCAATGTAGTTACTTGTTATAACAGGTAAGCAGGCTAGAGGTTTGCAAAGGCCTGCAGGTATGCAAAAAGGGCTGGGGATCTTCAAAGGGCTGGGACTCTGGTTTCTGTATCAAATCCTTGTTAATCTTTCCATGATAATATGCAGCTCCAAATGGGGAGGTAGGGGCTGCATCTCCAGGTCAGCTCCAGCCAGGGTAGAAATGCCTTCTTTAATCAGAATAAAACAATCATGGTTAACAGAGCATGATTAATATTTCTTACAATACTAGCTGGTTCCCCAACATTCAATTTCTGCCCCCTTTCAATGTCATTATAATAAATCTTTGCCTAATCCAGTGTAACAAATATATACACCTGTGTTTTTTTCTTCTAAGAGTTTTATAGTATCTTCTTCGCATTTAGGTTTTGATCCATTTTGAGATCCTTTTTGTATGTTGTGTGAGTTAGAGCTCCAAGTAACTAGATGTCTCAGCACTACTTGTTGAAAACACTATTCTTTCCTCATTGGATGATTGTGGCCCTGTTGGAAAAAATCAATCGACAATAGATATATGGGTTTATTTCTGGACTCTTAATTTTATTTCATTGGTGTATGTCTGTCTTTATGCCAGTACCACTCACTATTATTATAGCTTTGTAGTAAGTTTTGAAATCAGGACAAGTTGAGTACTCTAATTTTGTTCTTATTTTTCAAGATATTTTTTATTATTCTGTGTCCCTTGTATTTCCATAGGTATTTTAGTATCCACTCTCCATTTCTGCAAACAAGGCAATAGAAACTGTGATTAGGGATGGTATTGAATCTACATTTCAATTTGGGGAGTATTACCATCTTGACAACATTAAGTTTTCCAACCCACGAACAGAGGAAGTCTTTCCATTTATTTATGTCTTCTTTAATTTCTTTCCTGAGCATGAACACAGGCTTACACATGTTCATGACCTTTTATATTCCCAGGAATATGTCAAAGCTTTCAGTCCCTATGGGACATGTCATTCCTCAGCTTTTCTAAGCTTTTTCATTAGTCTCTGGTTTACCCCAAATGTTATCATTGCCTCAGGCAGCCATGACATTAAAACATTTGCTTATAAATGTTTTTGACAAATGCCCCCCAAACAGAGGCTTTTAGCAAGAGGTGAGCACTGAATCAGGTTAAAGACAATCTTTTCAAGTGGGGTCTTTCAGGGAGCCATTAGACAGGTAAATAATGGCAATTCTTTAGGAATAAACATCTGAAAGAGCTAGAGCTGTGTTTGTTTGCTCCCATCAGTACAGGGAATGATAGCTTGTTTTTTCAAGGCTACTGTGAATTGGAGAATGGCAAATGGAACTAGGGTAAATTAAGACACCACAAAACTCTGTTCTTATTAAGATTCAGCTGTGTGTGTTTTTCTGTTGTTTGTTTGTTTTTAAAGATACCTAGACATCTTTTTATTTATTTTTAATTTTTATTTATTTTATTATATTTTAAATAAATTTTCATTGATTTAAGAGAGGAAGAGAGATAGAAACATCAATCATGAGAGAAATCACTGACTGGTTGCCTCTCATACACCCCCACTGGGGATTGAGCCTGCAACCCTGGCATGCGCCCTGACTGTGAATGGAACCATGACCTCCTGGTTCATAGGTCAATGTTCAACCACTGAGCCACGCCAGATGGGTGCTGTGGTTTTCTTAAATGCTCCCTAGATCACTTCAGGCCTTTGGTTAATTTGCAGTTCTAAAAAAATAGATTCTGAAAAATTTGCAAGTTTCTCATTGCTTTTATGGTAAAATTTCTTGAAGTCCTTAACCTGAAATTTTCACTAACATCATTTGCCTCTAACTCACCTTAATTATTAAGATGAATTTTTTTTCTAACGAAATATCAGAATAATAAATTTTTGTTTTCATGATATTGTAGGAATTCTATAATTTTTAACTTATATCACCCTTTTGTCTTACATGGTATGGTAAAGTTGTTCTAATGTGATTATATATCAAGCTATTATCCTAAGATCTCTCCTTACTGTCAAAGAGAACATTTCTTTCAGCTAGTCTGGTTACATCTCATCCTTCCTAGATGTCATATTTCCCTTTAAACATTAACTTACTTTTTATGTTGGGGCTCATTTTTCAACAGAAAATTTTTTGAGGACTTGCACTTCTAGTATTTTAGTTCCACCTTGTTTTAATATTCACCAAATTTTTCAGTAGTTTAGCCTGTTTTCCAATAGTCAATAATTGTTTTGATTCACTTAATAAATGTCTTTGACCACCTTCCTTTTTTTTTTCCAGTGTCTTCTTTCCTGAGCATATGCTTTAGTAGTTTTGTCATAGATAAGCTGCCAGGTGGCGTGGGAGAATAATCATTCGGGCACTCAGAATCAGAAGAGGAGCCGTTTAATGCACTAGGGCAGTGACTCAGGGGATTCAGCTTCCAAAGCCTGAGTGATGAATATGGACAGAGCTTTCCCTTTAGACCAGTGATTCTCAACCTTCCTAATGCCTCGACCCTTTAATACAGTTCCTCATGTTGTGGTGACCCCCAATTTCATTGTTACAAATTGAACATAATTAAAGCATAGTGATTAATTACAAAAACAATATGCAATTATATATGTGTTTTCCAATGGTCTTAGGCGACCCCTGTGAAAGGGTCGTTCGACCCCCAAAGGGGTCGCGAGCCACAGGTTGAGAACCGCTGCTTTAGACCTGTAGTTTCTTTGTCCCCCAAATATGGTTCAGGCTTCCAGACTTTTCGCGGGCTTTGCAGCCCCCCTGAGTTGGGATGGGGGAAGTGAGACTACACTCAGAGGCTTGGCCTGTCTGGCACCAGCACTGCCAACCCTCTCTGGGGGGGTTGTGTATGGTTCATTGTTTATGGCCTCTGTAAAATGGGAGTATTCTGGGAAACAGGTTCTGCAAGGCAGGACAGGCATCACAGATAAGAATGGAGTTAATTATCGGCTAGCAAGAGTGTGCGGCAGATGCAGGTTACTGGCACAGATTCAGATAGCTAGTCCCCCCCCCCAATGTCTTACTTTCCCTTTCAGTTTCTTTTATTGAAAGTGTGTGAATAGTAAACTTAAATTATTTGCTGCCAGAAAATTCTTAATCTTGGTATTATAGTTTAGTGTCCTCTCATTTCTTTTGTTTCTATATGATAGAATTCTAATAATGGTGTTGCTCAGTTGAAGTATTTAGACAAGTTTAATTTTAATAGAAGTTGCCTGATTGCTGATCCAAAAGCCTATAAAATTATACTTCCACATAACCTATTGGAGGATTGGAGGGTTAGGGGTAACATGCAATAGAGATGAGCCATCCTAACTAAGGACAACCTAGAGCAGTGGTTCTCAACCTTCTGGCCCTTTAAATACAGTTCCTCATGTTGTGACCCAACCATAAAATTATTTTCGTTGCTACTTCATAACTGTAATGTTGCTACTGTTATGAATCATAATGTAAATATCTGATATGCAGGATGGTCTTAGGCGACCCCTGTGAAAGGGTCGTCTGACAGCCAAAGGGGTCGCGACCCACAGGTTGAGAACCGCTGACCTAGACCAATCAACACTGCAGCTGTCCTCAGACATAGCTCAGCCTACACCAGGAGCACCCGCTCACTGATACAGACTCTTGAACTAACAAAATGCTTAATACTTAAGCCACCAAGTTTTCAATGTATTTGCTATTCAATATCCAAATGATACATGTGAACTACAGTAAAAAGAATTTCAGAAACAAGGCTGTAACCTAATAACTGGACAATGAAGCCATAGTTCGCCCACACGCATGAATATATCTGGTTAGAGGAGCGACTCCTCTGACAGTCAGTTTTGCCATTGCAGCTGAGCCTGCAAGCTGCGGGATAGAGGTAAACACTTAGGGAACAGGCTATGAGAGTTCACTCCAACTATCCAAGTCCTTAAAGCTCAAATGTCCTAAGCAAGGAGAGG
Source organism: Myotis lucifugus (assembly GCF_000147115.1). Taxonomy (NCBI): domain Eukaryota; kingdom Metazoa; phylum Chordata; class Mammalia; order Chiroptera; family Vespertilionidae; genus Myotis; species Myotis lucifugus. The sequence continues at coordinate 997,502 of NW_005871280.1, forward strand.
AGTAACAAATCTTCAAAGTCGGGATCAAAACTGCCAGGCACACACTCTATGTCAAGCATGTGATGCGTGCAGCTACAAGAACTAGAAAGTAACGCATATGATTAGTTTGAAACTGGTATAGGCAGAGGCAGACTTGACAGTTTCCAGTGGTCGTCCCACCTCAGAGGGAGATATTCTACCCTTCACCCAAATACAATGAAACTATGTCAAAGCAGGTGACATCTTCCTCCTTCTCGAGACTCATGGAGGCTGCTCTAGACCGAGGAAGGTTTCCCCATCTGGATTTCGATCTCCATACATCTGATCTCCATACAAAGTGCCATTGGGGCTGGGAGTGGCAGAAGCTGTTTGTTCCCTCTGCATCATTTTGGACAGATTGCCAACATCCACCCAGGATTCTAGAAGACAAATGTGATAAGTAACTATGGGAGAAGGATAAGCGAGTCCCACTGGACTAATGCCTAACGTAGTGTTATGTATATTATGTATAATATATAATCATAAGATCATTTTTGGTAAGCTGATTTTTAAAATTATGGTGACAGGCCTCCTGGTGCTTACCACAGGCTGTGTTCTTACACTGACTGTACAGAAATAGGAGGCAGAGTAAACTTACCCCATATACACCTCAGCTCAGGCTCTTTGCCTGGTCTGTATTGTGAATGGGGAGACATTGAAAGAAAAAATAAAATAAAATAAAATAAAATAAAATAAAATAAAATAAAAAAATAAAATAAAATAAAATAAAATGAAATAAAATAAAATTATGGTTACAGTAATATACATGATCACAGGCTAAATAATATATGTATTTTAGGTTTAAAAAATGTCTCTTACCCCGCCCATGCTGTAAAAGAAAATATTACATCAAAAACAATAAATAGCAAAGCTGAAGATGCCCTTTTTGGATACCTACCATTACCTTAGATGCTTTCCCTTTTTTATAGAGGCTTCTTCCCTTTCCTGCCAACTGTACTATTATAAAGTATATTTTATGCACTTAATTACATTTCCACAAACGTCATGTCTAATGTGTGAGCGTGCCAAAAATCTATGAGAATATTCCTTCTCTTGTTGTCATGCCAAGTTCAGTATGAATTAATTTTCTGAAGACCTTGCAAATGTCTCATTTAAAATGCTTTCAGCCTAACCTTGCCTAACATAAACGTACACAAGTGGTAATTCTCTTTTGGGAGATTGGTTGAGCAAAGATGTCATTTTGGAAGGAACTCTTAGTTGTAAGTGATTCCCTTTTAAAAGTATGCTACATAGGACCTGCTCTGGTTAGCTCTCAAACAAATAGCCAGGATTTCAACTGACTACTTTCCAAAGCAAATTACTCACACCTTTCTACTCATCAGAAAGTCTCAGCTGAACTAACATTTTAAAAGACTGTTCCCAATTCACAATTCTTATGGAACAAAATTGGATTTTTTTCCCCACCCCTCATTTTTGCTGTAACACTTTGGTTACCTTCACCACATGTCACTATAATATGCTACCAAAAATAAAGTCTTAAGTTGGTGACATGAGATCAATTCGGGTATTCATCACTGTTGTTCTCTGATGCTCCATCCATTACAAATCATGGAATGTTAAATAATCAATATTTTTTTTTCTTTTTTGCATATATTATTTTGGCAAGACGTTTTAGTCTTTCAAGAAAAAATGAAAGCCATGTGTTTTGAATGGGTTCCACTGCAGCATGATTACTGCAATGAAGACATTTTATTGTGTTAATTTTCATTAAATAAAACCCTGTTGAAAGCCAGTAGTTTTCCAAAACCCATATGATTTATGACATGCTAATGTTTGTAGGAATACACTCTGTTTCAATTATATGGAGCAAGTGATGCCTTTCAGGGCAGCTCAGTAATAATATCACCTACGACAACTTTAATTTTAGACCTACAGCAAGGGTGTGAGACCTAGAAACGTATCGACAACATTGTCAGCTTCTGCACCAATTTAATCTTCATCACCTCTATGCTATGTTTAACATCAGATGGTTGTGCTTGCCAGGGACTTCAATAATATGCTTCCAGAAGGCAGGCACTTCATAAACATTAAAAACTAGTTTTCTATAAGTCAAGCATTTTTACCAGTCAGCAGAATAAATTATGTTGAAGTACTAAGGGAAGTAGAGGTGCACCTGTAGGAAATGGGCTGATATTTCAGATATTCTTCCCCTACAGTCTTTTTCTTTCTGTCTGGTCTACTTAATTTCCACTCACTGACTTTTATCTCTTCTTGAAGACTTTAAGTGCAAATACATGACATGAAAACAGTCCAGAATCTTGAAGACTTTAAGTGCAAATACATGACATGAAAACAGTCCAGAAATGTACATAAATTTATCACAGGTAAGAACACATTGATACTTTTAATTTGTAGTTTACAGAAGTAATAAACAGTGAATTAAAAGTACTCAAATAGTATGTACAAAAAATTGAATGAGATAAATATTTGTTGTACTTGTCAAAATATGAAATGAAGACTTGAGAGTGGATGGTAGCAGTTGAAGATTGGTTCCAGGGAGTCGTTTTTTAGAAGGCCCATTCTGTCTAGACCAGTGGTCGGCAAACTCATTAGTCAACAGAGCCAAATATCAACAGTACAACGATTGAAATTTCTTTTGAGAGCCAAATTTTTTTAAAATATATTTTATTGATTTTTTACAGAGAGGAAGGGAGAGAGATAGAGAGTTAGAAACATCGATAAGAGAGAAACATCGATCAGCTGCCTCCTGCACATCTCCTACTGGGGATGTGCCCGCAACCCAGGTACATGCCCTTGACCGGAATCGAACCTGGGACCTTTCAGTCCGCAGGCCGATGCTCTATCCACTGAGCCAAACCGGTTTCGGCAGAGAGCCAAATTTTTTAAACTTAAACTATATAGGTAGGTACATTGCTATTAACTTAATTAGGGTACTCCTAAGGCTTAGGAAGAGCCACACTCAAGGGGCCAAAGAGCCGCATGTGGCTCACGAGCCGCCGTTTGCCGACCACATATACCATTATTTTTACTACTATTTAAACTTTTCTGAGGCTCATGATTTTCTCACATTCAAATAGAAATTTAAAGTAAAACAAAAACCCAGAAAATATCTTTAGTTAAATCAAATGCAACATTTTAAAAAAAATATATAGTTTTATTGATTTTAGAGAGGAAGGGAGAGGGAGAGATAGAAACATCAATGATAAGAGAGAATCATCGATCTGCCACCTCCTGTACGCCCCACACTGGGGATTGAGCCCGCAACCCAGGCATGCACCCCTGACCGAAATCAAACCCAGAACCCTTTAGTCCACAGGCCGACACTCTACCCACTGAGCCAAACCAGCTAGGGCCAAATGCTGCACTTTTAAAGAGCTCAGGACACATGGAAATAGGACAGGAACACAACATCCTGAAGAGTTGCAGACATAGCTCTTGGTGTGAATATCCACAGCAACTCTGTTGGTGTTGATCTAAACAACAGCATGCAATCCTAATTCATTCCATAGCATGTCCGCTGATTACTGTGTCACATTAGTCAATGTAATTTTGCATGAAATTGTAATGTCAAAATACCAATTTTAAAGAGCCACTACGGTGAAAACTGGTTACCTGAGTAATCATCATTGAGGTAAGTCTGCATTTAGAGAGAATATGATGCACTTGACTTTTACAATTATGTAAGAAATGTTCCTCTGCTTCTTTTCTCTTCTGATTGACAATGTGCCCAGATGATGGATGCTTCAGGAAAACTGATGAGGTGAAACAAGTTGGGAATAATATCTATTTGGGTGGAGAAGTTAGAAATTTCATTAAGCAGATTCACTAACCAGTAAGATCCCAGGTTCTAAAATATGCTATTGCCATGAGAGGGCCATTAACTAGAACACATTTGCCTTTCAACATGAATGACAATTCTTGGCCATGTGTAAAAAATGAAGAAAATGAATTCCAAAAATTATTTCTCAGTAGTAATCAAAGGGTATATGAAAGCAATCTGAAGAAATGGTGAATTAGTTAATAACATGCCAACTAAATAATTAGAATAAGGATTCATTTTAAATTTGGATGGTGAACTGAAGCACATTATTTAAGAGTTAAAACAAAACATCAATATTTTGGCTTATTACTAATTATTTAAAATTAATTCTATTGATAAAAACATGAAACTGGCTCCTGAAATTATAGCTCTGTATATCTGGAACTCCACTTTCTAAGGAGGTGGAAATTCAAAGTAAAGAAAACAGGTAACTCATAGCACAGATTTAATGTTTTACTACCCAGTGTTTTACTACCCAAATAGGCAAAGCCAGTGTAGTTTGAAAATAGAACCATTAAAAAATGGGCCAAGGACCTTAACAGCCACCTCACTAAAGAAGATATACTAATACACACAGCAAATAAACATATGAAAAGATACTTCACATGATGTCATCAAGGAATGCAAGTTAAAACAACAGTGAGATACCATTACACACCTATTAGAATGGCTGATATCCAGAACATTGACAACACCTAATGCTGGTGAGAACGTAGACCAACAGGAGCTCTCATTCATTGCTGATGGGAAATCAAAATGGGACAACCACTTTGAAAAGGAGTTTGCTAGTTTCTTACAAAACTAAACATGCTCTTACCATATGGTCCAGAAATTATGCTCTTTGGTATTAACTAGGGGAGTTTAAAACCTAAGCTGCACATAGATACTTATAACATCACTAGAGGCCCGGTGCATGAAATTCGTGCACGAGTGGGGAGTCCCTCAGCCCGGCCTGCACCTCCTCCAATCTGAGACATCCCTCTTGCAATCCAGGACCACTGGCTTCTAACCACTCACCACCTGCCTGCTTGATCATCCCTAACCCTTCTGCCTGCCTGCCTGATCGCCCCTAACCACTTTGCCTACCTGCCTGATGCCCCTAACTACCTCTGCCTGCCTGCCTGATACCCCTAACTGCTCTCCCCTGCTGGCCTGATCACCCCTAACTTCTCTCCCCTGCTGGCCTAATCACCCCTAACCACCTCTGCTTCGGCCCCTGCCACCATGGCTTTGTCCGGAAGGACATTCAGTCTATCCGGTCTAATTAGCATATTACCCTTTTATTAGTACAGATTATCCACAATTGCCACCACACAAAGGAATATTATTCAACTTGAAAAAGAAGGAAACTACCAAACTCCAAGTGCATGCTCTTCCCACAGGACTTCACTGCCTCCTTCATGCTCTCCAGAAACAGTGGAGATAATTGTTCAAAGAAGATAACTGAGTGGGAACTCACTAAAGGACTGACTCAAATCATCCCACTGGATTTTCTGGAATTAGAGGATCAAATCTCTGAACACTTTATTACATTTTTCCTATTTAACTATAGACTTAAACCAGTGGGAAATAACAGTAGCTTTTACAACTAAATATGAAGTCAAGTAAACCCTCTATTTATTATCTCCTTAGAATTAACTTCTCCAAAAGGAAAAAATAATCAACATTTTAGAAACATCACATTTATGCAATTCAAGCAATAAAAAGAAAGGGGCATCAAGATAGTCCTGGTAATTAATTGCTTCTACCCTACCACTGTATCATCTGACTTCATAATTAAAAGGATGTGTTTCAACCTGCTTTATGCGAGTCCTCGCTCTTAAGCCCCTGTATGCACTCACTAATGGTTATCAAATGGGCGGCTGTTTATTTTGCGAGGAAAGGCCAACCCTGCAGACCAGGTTGTTTAAGTATTTTAAATAAACATTCTCTGTAAACTCTAAAATGGTGCATTTACCATGACTTCTATAAAAGGCTCATTTACATTTATGTGGAAAAAAATAGAACAAAGGATCATTTAAGCCTGGTCTTCACTCAAATCCAATCTCCAGGTTCAAGCTCCTGATACTTCCTTTCAGTTCAGGTACTTTGTGGTTAGAGTATAAATTGAGGTATAAATCTAAGCCTGCAGTCAGATTACACACAGTTTCCAGAATGTGCCCGAATCTCTTTGGATGCTAAGCAACCCCAAGGTGGGGTCCATTTATAATTCCTGTTGCTCACACCATACTGCCTATTGCAAAGTTCCCAGTGCTGCAGAAAGGTAATCACTTATAGAACCAAGCAGTACAAATTCATCCACATAAGCCCTTTAGAGAGAAAAACCAGGTGGCCCTTACTCCTTTTGTCATGCTCATTTGTCAGTGAGAGGCATTGATACTGTTAATAGGTCCCTGGACTCCACCTTCCCTGGGGCACTGGAATGTTCCTAGGGACAGAATACCATTGTGTAAAAACATTTTTTTTTTTAATCTGAGGCCTCTCTGCCTGTGTGTACAAAGTAAGAAGGAATCATAAAATGGATTTTCTTCTAAGTTCTGCCTACCTGGAACAGTATTCAGCCTCTTCTAACAAGTTACGGGAGTTATGCTTTACTTTGACTATATAACATTTATGAGATACTTAGAGAAAAGTCATTTTTTTCATGAGAAGCTAAAGAAAATGTAATAAATTTCATGACAATGTAATTGTAAATACCATATGTCATCACAATGTATAATAAATGGAACAATAAAGAGAATTTAGTTGGAAAGAGTTGTGTAAATTTACAAATATTTGGAAATAGAAAGAATTATCATCAACTTCCTAAGAGCGCTTTCTTGAATTGAGGCTAAACAGAAGTAAACAACTGGTTGAAAAGTAAAAAATTCAGTTAATGAATTATTTCACCTATATAGTAATCACATAATTAGCTATGCTTTTTAAAATCTCAGCTAAATAATATATTGCTGTGATGCGTAGGCACTGACATAGAGCAGGACAGCTGTCTAGGAAGAGAACCAAGCAATGTATCATTCAAATCTTTGCTGAATTTTTCTTTAATTTTAATTTTTTTCCTTTTCTTTAAAAAAATGAACGTTGACATTATTGCAGGAGTCCCCCTTCCCACCCCCAAGATGGTTTTGTATTTACAGAAAAGTTGCAAGTATAATACAGAGTTCACATATTCTCATGGTCACCTGGCTTTTTCTAATTTTACCATCTTGCATTAACCATGGTACAACAATGAAATTAACATTGGTCTAAAACTAATAAATACATTACAAACTTTCTTCGAATTTCACTAGTTTTTTTCTACTAGTGTACATTTCCTGGTGCAGGAGCCCACATTGCATTTAGTTTTCGTTTCTCTTTTGTCTCTTCCATCTGTAGCAATTCCTTAGTTTTTCCTTGTCTTTTATGACCTTGAGACTCTTGAAGAGAGCTTACCAGGTATTTTGTAGGATGGCTCTCAGTATTTATCATGTGTTTTCATGATTAGATTGAGCTCATGCATGGGGTTGAGATGTCTGATTACTGATGATATTTAGCCCTGATCACATGATCATTTATCTGTTCAGTTACTATTATTCCTTTTGTAAGGAATAAATATCTTGAGGAGATACTTTGAAACTACACCAATATCACATTTCTCAAACTGTTGCTCACTGATTTTATCTGTCCATAGTGAATCTTGCCTGCAAGAATTATGATTGTGATATCCATCATTTCTTTTCCTAGTTGGGTTGCATTGCACTACCCTTCATACCTTGATCTGAGTACTGAAGCACAAATTCTTTTTGGTGGAATTACAACAGAACTGTGTACAGTAAAGTGGAATATGAAAAATGCTTGCTCAAAACTATTAACTATTATATTCCTACCTTAGGCTCAAGAGGGATAAAAATGTTATTATATAACATATAATAATCTGTCACACAAGCAGTTGATTAAACAGCTGACAAGTATCTTTACAAATTAAGGCACTTTCCCCTAATCCCTACTTTAGAGATTGGAGAGCTAGAGTTTTCAGTTTAGTTGAAGGTGAACTTTTGAATTTCCTTTTTAGGTCATATTGTATCCTGTCATGCCTACATTTTAACAATAAGCATTTTTAAAGCAAACTTATTCAGGGTACTGCAGGTAACAGAGAAAATTAAGACAAATAGAAGATATACTTTACTGAATTAAGTGGAGAACTCTGCATTGTCAGATATAACAGGTACTACACTTGAAGCTATTTAAATGTGGCTGGTCAAATTGAAATATGCTGTAAATGTAAAACATCAAATTTTAAAAATTTAATATAGAAAAGAATACAAATGTGTTTACTAATTTTTATATTGATTACATACTGAAATGACAATATTATATATATGTTAGGTTAAATGAAATGTATTATTAACTTTAATTTTACTTTTTTTCTAATTTTTTAAATGTGTTGTCTTGAAAATTTATAATTATATATACAGTTTGTATTATACTTCTATAAGATAATGCTTAATTTGAACTTTCCATGCTGTTCTCTAAGTAAGTAAAATACTTACCTCCTTGAAATACTGGAATATAGAATCTAAAAGACATGGTCAATGTAGCTAGGAGACCTCAGTTCAAAACCAGACTTTATTACCCAGTAACTATGGTATTTGAAAAGTTACTTAATCTTTAAACAAAATGGGGAAGGAATATATACATAATATGTTCAAAATGCTTTTGAACATCTGAAAACAAAAGAAACATATACAATGTGGAAAAATAGTTGCAAAGTTTACTAAATTTGTATAAAAATACAGCTTACACAAAAGCATAAATATTGCTGGAATGTATCAGTATAGAGAAGTATCTGTTAATGTTATTGCAAACTTTTATACCCTTTTTTTTCTAGCATACCTCATGTATCCTTTTGAGTATCATTCTGGACTTGTAACTTTTCACAAAATTTGGTTTTCTTTAGAAATCTGACATCTTCACTACTAGGCCAGGGAGAACCTGTTTTAAGTTTAACCTTTTGTTCTTTCAGCTGTATGTGACAATATTTTTGCTCTCTGGCAACAAGTCGTTCTTACTTACCTTGTTCTTCCCTGCTATACTGCATTCAACCAACTATTGTCCTGTCTACATTTAGTGATCAATTGGACTAGAGACCGAAATCTAGGTGGTAAGAATTCATGCCATGTTGTTTTTAATGAACATTGATTGTAGGTGACAGTATTCATAGATAACTTTAATAAAGATGCTAGGAAAATATATCTATTTTAAAAGTCATGTTGACTTGATATACTCAATACAACTTAACCCCTAGTTTACTAAGTACATGCTTATCAGATATTGATATAAAATATTTTCAATCTATTTTCTCTTATTTTATTTGATTTCTCTCACATACAGTATATTTTTATACATTTTAATAACACATTATATAAGGTCAAACCAAATTATGTGCATAAATTATAATAGTATATAGCCTCTCTAACTTAACCCTGAAACCAGCCTTAACATTTGTTTCCTCTTTTGTTATCAATTATCCTTATCAATTATCTTACTGTATACCTTTCTGTAATCACTTATTAACATCAGTTGTAAGTGTCAAAAAGAATTAGGACTGCTTGAAGCACTTGTTCTAGAAACAATAACACCATGAAAACATCTATACTTTAGGCTCAAATAGAAAGCATGCCTTCCTTCTTTCCCACTGACTGGACTTCAATTCATTAGACAACAAAGAATTTGTGCAAAAATAATATTAACATAAACAGCAAGGAATTTCTTTAGGTGACAGTTTTCTATTTAATTTTTTAATTTGGAACAATGTTTCCAGTTATCAGAAAACCCTTATATATGGTTAAAAATGGTTCAGTAGTTTATATCACATCGTAAATGAGTTAAAAAGAAAGAAAAATTAGTTTGTACTGGCATAGGAACTACAAGTGAATAGGTTCATAGTTTGTGGCATGTCCATCATTGCTATACTTTTCTGTAATTGTATGCCCAATATATGCATATTGATCCAGCTTTGTGGATCCTCACTGATTTTGCCTTAATGAGTCATCAGGCTCTATGGCTTGGGGAAAAGGTAGGGCAAAGCAAGACTTAGGAAATAGCATCTTTGCAAATATCAAAAAAACAAAACACAAAACCCTCACGATCAATAGAATTGAGAACCGCAAAGTTTCAGTAAAATAATGCAAACCCAAATCATACTGCAAAAATATTTGTACCATCTGTTGATAATTTAAGTGAATCTGATGAACCCTCTCTCCTGATTTTTTTAATAAAAAATTAATTATATGGAAAATATGAAAAAGAATCTGATTCTATTTTATTCTGTTTGACTGATTACATATTATAAACCCCACCCCTCTCTCCTTCTCTTCTGCCCTATATGTGGTGCCACTGGGAGATGAAACCACACAAGCCCCTGCCTGCATGTTAGAGATCTCACCTTGGCCCTCACTCCACAGGCACCGTACAACACTCTACATCAGTCTCCTTTCTTTGCTTTCTCAAGACACTTGGGGCCTGTTTGAAAAACTATCCTGCATCCCTCAGAAACACTCATTATGTGAACAAAAAACATTTTTATACCCTCTTCTATGTGTGGTGTCATTAGTCTCACTAACCACCAAATTTTGGGTCTGGGTCCATTAGTTTTATATAGGAATACTGCCATAGGAAGTCATACACACTTTTCATAGAGAATGGCAGGACCCTGGCAGTTGGGCTGTAATAAAATAAAACAATGATGCACTATTCAATGGAATTGCCTAATGGAAACCAGAGCATATACTGGGAATCTGCATTGAGAGACATCCCTTTAATGAGAATAGAGAAATAATTATGGATAGATAGCAAGGATCTCTGGCCAACTTAAAGCTAATCACCAATTTTAAAACTTCTTATAAATAATGAATATTTCATATTTGTTTATGGAGATTATAAGATATGTGTACTATGGAGATGATCAGATACATCAGAAGGTATACATTTATTTGACCTTTCCTGAAGCACTCTTCACTGAAAAATGTTGAGTGAAGATGCTTGGAAGACTTGAATCTCTTGCAATGGATTAATACATAAATCCTGTTTCAGGTTTTGTTTTTCTACCTAGCTTACACTGAGTGGCCAGATTATTATGACCACCTGACATTTGTAGGCAAATTAGCTGTACACTGCATCATATGGAATATGGAAGCTGAAGGCCTGTTCGAACACCTTTGCTGTCTGCAGTTACCAAGATAAAACGTCTCCAATTCGCACAGGAACACAAGGATTGGACAGTCGAGCATTGGAAAAAAGTAATGTGGTCCAATGAATCACGTTTCCAGTTGCATCATGCAGATGGCAGAGTGAGAATTTGGTGGAAACAGCATGAAAGCATGCACCCCACATGCATGAGTACAACCCTTCAAGCTGGTGGGGGCAGTGTTATGGTTTGGGGCATGTTTTCCTGGCATGATTTGGGCCCTTTAATTTGTGTGGAACAACGTCTAAATAACATAACATACCTACATAAGTATCGTTGCTGATCAAGTTCATCCTATCATGTTGATGGCATATCCCAATGGAGATGGCTTCTTCCAACAAGACAATGTGCCATGCCACGGTGCTCATATTGTGCAGGAGTGCTTTCAAGAATATGAGGGAGAATTTACCTTGCTTAGGTGACCCCCACAATCACCAGATCTCATTCCAATTGAGCATTTGTGGGATGAAGTTAAAAGAGCCATCAGGCAGCTGGTTCCGCAACCATCAAATCTCACAGAACTGGACAGTGCTATTCATCAGGCATGGTGTCAGATTCCTTGCATCACCTTTCAACATCTCGTGGAGTCAATGCCAAGAAGAATCGCCGCAGTAATAAAGGCAAAAGGTGACCCAATGAAGTACTGATGGGGTGGCCATAATAATCTGGCCACTCATGTTCAAATATGTCCCACGTTCAAAGGCTGTTAAATCGCGTTGTTTACCCATATCTTCAGAAAAAAATCACTTCTACTGTCATGGTAAACAACCTGCTTCCCTATTTATAATGTCTAGCAACTTCAGCGTGAAATTATAGCTAATTTGCCTACAAATGTCAGGTGGTCATAATAATCTGGCCACTCAGTGTATAATTCTCTTAGTTAAATCATTATCTAGCATCTCACAACTTGTATTAAAATTCCCAATCCAACACAAACATGAGATACTGATGAAACCCAAACTGTGAGATATAGAAAGAAGTCTAATCCCTTCTTTTATAGTTGAAGACAGTTAGGCCCAAATATACTAAATTCCCCGTCCCATTTCACACAGCCAATTAGTGGCAGAGCCGGATTGGTACCCAGGGTTCTCCAGGGCTATTTGTCTGCACCACAACCATCCCTCCACTTCTTCAGACTCAGCCTCGTGCTGCTCAGGGAGTAGAGCACAGGAGGTAACCTACCTCACGTTATTCTCACAACCTCCATAAGGACACAGATAGTTTCCATATTTCAGACAGGATATCTTTTGAGGGTTCAGATTCCATCTTTTAAAAAAATTTTTTTTTATTGATTTCAGACGAAGGGAGAGGGAGAGAGAGCTAGAAACACCAATGATAAGAGAGAATCATTAATCAGCTGCCTCCTGTACTCCCCAGAGCTAACAATGTGGGCACATGCCCTGACTGGGAATCGAACCATGACCTCCTGGTTCATAGGTGGACACTCAACCACTGAGCCACACCAGCCAGACTCATTTTTATTTATTTATTTATTTTACTGAAAAGTAGCCATTTTCCACGCATACACACACAACAGGGGTTGTGGAAGCTGATTGTGGCCATAAACGAGAGCAAAGGCTATGAAAGTACTTCCCCATCCAGGAGTAAGCCAAACCCCATTGAACCTTCCCCTTCTCTGTCAGATAATTTAAATCTGAGCTACTTAGTTAACAAATGACCACTTGAGCAAAACTCCAACTACAAAAAAAGCTTCAAGTCTTATTGTACTGTGTGTTTTTTTTAATGTTATGTTCATTTTGATGGTGACAGGCTCCACTAGGAGAAGCCTTCTTTGATTTCCCTTAAAATAACAAAAACACATCTACATCTTCACTGAAATATCAAAGGACATTTAATTAATTACCAATGGCATTAATTTCTGTTAACAACTAATCTTATTTATTTAGGCCATATCAGAGACACTAGAAACAATAACATAATGTGCCAAGTGTGGTGCTAAATATGTCACATCTATTATTCCATTACCCCCACCCCCATAAATCTACTCTCTGTAATGAAGAAACCATTATTCTCCCAAGTGTATAATGTAATCCCCGGGTCCCAGAGCAATTATACACGGTTTATAGTAGAACGTGGCTGCAGAACCATGGAGGCTGGCTCTGGATCCCAGGCTGTAACACCTGTGGATTCTCTCTCCCCTGCATTAATCTGCCAGTCTTGTTTCCCATTTGCACTCCAGGACCTTGCACAGTGGCCAACACAGAATAGAGACTCAATAACTATCTGTTACATGAAAAGATGAATGGATAGTCATGACTGTTTTTCTGCCTGACCCAAACAAACCAACCCTCACTTTGCAAGCCAGAGGTAACTCAAAAGAGTGCAAGGATGTGGTGCTCATTGGGACACCTGAGAAAGACCATTCAAGTCTCTCAGATGAGGGTGTTCCTAACCACTCTCCAACATAATGCAATTCACCTGGAAGTCAGTGGGAACTGGGAACTGAGCATTATGGGCACAGCTTGGCTGTAGAGGAGGTCGCATAGTTCCAAGACACTAGATTAAAAACACCCTCTATTTGATTGTTTGAGTAAGAATTCTATCAGTTTAACTACATCCTGCTACGTTCACACAAAAGGATATTAACCCATTAATATGCCTGGTGGGGCCCCACTATGGTTGCTGTTTTAACATGAGAATGCAATTAACTTAGTCTGCTCCTGTGAAAGGATCAGGCTTCTGGGAGTTTAAACAAATTAATAAATTTGTTGATTAGGAAGGAGAACTCACCAGCTTCCTCTGTATATTTTTATTCAGCACAGCACACATGTCAATGTGTTGTTATTTTTGTCTACTGGCTTACGGGAAAGAGAGGATGGTCGCCAGCTGCTCTCCATCACCAGTGGGGTAAGAGGGGGCACACTTTAGCTCTAGCACGAGGTCATGGGGTTCATTATAGGGAACGTGAACTTTCCATGGGGCTTTTTCATCTTTGAATGGATTAGTGAGGAAGATGGACACGTTTAATCAGGCAGGGGAGATGCCTTTTTTTTTTTTTGCTGAGTTATCAGATATCAAGAGGTATTTCTTCTCTAAGTCAACAATCTTCTGCCTTTTCTTTTCTCTTTATATATCAGTAGCTCTTATGTGACGCCTAGAGACAAAATGGAATCCTTTAGGGAGCTGTTAACAATCCCCAGGCCTAGGTCATACCCCAAACCAATTAAATAGAAAGCTCAAGGGGTCGAAGCCAGTCACCAGTATTTCTTAAAGCTCCCGGGATGATTCTAAACTGAACTGTAAACTATGGGAAGCTCCTTAAGGGGCAGTTCCCCCAAATGAACTGTGTTGACTGAAGATTGTGATAAAGGAAATGTCCAGTGATCCTTGAGCTTATACATAGGAACCTGCCCACCGCCTGACCCTAACTAAGCCTGGGGGTTGTGAGAGCTTCCGGGCTTGCAGAAGAAACTAACAAAAACAACCACTTATTTAAAGAGAGCTAATCATGATCAGCATCAAAATATAGTGCAGGGTTCAGACTGCATGGCTCAGTGGTTGAGCATCAACATATAAACCAGAAGGTCACAGTTCGATTCTCAGTCAGGGCACATGCTCGGGTTGTGGGCTCAATTCCCTGTGGGGCATGCGGGAGGCAGCTGATCAATGGTTCTCTCTCATCATTGATGTTTCTCCCTCTCCTTTCCTCTCTGAAATCAATAATATATATATATTAACACATTATTTATATTTATCTGTATTTTCATGTTAAAACAGCAATGATAGTGGAGGCAAACTTTTGAGGTCTGTGACCCTATTAGAAATCTGGGCTCAAACTAATGGATTTGTTGGATCAACACTATTCCTAAAACACGGTAGACTTGGGGGTTCAGCTATCATCCTGAGCCAAGCTTCACTACCACCAACCCACCTTGAGCAGTCCATGTGTTAGTTTAAACCGACTAGTCATCCTTTCCTGTAAAATTTATGGCTTTAGCCTTTATCAATCCCGTACTTGCCTTGGGTCTGAGAAACAGCCTTCACAGACGCTGTTCTTCCTCTCATAAAACTACATATAAATAAAGTTTCAATGTTTTAAACTAATTATCTCTGAGTTATTTTTATAATGCCCTCCTCTCCTCCTGACTTTTAAAACTTTTTTGAGATAATTTTACATTTTGTGGTAACAAAATATACAAAACAAAATTTTCCATTTTAACCATTTTCAGTTACAGTTTAGCAGCATTGAGTACATTGACATAGTTATGTAGCCACCATTGCTATCCATCTCCAGAACATTTTCCAGCTCTGTACCTGCTAAGTAATATCTCCTCATTACCTCCTCTTCCCACACCCTGGTAACCACTATTCTACTTTGTTTCTATTAATTTCACTATTCTAGCTACCTCATATAAGTGGAATCCTATATAATAAAAGGCCAGCCACCATAAGCATAATACCGGAACAACCAAAGACCAGAACCATCACGGCCCCCTCGCCGGGCTGGCCCCACCCCCAAGCAAGCAGTTAGGGGCGATCAGGCAGGCAGAGTGGTTAGGGGTGATCAGGTAGACAGACCAGCAGTTAGGGATGATCAGGTAGGCAGGCAAATGGTTAGGGGTATAAGGCAGGTGAGTGGTTAGGGGCAATCAGGTGGGCAGAAGGCCCCTCGCAGGGCTGGCCCCGCCCCCAGCAAAGAAAGAGGGAGGCCCAGGCCACCTGGCAGCGACTCCGTGGCAAGTGTGCGGCTGGCCAGCAATCACCCCACAGAGGGAGGCCCAGGCCAGCCAAGCCATCACACCCCATGCCTGTCACCTGTAGAGGGAGGCCACCGGTGGCAGGGGAGGGGGGGCAGCACTGCACAGATGGCAAGCAGTGGCAGCGGCAGGGGTGGGGCCAGCTGCCTGCAGCCAGGGAGTGCACGCATTTTTGTGCACCAGACCTCTAGTCATATAATAATCATCTTTTGTGTCTGATTTATTTCATCTATCATAATGTGTGCTAGGTTTGGACTGTGGTAGAATGTATCAAATTTTTATTCCTTTTCCAGACTGAATCATATTCTGTTGTGTATATATAGGAAATAATTGAAAATTCACATGCAGCATCTATAATAATAAAAGGGTAATATTCTAATTAGACCAGACGTCCTTCTGGACAAAGCTGGGTCTGGAGGGAAGCCCGGGTCCTGGGTGCCAGAGGGAAGCTGGTGCTGGCAGCCAGGGGAATGAAGGCCTACTCTTGCACGAATTTTCGTGCATCGGGCCTCTAGTTAAGAAATAACAGAGAAATTATGTATAACCTTTACCCAATTTCCCCCAAAGGTAACATTTTGCATTACTTTTGTTAAATATTATAATCAGGAAATTAACAATGATACAGGCCATTGACTTTATTCATATTTCACCATCCTACTTGAGCTTGAAAGAGAGAGAGAGAGAGAGAGAGAGAGAGAGAGAGAGTTATATTTAGTTCCATGCAATTTTATCACATGTTGAGGGTTGGTGTGACAAACACCAGAGTTCCAACATAAGAAGCTCTGATGTTACACTTTTACAGTCACAGTCAGCACCCAACCTCCCCTTTCCACTAACCCCTCACAGCCATTAATAAGTTCTCCATGTCTATAATTTTTTTATTTCACGAATTCTATGTGAGCCTGGCCAGTGTGACTCAGTGGTTGAGCTCTGACCCATAAACCAAGAGGTCACAGTTTGATTCCCAGTCAAGGCACAGGCCCAGGTTATGAATTCAATCCCCAGTAGGAGGCATGTAGGAGGCAGCCAATAGATGATTCTCTTATCATTGATGTTTCTATCTTCTCTTCTGCTCCCTTTCTTTTGCTGAAATCAATAAAAACATATTTAAAAAAGAAAAAGAATTCTATGTGAAAGGAATCATATAATATGTAACAATTTGTGATTTTTTTTCACTCAGCATAATTTCCTGGTGATCCATCCAACTTGTTTTGTGGATTAAAAGGTTAATTTTTTGTTTAGTAGTATTCCATGGTATGAATTAAACAATTTGTTTAACCATCGACATGTTAGATAGTATTTGTTTCCATTTTTTCAGTTATTAAGAGTAAAACTGTTATGAATATTAATGTATAGGTATTTGTAAGAATATATGTTTTAAGAGTGGAATTGCTGAATAAATGCATGTTAAGTTTTGCTAGAAAATGACATATACGTTTCAAGTGTAGTTGTATAATTTTGCATTCCCATCAGTAATCTATGTGTAATTCAATTTCTCTGTATCTTTGCTAGCATTTGGCTTTATCATTATTTTTATTTTATTGATTTTGATAGGTGTATAATGGCATCATATTTTGGTACTAGAGGCCTGGCACATGAAATTCGTGCATGGGTATGGTCCCTAGGACTGGCCTGCGATCAGGGCCATCTTCCACAGCTGCCCGCAGCTGGCCCTGCCCCCCGCAACCCCCGGTTCCCCATTCTCCATCAGGTGATCGGTGCCTGACGGCCGGCGGAAGGGACGGAGAAGTCGGCTATTCCTGCCTGCTCCCCAGCCCCACCCCCACCGCAGGTTGCCCTCTGTGTGTGGGGTGACCAGTGGGGTGGGGGCCTTGGCCTGGCACCACCCCCATCCCCCACCACCCATCCCTGGTTCCCCATTTGCCATCAGGCAATCGGAGCCTGCTGGTTGGGGAAAGGGACCAAGAGGTGGTCAGTGCGCCTCATAGTGACTGGACCAGTGGTCATTCTGGTCATTCCGCTGTTAGGGTCAATTTGCATATTACACTTTTATTATATAGGATTAGTTTTCAGTTTTCTAATGGTTAATGCTGTTTAACATCTTGTGTGCTTATTTGCCATCTGTATATTCCTTTTGGTGAAATGTCTTTTTCATATCTTTTATCCATTTTCTTCAATACCTCTCTCTGTGTAATTGACTGATAACATAGGCAGAAATTCAATAAGGAAATGGTTGAACTGAACAGCAACATCAATCAACTGTATCTTATTGATACCTATAGAAAATTTCATCCAACAAGAGCAGAACACACATTCTTCGTATGCTTACATGGAACATTTCCAACATAGAACACATTCTGGATCATAAAAGATATTTGAACAAATTTAAAAGAGTGACAATCATGCAAAGCATGCTTTCAGATTACATGGAAATTAAACTAGAAGTCACTAATAGAAAGATAGCTAAAAATTATAAAATATTTTAAGATTAAACAAATACTTCTAAATAATACATGGGTCAAAAAAGAAATCTGAAGAGTAATTTCTAAGCAATTTGAATTAACTGAAAATTAAACTGCAACTTACCAAAATGTATTGGATGATGCAAAAGCAGTGCTTACAGGGGAATTAATAGTATTATTCATTTATTAAAAAAGAAGAAAGTTCTAAAATTAATAATCTAAGACTACACCTTAGGAAACTAGAGATAGAATAGGAATATAACCTAACATAAGAAAAAAATAAATAATAAAAATTAAAGCATCAACATCTCTAATCATCAGGGAAATGCAAATTAAAACCACATGCGATATCACCTCACACTTGTTATAGTGGATGAATTAATGAATTTCACAGTTATTCTCTGAGCTTGAGAAAAAGCACCCTCTTTTTAATTTATACCTATCTACACTAATAAAAGAGAAACATGCAAATTGGTGTCACTCTGCTACACTCACCAGCCAATCGGATGAGTATGCAAATTAACCCAACAAAGATGGTGGTTAATTTGCATACATTGGCACCCAGCCGCCTGGGTCCAGGGAACATCATCAGCACCCAGGTCACTCCGAGGTAGGCCCCGTGTGGGCCCTGAGCAGCATAGGAAGGGCCTGAGCCAGGGGCTCCTGGGCAGGGACAGAGCCGGCCATCAGAGCTGAGGGGGGGCCCCTGCCCAAGCCTAAAGCCTCGGCCAGAGGTGTCAGGCCTGGGTGGGGGGCTGAGCTGGCGATTGGAGGGGTCTTGGGGTCCCCTGCCCAGGCCTGACGCCTGGGCCAGAGGTGTCAGGCCTGGGCGGGGGGCGGAGCCAACAATCGGAGGGAGATGGGGGTCCCCTTCCCAGGCCTGATGCCTCGGCCAGAGGCGTCAGGCCTGGGTGGGGGGCGGAGCCAGCAATCGGAGGGTGATGGGGGTGAGGCCTCTGGCCTAGGCATCAGGCCTGGGCGGGGGGCCGAGCCGGAGATTGGTGTGAACTAAAAAGGAAACACCTTTTCTGACCGCTCATTGGCTAAGCTCCCTGTATGCCACTGGTAATATTCTTAGTAACTTGGGTAATAAGAATCCAAAAAGGTGATCTAGGGTTTTTCACCACACTCCTGGCAAAAAAAAACGAAGGTCCGCTGCTGGAGGGCTAAGAAATGTCATATCCTGCCCTAGACAGTTTGGCTCAGTGGATAATGCCTCAGCCTGCCAACCGTAGGGTCTGGGTTCAATTCTGACCAAGGGCATGTACCTAGGTTTCAGGCTCCTCCCTGGCCAGGGCCCAGGCCAGGGCTCGTGCAGGAGGCAACCAATCAAAGTGTTCCTCTCACTTTGATGTTTCTCTCTGTCTTTCCCTTTCTCTTCCACATTTTCTAAAAATCAATGGAAACATATCCTCAGGTGAGAATAAAAAAGATAATAAAAGAAATGTCATATCCTATGAAAGACACATCTTGAAAATGCCTAAAGAAAGTTGTCATTTTTTCATGGTGAAGGGACTGGAGTCCGTGTTGATGAAAAACCTTGGTGGCTGTGGTGACTGGCAGTGACTGCAGCTGTGGGGTGACAGAGCTGGTGCCTTCCCCTGATCAGCCTGGTCGCCTCCCACAAAGGGAGGCCAGACTGCGGCTTAGGCCCGCTCCCCAAGGGGAGCAGGGAGAGGGCCTAAGCCATCAGTAGGACATCCCCTGAGGGCTCCAAGTATGTGAGAGGGGGCAGGCTGGGCTGAGGGACCCCCACCCCCACCCCCAGTGCACGAATTTCATGCACTGGGCCCCTAGTGAAATAAAATAGACACTCATTTACTAAAGAATTATTGAATGAACAAATGAATATCTACCTGCATGTATGAAAGACAGTGGGTTAAATAATGCCTTTTGAGATAATCATTCTTATGGTTCTTGCTGGAGGAATTCAGTTGATGATATTTGAAACTCTCTTCCTTAATAAAAACAATTCACACTTTTTCTTTCTTCTGAAAATGTGTGTTTTACATCCAAAGTAGACAACTTCTGCCCAAGAAAGTCTCTGGCCACTCCTCTCTCCTTAAAGGAGTATATCTATCATTTTTTCCCTTTCATTATAGAAAACAATTTAGTTAGATAAACTCTGGACAAATAATTCCACAATGTAGGTTATTTAGGCATTTAAATTCATTTTTTCATATGTTCTACAGCTGAACCTACAAGCAGTATGTCTAGTGAAGACAATTTTCTTTCTACGTCTAGGCTCAATGTTCTCTATGGAGACAAAAGTTTGCTTCTTACCCTCAGGTAATCTGCAGCAAATATTAAAGTGTATCGCCAAAACCGGTTTGGCTCAGGGGATAGAGCGTCGGCCTGCGGACTGAGGGGTCCTGGGTTCAATTCCGGTCAAGGGCATGTACCTGGGTTGCGGGCACATCCCCCTTGGGAGGTGTGCAGGAGGCAGCTGGTCGATGTTTCTCTCCCATCGATGTTTCTGACTGTCTATCTCTCTCCTTTCCTCTCTGTAAAAAATCAATAAAATATATATTAAAAAAATAAATAAATAAAGTGTATAGGGGTAGAGAGAACGGGACCCAAGAAATATAAGAAAATATAGAATCCAATTTGAATCCAGAGACTCCTCAATCAAGTTCATACAGTGAGCCACATATATGTGAAAACCACAATGTTCCACTCATACTAATTAAACCTTTCTCAAGAATTCAAATTGTGTCTACTTAGTAGACTCTTTAGGAATTCCAAACAATGTGCAAATCATTTTGCCTCTCATCTTTGCCTTTGAAGTACTTTAAAAGAGATTATCTCTCAGGAAACATGTTTGCACACATATCTAATTTTTTATATATATATATAAATACTTTACAAGAGTTCATTCAGAGGAGAGATGAAAACACATTTGGGTGCAATTCTAAAAAGATCTTGCAAAATGTTTTCCTGTGTTCAAGTTCACAAAGAAATAATTCTTTCCCGTCCTTCACCTTTTGGATATAGAGCTCATGGAAGAAAAGGAATGTCTGCATTTTCAAAAGGAGCAGGAGGAAGGGACCACAAGAGGTTGGCTGTGGGAGCGCACTGACCACTAGGGGGCAGCTCCTGCATTGAGCGTCTGCCTCCTGGTGGTCAGTGTACATCAGAACAACTGGTTGACCGGTCGTTCTGTCATTTGGTCATTCGGTCGCTTAGGCTTTTATATATATATATATATATATAATTTTTAATTTTATTTTATTTAAATTAAATTTTATTTTACATTTTATTCCTTAAATAAGGAATAAAACTTGCTTATTTTCTTTTGGGTCATCAACAGCATAAATTTGATTTGTCAGCCTACCGTAGTGTAAGGGCTGAAACTCCCAATTATATTTTAGAACTTCTTTCTCCTCTGTTGTTTCTTAGTTGTCCTCAACCCTCTGTAGAAAATGAAAACAGTAACAGAGGAGCCAAAGGGATATAAAAGCAAATTAGTCAAATTTGTTATGCTTCACCTTGGTGAAAGGAGCTTAAAGAAGATAAATAATGTGGAAGTTTATGCTTTATTCATACTTTTGCATTATTTTATGTTATTATTTTCCTCCCTCAGGTTTCCATTTCTGTAAGATTTTCATATTTTAAATATAGGGGGGAGGGATCAATTATTTCAGTATGTGCTCTTCATTTTTGTGTGATTTAAATAAAATACACACAAACATAAGTGTGTGTGACTTTTTCTTTCTAGTTATAATCTGCCACATCTTTTGTTAGCAGTCCCAGCCAACCTAACCATCTGAATGCAGTCAGGAATGAACTCAGACAAGATTACTGAGAACAGCTCAGATCACCAGAACCACCCAGCTGACCCAAATATTTGTTAAATATTAAATGGTTGTTGTTTTAAGCCACTAATTTTTAGGGCTTTGTTTGCTAAACAACATTATTGTGGCAAAAGAAAAGTGATACATATACCAACCAAAGCACTTCAGTACTGTAAGTGAACTAAATCCTCTTTTTAAAAAAAACTAAATCCTCTTAATGTAGCATTGTAAAAATGGGTATCATGACCAATTGACTTCATTTTCACATATAGTAATTGTTAAGAGAGATCATTTCCTCTAAAGCCAAAAGAAATTGCTATCTTTCCAAAAGATATAATGCCAACATATTTTTAAAAATAAACAGATGAGTAGATGCTGACGTGGTCAAGAAATATTTCATGAAATGGGATATATTTTGCAATATTGTATTGATTAAAATTGCCTTGATCACATGTGGGCGCGCACGTACAGTGCGATTGAAACTTCGTGGCCCATGAGCAGAAGTCAGTATTTTGTGGAAGAGCCACACTCAAGGGGCCAAAGAACCGCATGTGGCTCGCGAGCCGCAGTTTGCCGAGCCGCAGTTTGCCGACCACTGGCATAGGTCTTGAGATTTATAATGTTGCATAGCAAACAACTCCCCCAAAACTGTTGAAAAAAATATAGATTTTTAAAAATACCTTACATAATTTGTGAGTTTGCAGAACACCAAAAATATGCAGAAGCTATTAAAACTTCCAGAAAGAAAGTGGTGAATGATAAAGAAACAAGAATCAGACTGAAACACTTAATTAGCAACTCTGGATCTCAGAAAGAAAGGTTCAGTATTGTTTTCACTGGACTTAGAAAAAAAGAAAACATTGCAATCTAAATTCTAAAACCAGCTAAGTGTCAATCAGGGCAAAATTAAATAACTTTTTAGATATTAAGGACTCAGAAAGGTTTACCTCTCATGTGCTCTTCGTTACAGTGTGCATGTACTTGACAATAATAAAAGGTGAAGAAAAAAATGTACCTTATAATGGGGTTTCCCGCCTTCTAAATTGCACTTAACCTGATGCTATTACCTTTATAGAAAAATTCCTCAAACCTCCAATGTAGATTCATGAAGATGGACAATTTTATGTATTTGATATAATATTCAGAATTCATAACATCCCGGGGATAAATGAAATTTGTAAAGGTGATCTTGTTTAAACAAGATTAAACAGGATTTTGAGGGGCAGAAACGAAGTGTTTAATTTGTGTAACAAACTACTGTTCTTAAGCACTTTTAAAAGCACCTCTGCTGCACCATCAATAATTAGCAGAGCTCTAAGAAAGCACAGTATTTTTGGTCCATTATAATGGGCTCAGGAGGATCCCTGCTTAGACACAGAGCTGTGAGTGGGCTCCCTGTACTGCTCTTGAAAGTAAACATATGGCACCTCTTTTAACATTTCTTTTATTTCCGGTTTCAGGCCAAGCTCCCTTGTAATTATTTTGAATGGGTGGAATTGTAGTCCATTTGTTTCTTGAGCCTTTTATTATTATTGTTTTCATTATGGAGAATAATGTGACTGCACATATCCTGGGAGTAAAAATTCAAGGAAATAATCTCATCTAAGTTATTTCTGATGTCAAATCACACAATCCAGAAGTCAGGCTAGAGCAAGACATAAAAAGAATAAGCTTTATTAAAAGCCACTTTAAGTTACAGGAAATTGCAATTAGGTGGGCGTATTACTAGACATTTCATAAGACATTTCCATGGGATGTAAAGGCAGATTTCCGGCCTTTTTATGACCCAAGTACACTCTGAATACACTATATCTGAGCTAAAAGATTTAAAGTTAAAATATGTTAATAGCAAATGTTATTAAAGTGTGTCCAGCCTGTTTTTACAGAAAATGATGAAGCAAAGCAGAGTGGAACAAAATCATGGGCCTGCCTTGGCCAGCGGCTGGAGAAAAAAGTGCAGTGCTACATAAGAAAAGCTATGGCAAGAATCTGTCAATAAAATCTGTTAAAAGAATTAAGTGGCTTTGCCATGCCAAGGGCGAGGCCAAAAAATTTCTCTCTAAATTAATGTAACATTGCCCTTTGTACAAATGTAATTTGTTGTTAGAAAAAAGAGTAGGGCCCAATTCATTGTACTTATGATATAAATATAGGAAGGGTATGCTATATCTATTGTATACACATATGTAATATACCCAGCCTATGTATGTACATCCATGCATATAACATCCTTTCTATAATCATGCTTGATGTGTAGTAAATACAAACATATTAAGAAAGAATTCATGGCAATAGGAGGTTTCTTATAGTTTTTGAAAATAGTTTATTTATATGTTTTTTTATGACTGTGCCAATAAACAGACAATGCAAAAACTAATATTGTCAACACCCTATACCTACCATCCATATTTAACAAATGATGTTGACATTTGGACATATTTTCTTTCACATCAGTTTCTTTTCTCTTAAATAAATACAATGTGGCAAATACAGTTGATGCTAGCCTTTTCTCCATTTCTTTCCAGATTTTACTTCTACACTGACATCAGTTATTATCAGTCCCATCTAGGGTTTTATACTTTACTACCTACATGTGGTCTGTAAATAGTAGCATTTCCCATGTGTTTTTTATTTCAATATATGTTAGCATCCTTGTATATTCTTATGCAACTTGTCTTATTCACTCAATGTTCTATTGCTCCATGGTGTTCCATTCTATAAACAGACCACATTGTATTTATTCACTGATTTACTGATTGCATTTTGGTCTTAGCAATCTGTTGATCTTCTAAATAATGTTATAATGCATTCTTTGAACAGCCCTTCTTGAGCACACCTTTGTGACTTTTCTTTACAAAATATAACTCAAAGTGAAATTACAGCATCATAGGTCACAAACATCTTTGTATTTTTAGAAAATGCCATACTGGTTCCCAAATAGTTGTAACTTTTTACATTCCCATGGGAAGAATACAGCAAAGTTGTCATTTCTTCAACTGTTCACCAACACTTGCTATTGTCTTTTCTAGTATACATGACAGATAAAATGTTATTTCTCTCTTTCTGTAAAGTGCGTGAGTATGTGCAAATACATACACGTATAAATACATGCTTTTAAGTTTTGGACAGTTGGATGTATAATGCAAAAAGTTTTACAAGAGAAAGGTAAAGGTATGAAATATGAGTCAATATTTGCACACCTTATCAAACTTTATTCTCCTCTAGATATTGAAATGATTTTATTTTAAAAATGTATCAGTACATAAATAAAATATTTTTAAAAGTAAGAGACTATTTGGTGCACATATTTGGGTCAGACTCTGTTTGTTCCCAGTGCTCCCTTGTTTTCCACTGTGTTAGAGTGCGTGTGCCGCACTTTAGTTTATGAAACACTTTCATACTAGTATATGGTATTTACCTCGCACGGGAGACACTCCGCTTAGATTTAAACCACCTTTCTAGTGCAAGGCTTGCAGCATGTTATCATTGACTCTAATTCTTCAGAATCTTAAGTATATGAACCCTTGTTTTTAAAAATTAGGAACACAAAACAATTTGGAAGTCACTGTGAAACATAATCAGAGAAACAAATGATACAAGATTTGAACAGAGTCGTGCTTCCAAGTCTATTGGTCCGGGCCTTCCGTTCGTTTGCTGGTTCTGTTCTGGGTAGCAAAACTAAAAGTAATCTTGTTACATCAGCGGGGTTTGGGTTAAAGCTGAGTTTCAGTTAATTTCAGAAAGGAAGGAGGACAGGGGATTATTGGCTTTTAAAATCAGGCCTAAAAAAGCTCGGTCTGTGCTTTCCACTCGCAAGGAACTCCTAAGAGGCTCCATGGGACTGGAGAGCGTGTGGAGAGACATAGAGCTCAAGGCACATTTCCAAGATCAAAAGAGAAAAGACATTTGCGTATCTGGGCAGGATATCAGTAATTGACCCAGATGAACAAAAGAAAAGGCAAGGCACTGTTTTCCTCTCATGAATATCATTAGAAAACCATCCCAGTCACTATGTAAACCATCCCAGACACTGTGGTAAATTTCCATGTGGCCACTTGCAATTTATGCTTCACTCTGAGTTACTGGAATTTTTCCCACCTGCAATTTGCTTTGCCACTTAATGCTCAGCTATCCAATGCCGAAGCCTCCATGAGCCTTTGTGTTTCTGAAAAAACATGAGTTCTAACTACTGCTGGGTAAATAATTGTAAATGCACCCGAGCAGCAGTATAACAGAGCGTTTACAAAGTGCTGGTTCTGGAACCCAAGTCCTGGGATGCTGGCTCTCCTACCCAGGAGCCTGGAGACCTCAAGCTGCTTACTTAGACTCCTTCCACTTTGGTTTCTCCATTTGTAAAATGAAGCATTTTGGTGTTTCATATTTCATGAAGATTAAAGAAAATTAAGCAGATGAAGTAATTAGCAAAATGTCTGCACTGAATAAGCATCTGATACATACATGTCAGATGTTATTTTTATCATCATTTCGAGCTACATACATACTTTGCATAACTTTAAGTAATAATCTAATAGACACACAGATGCAAATAACCACTAGGTTGTATGAAATTACTAAGAGGGGTTTAGGGGCCAGGCCAGTGTGGCTAAGCAGTTGAGCATCCATCTATGAACCAGGAGGTCCCGGGTCCCATTCCCAGTCAGGGCACATGCCAGGGTTGTGGGCTCAATCCCTAGTAGGGGGCATGCAATGATTCTCTCTCATCATTGATGATTCTATCTCTCTTATCCCCTCCCTTCTTCTCTGAAGCCAATAAAATATAATTTAAAACAATAAATCTACAATAATAAAAACATAATATGCTAATTAGACCAGATGTCCTTCCAGACGAAGCCGGGGCTGTGAGGGAAGCCTGTGCCAGTAGCCAGGGGAAGGAAGGCCTACTCTTGCACGAATTTTGTGCATCGGGCCTCTAGTAAACAAATAAAAAGGGTGGATAGGGAATACAGAACTCAGAACTGCTCCTCTGCAAAACCCGCATAGCAGGTGCCTGGAGAAAAAGAATTGGGAGATGTATCAAAAGATCTCAGTGCCAAAGGGATTCAAGAGGAAAACATTTCCAATATCAGGGAATTTGTTTGAAACAATATGATTAATTGTGTCTCCTTACTCTCTCCCCATACTATTGAAAGGACGGGCTGGGGGGCGAGGGAGGGGGAATTAAAAGGGAAAATAAGTGAACAAGAGGCGTGGCAAAGAAAAAGGGTATCTTCATTAGACCAGCAACTTTTTTTTCCAGAAATTCCCAGAACATGGAGAGTGACTTGAGAATGAAGAAATAGACCAAACAGGGAAACATAAATCCAAATATAGAGAACTAAAGGTTACTGAGGCAGTAAGAAAAGTTTTTCCTAACAAAGCCTCAGAGGAACCCCCTGCCCAAAGTCAACAGGAACCAGAGGGGGCCAGGAAGACTCAAGAGAGTAATTAAAGGTTGCATTGAAAGTGATGTCCCTTTCTACCTAAACAGTGTTTTCCCCCAGTACAAAGCATCTTCTAAAGAAGGATAAGAATAAGTCTAGGGCAAGCTTTTGTCATAATTTTAGGGGCTGAAATGCTGACTGCTTTCTTCCTTCAAAATAAGGCATTTGCACCTGGGCTGCTGATGTTAGTTGAGCATCCTCTTGTGCACTAAAAGGTTCAATTCAAGGTCAGGGCACATGTCCTGTTGTGGTATGTTTCTCTCTGTCTCTTTCTCTCTCTCTCCCTTCCTCTCTCTCTAAAAATCAAATTTTAAAAATCCCTTTGAAAAAAGGATAAAGCACTTGCTACTCCCACTCTTTTAATATGATGGATCTGACCCAGAAGACTTACAAGTGGTTGTTTGGCTAAAGAGCAATTAATGTACCATCACAGGGAGGGGCCAAGAGTACCCACACCTAGAAACAAAGCTGCTTCTGGCACCCAGTGTTCTATGGTGGGTCCTGCCTGTCCGCATGAGCCCCGCCTACTAAAATGAGAACCTGAGTCCACATTATGCAAATAGAGATACTCATTGTGTTGAGAAAGAACAACTCTACCACCTATTTTACTTTAATCCTCAAACAGATGTTTGATCACCCAAGAATCACTAAGCATTAGCATAAAACAAAGATACCATCAAAGAAAGGTGTCAAATTCAAATAAATTCACTACAAACCAGCTTTCATAGTTATTTAAATGGCTACTGCATCTATTAAGAGCAGGTGAATGAGTACAAAGAAAAAAAACTATCAGCATTCTTAGAAACACTGTATATGTTTACAATACATGTACTGAGTTGCAGAAACGACAATGGGGTAAGTCAGGAGGGGTATTCTGAAGGAGTAAAACATGAAAATTTAAAAGATGGAACCTGTGAGGTGGAGTAAACAGACATGAAGAACAACTTTTTATAACATTTATGGGGCAGAGCTATTATAATTTTTAATTGGAAACAATTGACAAGAGTAAAGAAACATATCTTCAGATTAAATCTTTAGACCATGAGGGTCTATCAAAAGCAAGACAGATTAACTGGGAAGGAGTGAGACTTTCATGTAAAACCTCCAACCTCAATAATTCTTGGTATGTGACAAAAATAAAAACTTGTTTTGTTTGACCCAATTTTTGACATTGGTTCCTAGCAGCCTTATGTCATGCCTAATGAATACAATATTATTTCGAAGCAAAATAATTCTAAGAAGCTATTTCTATACAGTAGGCTTCCCTCAGACTTAAAAGAGCTCACAGTAACATTTTTCAGTGAAGATACAGAGATAGAGCAGAAGTCTCAGAACAGGATTCGGGAGAGAAGTTACTTATTTTATCTTATTCGATGTTATTTTAGTAGGGTAGCTGAAGCATAAACAAGTTTAAAAAAAGAAAGAAAAGAAAAAGATGACAGAGACTAGAGACTGGAGACACACATGCACACATGCACACCCTGTGTTCTTTCTTATGTGATAAAAACATGAAATAAACACTTGAACCAAGAGTTATTTCATTGTGTCTGCATATAACTTTCCAGGAAGCATTGACCTATCTCTAACAGGAGGTGGCATTTTAAGTGCAATTATAAGTGCAAGTTCTGATTATTGTATTTTTATGGCTGGAGCTCATTATACTGGGTGCTGAAAAATAGTCAATGAAATTGTTTTGATGCTGAGATGTTGCAATACTTCATTTCTTGTTTTCTTATATATCTAGAGGTATAGAAACACTGGGACAAATGATTTAACATTGGTAAATCAAGAATATAACTTCTAATATAAATAAAAATGTATATCTAATATCTTGATTATTAATATCACCTATAAAGACTAAGTACAATGCATAACAAAATTTATTTTATTTATTTTGGTTTATATAGAGGTATAGTTTCCCCATACATGATATATCTGCTAAAAATAAAAAGATGTTAAGTTAGATGGACTATATAGTCTGTCTAATATCATCTCATCACATGGTAAGATTATAGAGGAGGAAAAAGTTTCCTATACCCTTCTAGGTTCCTTGGCTGCTCTCAATCATCAAATTAAAATAAGACATTAATAGGAGAAAATCAAATTTAATTACATACATATGGAAGGTTCTATAGCTTTGGGACTCAAGGGAAGGTTGGGCAATCGAGGCGTATATGCCATCGTGACGTAGGCAACGGGAAAGGGCCAGGAGCTTCCAAGAGAAGGAATGTAATTCACAGGATAAGTAGAGCAGATGTTTGGTAATTAGATGTTTGTCCTGCCATGCATATAGGTCATTTAGATAAAAAGTTATCTCTGCTCATAGCTCTCTTTCTGGACCAGGCCCCTGTCTAAGCTGGTTTAGGTAGTTAAGGGAGAAATAAAAGTTCTGAATCTGCTGGGTCTTGATTGCGTTCAGCTCAAAATAGTCCACATTCCAAAGTGGCACATTTGAGGGAGGCTTGTTCTGAACCCCTTCAAGATCATATCTAAACAGTTTTTATTTTCTACTCTTGTTTTTTACTGACCCTCTCTCTTCCTGGGTCAGATAAAACCACACTATTTCGAGGAGAATTCAGATTGTTAAAAACAGGCCTTGGCCAGGTAGCTCAGTTGATTTGCAGTGGTTCTCAACCTTCACTGCACATTAGAATCACCTGGGAATCTTTTTAAAATCCTGATTTCTGGGCCTCATCCTCCAGAAATTCTGTTTCTCTGTTATGGGGTGAGGCCACAACATTAGTAACAAAGAAACAGAATTTCTGGAGGATGAGGCCCAGAAATCAGGATTTTATTTTTATTTATTTTTTATTGTTTAAAATATATTTGATTGATTTTACAGAAAGGAAGGGAGAGGGATAGAGAGTTAGAAACATCAATGGGAGAGAAACATCGATCAGCTGCCTCCTGCACACCCCCTACTGGGGATGTGCCCGCAACCAAGGTACATGCCCTTGACCAGAATCGAACCTGGGACCTTTCAGTCCGCAGGCCAATGCTCTATCCACTGAGACAAACCGGTTAGGGCGAAATCAGGATTTTAAAAAGATTCCCAGGTGATTCTAATGTGCAGCCAAGGTTGAGAACCACTGGATTAGAGCATCCTCCTGATATGCCAAAGTTATGGGTTCCATCCCTACCTAGTCAGGGCACATAACATACAACAAGCAACCAATGAATGCATAAATAAGTGGAACAACAAACTGATATTTCTCTCTCACTTTGTCTCCCTTCCTCTCTCTCTAAAAATTAATAAAAAAATTTTAAAAATCTTTTTGAAAAAGAACAAAGAGGACTCAATTGTTTTGACTTTCAGCCTGGGCTCCTAAGCTTCTATAGAGTAGGCCCTGTTAGGAACTGAGTATTGAAGATGTAGGGAAAGAGAGGCTGAGAACCTGCTCCTATCCCTTCCCCAAACCCAATCCACAATGGTCACCTGGGCTGACAGAAGGTCATGCATGACATTAAGGGGGAGGAGCTTTAGCATGTGTGAGAATTATTTGCATGATTTGCTAAAACACAGACAGCTTGGGCCCAACCCTAGCTTCTGAAGTAAATCCGGGTGAAACTCCAGAATTTGCCTTCCTCACGAGTTTCCAGCTGGTGCTGGTGCTGCTGGTCTGAATACCTGGAAACCAGTGACCAAGGAGATGGGGCAATGGCCCAGAGGCAACAAGAGGATTTGATAAACCAGCTTCCAGATGAAGAGCTTACATCATCCAGGCAGATATATTCTCCAGGTCTCTTGAAGTGAGGGCCTATCAAAGTTGCCAACAGCTGGCCGATGCTTCTTTAGGTACAAGTACTTGGCCCTGTTCTGAAATTTTGCTGAATCCCATGCCAACAGCCTCTTTGGATCCCACTGTTTTTAAGAACCCAGTAATTTGCCAATATCTGAAAGCAGAGGATAGGGCTCTTGATGAAACGAGGTGTTGATACTCATGTGGAAAAGAAAGTCTTAGCACCACATTTGGATGGGTCCAGATGTGGCAAATCTTCTGCCATTATATTCAAAGATTCCTTCTGCGTTTAGATACCATGAGTCTATATCTTATTTATAAAAGCTCCAATTTTCATTGTTTCCTCACCCATGTTTTTCCTTAGAGTCTGTCCTGGTGCTTTTATGAGACCCACCCTCTCTGATATTAGCCAGAACCATCCAAACGTCCTGGGAGTGGAGGGTATTTAGAAGTGATTACTTCTAAAAAGCATTGGTGTTGTTTCCCACAAACACATTTATAAACTTCTCTGTATCCCACTGCATCTTCTTCTTCAGTGATTTTGTTAACGCAGAGAAGATGCCCCTAAATATTTTTTAAGTCTAAGGTCTCCAAAGTAGTCCTCTGATTTTTATCCAAAGATCTTCACCAGTCTTGATCTTCAGGGAAGAGACAATCAGCTCACTGCTGCTTCACAGATGTGAAATAATACATTATGCCAGAGAAATCGCCATGCCAGTCCATATGGAGCTAAATGTAAACACAAAATCTAGGTTTTATAACATCTCCTTCCAATCACCTGACAGCTTGGGTCTGGATATAACATTTGGACATCAGGCATTGAACAATTCCTGATGGCCTATTTGGCACTCATAGTTCTGGATAAAGATTGGGAGGGAAACAGACCAGGAGGAAGCTGTAGCCCACTCCTTAACCAAGGCCTACACCATGCTATGCAACCTACATTCCAAGGGGGAGCCTGGTCCTGCAAAGAATCTGGAATATCTCAAAGTGTCCGTGGATAACCTACTTTGGAAGGTTACCATCAGTGTGCCTTAAGGGGAAACCATGTTGGAAGTGAGATAAATCCTAAGATCTGTGGTCCTTACAGCCTTTTGTGGTCACTGACTGTAATCACGATATTATCTGATCAGATTATACAACTAAAAATGAATCAAAGAAATGGGGCAACATAAAATATTTGAAATAGCTTTCTTTTTGGAAGGGCAAGGAATATTATGAGGAGTAAGAAAACCTTCGATGAGGTAAATATCAGCCATCTCCCTGTAAACACATTCTGTGGGTATATGTCTCTGTTTTACAGACAACAACTCTTCCAGCTAGTATTGCTGCATTAACAGACCACCTATTGAAACAATAAGCATATCATAATGCTCATGGATTCTGGGAGTGAGGAATTTGGAAAGAGCACAACAAGATATTGTATTTTTGCTCGGTGACTTGTGGGACTTTAACTGGGAAACTTCAAAGGTTGCAGGTGACTTGATGTTTAAGAGTTCAAATCATCTGAACGATTATGTAATCACCTGTCTGGTGGCCAATGTGGGGAGTTCTCAGCTGGGGTTATCAACCTGAGCACACACACAGGTGCTCTTCATGTGGCTACGTGGGCTTTCGCACTGCATGGTGGTTGTGTTTCAAGAACAGGTGCCCCAAAAGAACCAGGCAAAAACCTCTTATGAACTAGTGTTGGAAGTCACATGACTTCACTTTGTCTAAGTCATGAGCCACCAACATTCAAGGAAAGGGAACATATAATTTCACCTCTCAATGGGAGTAGTATTGAGTAAGAGTGTGTGAGGTGGGAAATATTTTTTTTTTGTGATCTCTGGAAAATACAATCTGTTGTAAGGTCCATCTCACTTCTCTGAATCAGATCTTTTGCCTTTTGGTTAGTTTACTTTTCTTGTCTCATACAATTGGGATTGTCTTCTAGTAGCATGACATGTGCCACTCAAAAAATGGAATCCTTGCCTCTGTAGGTTAAATTGCTTTGAAGGACAAAATTAAAATTCCACAGACATACACTAGATGAAGGAGGATAGATATTAACAAAAGAAGAGAACTTATTTTGAGTAGAAACAAAGGACAAATAGATTCACTTTTGAGGCTTGTAGGTGGGAAATCTGCTTGATTTTAAGGGACCTGTGGCCCATCCACTTTTCCTTGGACAACTTGAAAAGCATAGTTAAGATGAAGAGGTCAGGTTGGAAATTGCTCTGACTACTGCTAATGGTTGATGGAAGAATATTTTATGATCAAAGCAGTTATAAAATTATAAATGAGCCCATTTGTGCCCGTCTGTACCATTGTACGATAAGCCTGAATATTTCATAGAAATGAACGAATGTTTATAAGAGGTTGCCTACTGCCTTTGGTGGTGCTGGGTCAATCCACAGCTGTTGCCCATCTGAAAAATATTCCTCAAACTCCAAAGTTTTGAAGACTCTGAACCTGGGGTTCCTGGGTACAAGCTTTGGGCTCTTTGCATCTCTTTGTCTCTTCCCCAATTCTGCTAATTATTCTAAGGCTCCTACCTTTCCATGAACTTTATTAAAATTAATGTTAGGAGTGATCTGAGCCCCTTTCCTGACTTACCCCCTCCTCTTTCAGCAGCCTTGGAGATGAGACAATGGGCTAATTGAGGTAGCTATCTGCATTTGGGCCCTGAACAAACCTATCTCTCTGTTGTTTTTGGACTGTAGTCTAAGTAAACAGCCTCAAAATATTCTTTCAGAAACTTTTGCCAATCCTGCAATTTTCCACCAAGGCTTTTGAGGATAAAGAAACCCTCACTGGGTTCTTCATAAAAAGGAAAACTAACATACCAGGTCCCTTATATATATTTTATAATATATTTATACTATATTATATAGAATATTTATAACATATGTATAAATATATATACACATATATATACTATAAATATATGTTTTCCTCTTCTTCCATTAAGACACACCCTCTGATACCCAATGTGTATCTTGTGGAATCTTGATCATGAAATCTGAAGCAAATGAACTATAAGAAGTAAGGGTCCTTGGAGAGTATTATACTAAGTGAAATAAGTCAGTCAGAGAAAGGTAAGTACCATATGATCTCACTCATATGTGGAATCTAATGCACATAATAAACTGATGAATAAAGTTGAACCAGAGACATAGAAGCATAAAACAGACTGCAGAATCTCAGAGGGAAGGCCAGGGTGGGTAAGTGGGAGGGGAGTGTTTTACCAGGGAACTTATATGCATATATGCATAGCCCATGAACACAGACAATAGAGTGATAAAGGCCTGGGAGGGGTGGGTATGAGTGAAGGGGGTCAGTGGAAAAAAACACCCACAAACAAAGGGGACATCTGTAATACTTTCAACAATAAAGATCAATTTAAAAAATAAATAAAATTTACAAAAATGAGGTAACGGTCCTATCTTCACAGTGGGGTGTGTCATACTATTAGATGAGGGGAGCAACACCCTCCTCTATGATGGAATTAAAGTCACTTCAAGGAGAGGCTCTTCAGTGACGAAAACTAATTTAGACTTGACACCTTTGCCTTGTTTCAGCATTAGAAATGGTAAGCATTTGGTTTGGGGTACTGAAGACATAAATGCTTCTATCACCTAAAGCAGAGGTTTTAAATTTTAGGTGTATTGGAATCTCCCCAGAGCTTATTAAAATGCATATTGCTTCTGGGGACCTCACTTTCAGAACCACTGCTCTTCTTCAACTTTACTCACAAAGTGTGGTCTGTGAGCCAGCTGCATTGGTCCTTGTAGCCTGTTAAAGCATGCAATTTCAGGCAGCAACCCAGACACAGAGACTCAGGATCTTCATTTTAATAAGTTGCCCTTTAAGACTGAGAAGCAGAAGCACTCTTAGAAAATAGTTTGTGCCCTAGCGGGTTTGGCTCAGTGGATAGAGCCTCGGCCTGCGGACTGAAGGGTCCTAGGTTCGATTCTGGTCAAGGGCACATGCCTGGGTTGCGGACTCGGTCCCCAGTGGAGGGCGTGCAGGAGACAGCCGATCAATGATTCTCTCTCATCACTGATGTTTCTATCTCTCTCTTCCTCTCTAAATTCAATAAAAAATATTTTTAAAAAAGAAAAAGAAAATAATAGTTTGTAGTCATTTTCTGCTATTGCAACTTACAAGCGTAATACACACCCTTCATCATACCTGATGTTTTAAGCAATTTCCAGGTAATTTCAACTTCACCCCTCTTAAAAAGGCAAAGAAAGTATATCCTACAACTAGGGATTTAGTGACATTGTTATAAGCATAATTACTCTATTTTATAAAATTAATTATTTTAATATTAATAAGAAATTATATATAATATTTCCAATATCATAGTCAAAGCCAAAAGGCAAGGGAAGCAAAGGCAAAAAGTAAATGAATGGGGCTATAAAAAGCTTCTTCACAGCAACAGAAACTGACAACAAAACAAAAAGGCAACCAACCAAGTGGGAGATGTTATTTGCAAATAACAGCTCAAAGGGTTAATATCTAAAATACATAAAGAATTCAACATCAAATAATCCAATTTAAAAAATCAGCAGCCGGCATGGCTAAGTGGTTGAGTGTTGACCTATGAAACAGGATGTCACAATTTGATTCCCGGTCAGGGCACATGCTGGATCCCCAGTGGGGATCATTGATATTTCTATCTTTCTCTTCCACTTCCTTCCTCTCTGAAACCAATAAAATATACTTTTAAAAAATTTATGCGGAGGACCTGAACAGACACCTCTCCTAAGAAGACATACAAATGGCCATCAGATACATGAAAAGATGTTCAACTTCACTAGCTATTAGAGAACTGCAAATCAAAACTGCAGTGGGGTACCACCTCACAACTGTTAGAATGGCTACTATCAACAAGATAGGTAATAACAAGTGTTGGAGGGGTTGTGGATAAAAAGAAACCCTCATTCACTGCTAATAGGAATGTAAGCTGGAACAACCACTATGGAAAACAGTACAGTGGTTTCCCAAGAGTTACCATATGACCCAGTAAACCCTCTTCTGGATATCTACACCAAAAAACTCAAAAAACCCATTTATTTGCAAAGATATATGCACTCCTATGTTCACTGCAGTATTATTCATGGTGGCCAAGACATGGAGACAACCAAAGGGTCCTGTGATAGAGGACTGGATAAAGACGATGTGGTACATATACACAATGGAATACTACTCGGCCATGGGAAAAGATGAAATACTGCCATTTATGACAACATGGATGGACCTTGAAAATCTTATGCTAAGTGAAATCAATCTGTCGGAAAAAGCTAAGAACTATGTGATTTTACTCACAGCTGGGATATAAAACTGAAACTCAGAGATAGAGACTGACAACAATATGGTAGTTACCAAAGGGAAGAGGGGGAGATAGAGGGTAAAGAGGGCCAAATATATGGTGATGGAAGATGATTTGACTATGGGTGGTGGGTACACAATGTGATATACAGATCATGCATCATAGCAATGTAAAGTTGAAATCTATATGACCTTATTAACCAATGTCACCCCAATAAATTTTGTTAATAATAAAGCCCTATAAGAGGTTCGAGGCTTTCTTTTTCCTAGACAAATATTGGAAAATAGTCATGTAAAGCACTGATTCATAAGTTGCACTTAAAGTAAGAATTTACAAAAATAAGTGATCAATAAATAAATCCCACAAATGTCTGGACCAAAAAGTAAGAATGCTATCTCGACCGCATCAATAAAATCATGAAGAAAATTAGCATCATTATCCCTACTCTACCATTATATGAAATATCCAACAATATTTCATGGGTAATTTAGCTGAAAATATTTTTTAAATGTTTAGTTTACTGAGATAATTTGGAATATACAATCAAAATCTAAAATCTTTTTAATACAAAACTTCTTTTGAATGAATATGTTTTGGATTTTTAAGGAGAGTTTCAGTATAAATTCAACATGACTGACACTTTTTAAAGTTAATGTATATATGTGAGTTGACATGGTAACATGTATAATCCTAATTTTTTTTTATTCTGTTGCATCAACTTTTTACTGGATTAAAAGAAAAATGATTTTGGAGACTTCTGATTCCAGATGGCTGCTGGCTCTCATGCATAATATTTCTTCTTGCACAACTCCCATTAATATTACAGAAAAAAGAAAACATACATTAAAGAAAAGGTCTGGTTAATAGAAACTCTGAAATATTTAAGAACTTGAGAAAATTTTATAACATACAATGCACACAAAATGAAATTAAGAGCAAAATCTCATACGCCAAAAAATTCTGCAATCCCATAAATTTAAAAAGTGAATTTTTCCAGAAAAAGCTTGTGGAAGAGATTCAAGAACAGATCCAAGACGGAGGGGACTAGGAGTAAAAGAGGAAGTGCTGTGGGACAACTGGACCACTGCCCCCTTGTGTTATGGAAGGTGTTTTCTCTCAAAAGAAAGATAAAAGAATAATTTTTTAAATCAAGTGTCTGTATACTAATGTTTCTCAACACATATCCATGTGAATCATCTGATGATCTTGTTGAAAGACAAAATTCTGATTTGGGGTGATGCTGCAGGTGGAGACTTTTAACATTCTTCCAAAGGATGCCAATGCTGTGGGCCCTGGACTACTCTTTGAGTACAAAGGCCTATGGCAGCACTAACATACTAGAAATTACAATGGAAAAAATATCCTATTCACAATAATTAAAAAAAAAAATCCCAGAGTATTTAGAACAAGTCTAATAAGAACTTCACAAAATCTAAACAAGAAACTCTTAAAACTCTTATTTAAATATTATAAAGACTAGAGGCCCAGTGCACAAAATTCATGCACAGGGGAGAGGGGGGTCCCTCAGCCTGGCCTGCACCCTCTTGCAATCCGGGACATCCCTCTCATAATCTGGGACTCCGGCTCCTAACTGCTGGCCTGCCTGCCTACCTGATCGCCCCTAACCACTTGCCTGCCTGCCTGATCACCCCTAACTTCTCTCCCTGCCTGCCTGATTGCCCCTAACTGCTCGCCTGCCTGCCTGATCACCCCTAACCACCTCTGCCTTGGCCCTGCCACCACAGCTTCCCCTGGAAGGACATCCAGAATGACGTCCGGAAGGTTGTTCAGCTGTCTGGTCTAATTAGCATATTACACTTTTATTATTATAGACTAGAGGTCCGGTGCATGAAATTTGTGCACTGGGGGGTGTCCCTCAGCCCAGCCTGCACCCTCTCCAATCTGGGATCCCTCTCACAATCCGGGACTGTGGCTCCCAAATGCTCTCCTGCCTACCTGCCTGATTGCCCCTAACCGCTTCTGCCTGCCAGCTTGATCACCCCTTAACCACTCCCCTGCCAGCCTGATCGATGCCTAACTGCTCCCCTGCCAGCCCAGTCTCCCCAACTGCCCTCCACTGCTGGCCATCTTGTGGCTGTGGGTGCCTCCATCTTTGAGGGTGGGACAGTCAATTAGCATATTCCCTCCTTATTGGCTGTGGGTGCCGCCATCTTTTGTGATGGTGTGAGGGTCAATTAGCATATTCCCTCTTTATTAGATAGGATAATTTGAATAAGTGGAGCGCAAAAACACCTTGAAGCATGGGACAAGGAATAGTGCTAATTTTGTTGATAAGGATCTTTATATCTCACAATCAATGACTTGAATTACTTATGTGGTTTGAAAATGTTCTAACTGGTTCTTTCTTTAGTGCTCACTATTAAAACAAAACAAAGAAATAGAAAATCCTTAGGGGAAAGACCCACCAGGAAAATATAAGTGACCATTTCCCCCATAATGTTAAATTAGGACATAATCTCCTCCAGGCTGTGTGCGTTATTTGTTCTGCAAAACTTAGCCATTTCTAACCAAGATGTAGCCATCTTGATACTGGGTACCAGCAATCAATGAGTGTTTCAATAACACAGACCTGGTGCTTAGTAGTATGGGACAACATGCTGACTGTGGTTCAAAGGATGAATATTTGTAAAATCCACAAAATCTTTATGAAAAGTCTCTGATTCCTCTACTCTGGAACCTATCTACATCTGGCATTAAAGGCTGCAAAGACTGCCTTAACCAGTTTTGCTCAGTGGATAGAACACTGGCCTGCGGATCAAAGGGTCCCAGGTTTGATTCCGGTCAAGGGCACATACCTTGGTTAAAGGCTCTTCCCTGACCTGGACCAGATGTGTGCAGGAGGCAATCAATTGATGTGTTGCTCTCACATTAATGTTTCCTTCTGTCTTTCCCTCTCTCTTTCACTCTTCCTAAACATCAATGGAGAAATATCCTCAGGTGAGAATTAACAACAACAACAAAAGACTGTGAAGACTGATTCTACAAGTCTAGAAAGTAAAACAGTTTTCAATTGCTCTTAATAAAAATATGGAAAGCCCAGGGGAAGAGGGTAATTTGAGAAGAGAAGCATGACCAGGGCCATGAACATCTCCTATGTTATAAACTGAGAGTTTGTTTCCACCCCTTTCCCCCAAAATGTGTACATTAACATCCTAACCCCTACCGTGGTGTTATTGAGAGGTGGGGACTTTGGGAGATAATTAAATCACAAAGGCGAAGCCCCCATAAATGGGATTAGTACCTTTATCAAAAGGACCCAGAGAGCTCTCTATTT
Source organism: Myotis lucifugus (assembly GCF_000147115.1). Lineage (NCBI taxonomy): Eukaryota > Metazoa > Chordata > Mammalia > Chiroptera > Vespertilionidae > Myotis > Myotis lucifugus. The sequence continues at coordinate 1,037,275 of NW_005871280.1, forward strand.
CCAGCATGTGAGGATACAGTTAGAAATTAGCCGTCTTCAACCTCAGGCGGAGGGCTCTCACCAGCCCATGCTGGAACCTTGATCTTGGGCTTTTAGTCTCGTGCACTGTGAGAAATATATTTCTGTGGTTTTTTTAATAAGCAACTTAGTTTATGGTATTTTGCTTTAGCAGCCTGAAGTGACCAAGACATGTAGGGGCCTACCTGCTTGTTCCCCGAGAGGCTATGAAGAACTTAGCATCGGGTCATATTCCTTTTATTTGGATCCTCCTTTGTACCCATACGTTTAAATAAAGCAAAGGAAATTCCATTAGCTTGGAGGGACTTCATGAAATCAAAATGGTGTCATTGCCACCTGTCGTCTACTTAGCTTTGCTTCCATTTTATTATAAATTTAAAACTCAAAAGAAATTTCCTCCAACCTAGTTAAAGCCTCACAATAAGGCTTTAGAACGGTAGTCTATAATTTACCAAGCACTCGTATATAAAATGATAGAGGCAGAAATCCCTGCAAAGACACTAAGAAATACTACTTGCCTTTCCTGAAACTGTTCTTGCAACTGAACTGGTCTCTCCATTACATTTGCATTACTTTCTATCCCCACTAACTCTTCTCCCCTCCCCACTGTTGCTGATATATCCTCTCCTCCAAGGGCTCCTACCCAAGTTATCTCTTCTGGTCCACATCCTAGTGGACTTGTGTGTGTGACTCACTTTTCTTTGTCCTGGATATAAATGTTAGTGTTTCCCAGTCACCTCAGAAAACTTCTGTGATCCAGGATCTCAAAGATTGGTAAAATTAAAGATTTATTATGTTTTAAAATCCACAAAAATGCATCTTGATGGTTGGAAAAGGGGTGGTTACTAGTATTAATGAGTTGACGTGGGCCTGTGTACTTCAGATTCTTTAAATAGAGATGTAAATAACATTACTTCATACGGGTTATATACGTGGGTAATTACTAGGCACTATAGAGTTCATGGTTTGTAATAAGTGTGTGTAAGTGATCACAATTATTGTAAAGCATAACAGACAAGACTTAGCAGAGTGGCACAGGTGGAATAGGTCAGCTGGAACTTTCAGACTCACAATGAGAGGAGAAAAAACACTGATTCCAATGAGCTTGCAAGCGACAGTCACTCCCAATTTCAGAAGAACAAGACATAGGGACAGGGTTTTAGAAACACACACACACACACACACACACACAACAAAAACAAAAAAACAGGATGAGCTTATCTGCCACATCACTGGCATAGAGACATATACTCTGACAGTGTCACTTTAACTATGAAGCATACTATTACACACATCCAGCCTTTCAAACACTATTGCAGACTCCGTGACTTAGTAAGCTATTTCATGCCTGAAGGCTTTCACTGACAATCTTATTCTTTCCATACAAGTGCCAGGAATATATCTTTCAAACCAGATTTCCTCCTTATGCTAATCATTTTATGGTGTCTGGACTATATCCTCTAAAATAAAATAAAACACCTTGGGCTTAGTGTCAGCTGCCAAACGAATGTTCTCTTCATGTTCCAATGACGGGCTATTACACCTTGTCCCATCATATAATTTGCAGCTATTGTGGGAATAGATGTGTGAATTCCTCATGGAAAGCTGAGAACAAGGACATGAGGTGTTGTGTAATAAGAGTAGGTGCATGCATGAGATGCCTTAAGGACAGATCATTGAGAAAAATTATTTTTTTAGGAAAAAGTTAGGTTATATTGTAACATGCCATCACTATGTGTCTTGTTCTCTTCACCCAAAACTTAATATGGTAGTGACGCTAAGCACAAAGATAAATGAAGCATACTCCTCCAATATTTGCATTAGAATATATTCAGAATATTAGATCATCCATGTGGGGAAGTAGACAAAACAAGAAAATTATTTGTTCTCTGGTGTGATGACCACTTATATCAAAATGAAAAAAAGACTTTTTTCATTTGTGTGTACCTAAGAAAACATTTATAGGGCACTTGGTCTAAGTTGGAAAGTGATGAATTTGTTGAGTATATTTGTAAGATGGGTCCATTTGGATAATCTTTTATGGGAATGAGAACTGGTCAAAAATTGGCCTCGTGAAAATGTGAAGAACAACGGAGTCTGGGAATCTGGTCTCATGCCTGCTAAGGGCAGGGATAGGAAAGAACAACACTAAGGCCATAGAACATGTTTCTTATTTCCAGGACTGCACAGGTAGGCTTCATTTTGTATATGTGAGCTATCTAAAAACCACACTATATTTTCTTTTTCATTTAATTTTTTTTCTGACTTCATTGTCAGCATTCCCCGTTGTTGTCTCTGACTTGTAGGGGGAAAAAGATTGTTCTAAACAATCCATCTGACATATACCTACAAAGAAAATGCTATACTTGGGGTCAGAAATTTTATAAAAGTTGTCAATTATTATGAAAACAACATTTTAAAATTAGTTAGTGCATAATATAGAGAGGACCAAATAACTGATTTGAGCAGTATATATGACAAAACAGGCGCACAGCACACATGTTCATAGATGAAGCTTTGTTGTACATCATCTAAAGGGCTCACTGTACATGCCAGAATCAAGACAGAGAATGTGCCTACAGAAAAACAAAGAAGAACATATCTGTGAACTTGTGGCACAAAGCTTCTTACCTAAGTGAGAAAAAAATCAAAATAAAACCTTGAAATTGCATACCATGCTGCTGTGTCAGTGCCAATGTTTGTATACTACCAACAGCCATCGGAAAACTAAGAGAGATAACTAATAGGTCTCCTGAATTAAAAATTAATCATTTCTATTGCAGCTTTAATAGCTATTGACATTTCTTATTCTAAGCTGAACAGAAATAATGCTTAGACTATTAGAATTTTACCTGCCAAGTTACAAATATAGTATTTCTTTATATTTCTGATATATTTCTGAAAACCTGGCTCAGATAAAATAATCTTATTAACATTCTTATAGTGGTATTAATCTTATTATAATGACTTATATTAATAAGGTTTATATTTATAATAGCAATATTTATATCAATTAAAATATGCTTGTGTTTTAGTCATTTCTATGGGGAGGGGATAGGAAGAGGATATCAGACAGCTACAGAACTATAAACAGTCAGAAGAAGGCATTTCCAAGGTAACTTGTTCTATCTACACTTGAAATGGATTTTAGGGGAATAAACAGTGAAAAAAACAGTTAGTTCATTGGAAAGTCATTGAGATTTACCTCCTTCCATGAGCCAGATGTTCTGTCCTCACCTAATCAAACTATATAAAGAAAGCACAAAAAACTCCCTCAGAAAGCCCATTGGTTTCACCTTAACTGTGATTGCTGTAAACCTCCTGAGATATTGTCAGTCTCCCAGGGACATATTTAATCCCAGCTGGACATTTTATCTACTTTAGGTTATTTACTAGAAATAGTATGGCTTTGTTCTTTGGACAAGTCAATAAATCTCAGATTATAGCATGGAACTCAGATTCACAAATTTCTCTAACACTTTGGGTACATTAACTGTATGTCAAAGAGAGACATTGCTTCATTCGTGGGGTTATTCTCCTTTCTGTTGCCTCGGGACTTAATTTTGTGTGTACCATTATGAAAGGACTTCACTGTTTTAAAATCATCAGGGATAAAAGAGTTGGAAAGAACCATTCATTTCAATTCAGTCTGATTCAATAAATAATTATTGCGCCCCACCTGCATACCAGAAAAATATTTTAGGGTGGGATCTAGGAGTGATCAATAAGACATGATCCTTGTGGATTTTAAAATAGATGTCAACTTAAATATTATCTTCTTTAACATTCTCATTGTTTAGAGGGGTTAAAGTTCAGAGAGCTTAAAGACTATTTTTCTTAAAAACAATTCTCTACCATCAAGTGCTTTTATTGAGTATTACTAGAAAATAATTATTTCAAGTAGGAATGAATAGCAGAAATCAAAACCAGCCATTCAGAGATATGGCTGTATTGCCTGGGAAAGCATGAAACCAGAATCCACTCCCAGCCCTACCACCAGTTACATTTACTTTTTATAGCTTCACCTTGTTTTCTAGAAAACTGGTATAATACAGTTTGATGTCTCTGTATCCTTCATAATGTTCCTGAAATAAAAGCATAATGACTATTCTTGATCAGAACTATTTGACCTCTTAGATCAAAGATAACATGTAAATTTATTTATTTATTTTTAATTTATTTTTTTATTGTATACAGATGTCTCCCATTTCTCCCCATTTGCTATCCTCCACCCAGCCCCCACCCACCACAGGACTTCACCACAATATTTTCTGTGTCCAAGGGCTATTCATATATGCATATAGGTTCTTTGGTTAATCTCTTCTCATCCCCCACTCCCGCTTTCCCTCTGAGATCTGTCATTCTGTTCTAAACATCCATGTCTCTGGACCTATTTTGTTCATCAGTCTATTTTGTTCATTAGATTCCACATATAAGTGAGATCATGTGATATTTATCTTTCTCTGACTGGCTTATTTTACTTAGCATAATAATATCCAGATCCATCCATGATGTCTCAAGGGGTAAGAGATCCTTCTTTTTTACAGCTGCAAAGTATTCCATTCTGTAAATGTACCACAGCTTTTTTATCCACTCTGTCAGGCACTTGGGTTGTGTCCAGATCTTAGCTATCTATAATAATAAAAGAGTAATATGCTAATTAGACTGGACGTCTTCCGGATGTCCTTCCTGATGAAGCCAGGGCTGGAGGGAAGCCAGCCTGGGTCCTGGGTGCCTGCAAGTTTGCCCGAGGGAAGCAGCCTGGGTCCCAGGTGCCTGCGGGCGGCAAGAGGAGGGAAGCCTGGGTCTCAAGTGCCAGAGGGAAGCCGGTGCCAGCAGCTGGGGGAAGGAAGGCCTACTCTTGCATGAATTTTTGTGCATTGGGCCTCTAGTCCTATATAATAAAAGTCTAATATGCAAGTCGACCAACAGCAGAACGACCAGTCGCTATGACATGCACTGACACCAGGGAGCAGACACTCAACACAGGAGCTTCCCCCTGGTGGTCAGTGCCCTTCCACAGGGGGAATGCTGCTCAGCAAGAAGCCCTGAGCCAGGCTCACTGCTGGTGAGCACAATGGCAGTAGCAGGAGCCTCTCCTGCCTCCGTGGCAGCACTAAGGATGTCTGACTGACGGCTTAGGCCTACTGTGGGGAGTAGGCCTAAGCGGTTAGTTGGACATCCCCTGAGGGCTCCCAGACTGTGAGAGGGCACAGACCAGGCTGAGGGACCCACCCCCCACCCCCAAGTGCACGAAACTTGTGCACCGGGCTTCTAGTTGTAAATAATGCTGCTTGGAACATAGGGATATATTCTTTTGAATAGTGTTTCAGGTTTCTTCAGATAAATCCCAGAAGTGGGTACACTGGGTCAAACAGCAGTTTCATTTTTAATTTTTTGAGGAAACTCCATTCTGTTTTCCACAGTGACTGCACCAATCTGCATTCCCACCGGCAGTGCCCAAGGGTTCCCTTTTCTCCACATCCTTACCAGCACTTGTGTTTGTTTTATTGATAGTAGCCATTCTGGCAGAGTGAGGTGAGACCTCATTGTAGTTTTAATTTGCATCTCTCTGATGATCAGTGATATGAGCATTTTTTAAATATGTCTGTTGGCCATCTGTATGTCTTCTTTGGAAAAGTGTCTATTCAATAGGTTTCTTGCCCATTTTTTAATTGGTTTGTTTGTCTTTCTTTTGTGGGTTGTATGAGTTATCTATTTATTTTGGCAATAAACCTCTTATCAGATGTATCATTAGCAAATATGTTCTTCCATACAATGGGTTCTGTTTTCATTTTGATGATGGTTTCTTTTGCTGTGCAGAAGTTTTTAAGTTTGATGTAACCCCACTTGTTTATTTTTCCCTTTGTTTCTCTTGCCCTAGGAGATGTATTGGTGAAAATTCTGCTATTTGAGATGTCTGGGATTTTATTGCCTATGCTTTCTATAGTTTTTTTTTTTTTTTACATTTTGCAAGTTACATTTAAGTTTTTTATCCACTTTGAGTGTATTCTTGCATATGGTGTAGGTTGGTAGGCTAGTTTCATTTTTTTGCATGTGCCTGTCCAATTTTCCCAACACCATTTATTGAAGAGACTGTCTTTATTCCATTGTATGTTCTTGCCTCCTTTGTCAAATATTAATTGACAATAATGGTGTGGGTTGATTTATTGGCTTTCTTTTCATTCTATTGATCTATCTGCCTATTCTTATGCTGGTACCAGGCTGATATTATTTGGGCTTTGCAGTATAGTTTTACACCCAGTATTGTGACCACTCCAACTTTGTTCTTCTTTCTCAAGATTTCTGGGGCTATTCAGGTTCTTTTTGGTTCAATATGCATTTTTTGAATATTTGTTCTAGCTCTGTGAAATATGCTGTTAGTATTTTAATAGGGATTGTGTTGAAGCTATAGATTGCTTTGGATAGTATGGGCATATTAATGATGTTAATTCTTCCAATCTATGTATACAGTATATGTTTCCACTTGTTTGTATCTTACTTTATTTCTTTTTTCAATATCCTATCTATAGTTTTCTGAGGTCTTTCAACTTCTTGGTTAAGTTTATTCCTAGGTATCTTATTTTTATTGTGGCAGTGGTATATGGGATTGTTTTTCTTAGTTTCTTTTTCTGAAAGTTCATTATTGGTATATAAAAATGTCATTAATTTCTGGATGCTAATTTTGTATCCTGCCACTTTGCTGAATTCATTTATTAACACTTGGAGTGGGGGAAACGAGTTAAGTCGGCTCGCGTGAATTGCGCGTACTCCGCGGGAGCCGTCTTTAACTCGGTTCATATAGATTTGCGGTGGAGTGCGGGAAACGTGTAAACTCGGGCCGATTGTAACTGCGTATTACCAAATATTTGTTTGTAATCCACCCTTTTGGTGGATGGAACAAAACCAAAAGACAGAGCCATCTTATATTTTGGCGGGAAATTCACCCCACACCGGAGTGTTAAATCTAGTAGCTTTTGGTGGTATTTATCATTTTCTGTGTACAATATCATGTTATCTGAAAATACTTACAGTTTTACTTCTTCCTTTATTTTTTTCTTCTCTGATTGCTGTGGTGAGAGCTTCCAGTACTATGTTGAATAAAAATGGTGAAAGCAGATATCCCTGTTCTTAAGAGAAACACTTTAAGTTTGTTTCCTATTGAGTATGATGTTGGCTGTAGGTTTGTCATCTGTGGCCTTTATTATGTTAAAGTATGTTCCCTCTAGTCCCATTGTGCTGAGAGTTTTTATCATAAATGGGTACTGGATTTTGTAAAATGCTCTCTCTGCATCTATTGATATGATCATGTGACTTTTACCCTTCACTTTGTTTATGTGATGTATCAAATTTGTTGATATGTGAATATTGTACTAGCCTTGCATACTAAGAATAAATCCCACTTGGTCATGATGTATGATCTTTTTAATATGTTCCTGGATCCCATTTGTTAATATTTTGTTAAGAATTTTAGCACCTATGTTCACCAGGGATATTGACCTGTAATTTTCTTTCTTTGTAGTGTCTTTATCTGGTTTTAGAATTAGGATAATGTTTGCCTCATAAAAAGAGCTTGGAAATCTTCCCTCCTCTTGAATTTTTTGGAATAATTTGAGGAGGATAGGTGTTAGTTCTTTGAATGTTTGTTAAAGCCATCTGGTCCAGGACTTTTGTTTGCTGGGAGGTTTTAAGTGATGCTTCAATTGCATTAGTAGTTATTGGCCTATTCAGGTTTTCTGATTCTTCCTGATTGAGTTTTGAAATGTTGGATGTTTCCAGGAATTTGTCCATTTCACCCATGTTGTCCTTTTTTTTTTTTGGCATATAGCTGTACATAGTATTTTCTTACAATCCTTTGTATTTATGTGATGTCAGTTGTTACTTTACCTCTTTCATTTCTGATTTTATTTATTATAGACCACAAAATAAGTCTTTACAACTTCAAGAAGTTTGAAATCATATCAAGCACCATCTTGGATCAACAACATGAAACTAGAAATCAACTACACACACACACACACACACACACACACACACACACACACACCGAAAATCATTTAAACACATAGAGGGCAAATATCTTGTTATTAAACAATGTATAGGTTAACAATGAGATCTGAGAAAAAAATAAAAACTTTCTGGAAACAAATGAAAATGGATACACAACAACTCAAAATATATGGGACACAGCGAAAGCAGTCCTGAGAGGGAAGTTCATAGCATTACATGCCTACCTCAACAAACAAGAAAAAGTTCAAATAAACTATCTAACTCTACAACTAAAATAATTAGGGAAAAAATGACAAGAAAGCCCAGAGGAAGTACAAGGAAATAAATAATAAAGATCAGAGCAGAAATAAATGACATAGAAACTAAAAAATCAATACAAAAGATCAATGAAACCAAGAGCTGGTTCTTTGAAAATATAAACAAGATTGATGAACCTTAAACCAGACTCATCAGAAACAAAGAGAGAGGACCTACATAAATAAAATCAGAAAAATAATATGTAAATGTAAAGAAGAAATATTAGTTGTTATTTCACCCTGTTTAGTGAGCCCAGGATTGCATTATTTTCTACCTAAAATGATTTATCACATAGGATATAGTTTATAACATCCCATTCTTTCCAAAGAGTAAACAAACAATGATTTAAATGTTACTGAAAGGTTTCCCTGGGGTATAAAATAAACAAAATGTTTTGTAACTGTTCACAAGAATGAAATGTTACAATTAATTCTTGTAATTAACTGTCTAAAAATACAAAGATTTGGGATTTTTGTTTAAATAAAGGAAAATATGGTAGACGAAGAAGGAAAAAAGTAGTACAATGGACATATGTGGATAATCATAAACTTTATACAATACTTGATTGTACTCATGCCTTATAAGGTAACTCTCTGGCCACCATGTACAGATGCAGATATCTTTGCTGCCCTGACATACACCTAAAAGTAACCAAGAAAGGCCTAATCGTATCTGTTGACTCAGCCAAGTGTCTCTGACTAAAATTTCCTTAGACCTAGAAGGAAGATAGCCAAGTTTATTGTTCTGTTAAAGGTTGACTTTTACCATGGCTGAGGTCATCAATTAGTCTTTGGGCCTTGAATTCATCCTCCTCTCTTCTCTCATAATTGGTCATAACAGAAGAGGAAGCAAGTATCTGCCTTCCATCCCAAGTTAGATCAATTTTGTCCTCAACCTCCATCCAGTGTAAAGGGATATTCTTCCTCACTATTACTGGTAATTGTTCTGTGTTTTTAGGTAGCGGAGTAAACATTCTTTATTCTAATTTTTACTAAAAACCAGGGAGATAGCTAAGACAAGTAATTGACTTTTCTCTTTATGGCTGTGGAGACTAAAAGTCACAGAGACTATCTGTCATCAGTTAGCAGTGGGTCTGATTTAGAGCATCTAACTCTTGGTACTTATCATAATGCTCATTCCTTTCAACCACTGGTTCTCAATGTGTGGTTCCAGACCTGCAGCAGCATCCCCTGGGAGCTTGCTAGATCCCACCCTCTGGTAGATTGTCTAATGACTTCACAAAGATACCTACCCCACATTCTCTTCCATGAATCTATGAATATGTTACCTTACATGACAAAAGGGACTTTGTAGATGTGATTAAGAGCCCTGAGATGGGAAGAATACCCTGAGTGATCTGGGCAGGCCCAATATAATCACAAGGGTCCTAATAAGAGGGAGGCAGAAGATCAGAGTGAGAGAAGAAGCTATGATGACAAAAGCAGGGGTCAGAGCGATGCAAGGGATGCAGGTGGCCTCTCGGAGGTGGAAAAGGCAAGGGGACAGATTCTCCCCTGGAGCCTCTAGACAGAATATAGTCCTGCTGACCCATTTTAGATTTTTGACCTTATAACAGTAAGATAATGCATTCAGTTGCTGTGAGCCACTAAATTTGTGATAATTTTTTATAGAAGCGGTAGGAAAAAATATCCAGGAGAGTGTGGCCCAGCATCCTGTGTTTTAATAGGTAATTCGGATGCATGATAAAGTCTGAGACTCACTTCTCTATACCATTCAGTAAAAATTATAATGTGCTAACAAGGTTCATACACGTTAGGGAGAGTTTTCCAATGGAATTAATACTTGGCAAGTAAAGTATAAAGAGAACTCTGCAGAGGCCCAAGGGCAGTGAGAACAGACTAGGAGCCCACTTAGCAAACAGAGCAAATGAGGAAGAATCCCTGCAGATGTGAAGGTGAAGAAAGTGATCCATGCCAACGCAGCAGGGAGATGTGGGAGGAATGGACTGAGTGAGGACAACTGTCTCTACTTAGTTGTGTGGCCCTGCAGACTTCCTGTGGGTTTCTATTTCATCATCTGAAACAAAAGAAATCAAACCCATGGCCTCTAAGATCTCCAATAATCAAATGACAACTATTTTTTAACTTGAAGTTTAAAAAAAAATCTTTATTTTTACTAATTTTTAACACTAAACTCTATGTTGAAATGTAATATTTCCTTCAATTACAAAAATAATAAATCACAGTAGCAACAGTAGAAGCTCTTCCTTAGTCATCAGTAGAAACTACAGATATTTTTCCATTACATTACAATTGTTGCAGCTGTCTCTTAACATCATTTACGCTCACCATTTTTTAAAATTCATGCTAATAATTAGATGCACCATGAGATCCTTATTATGTTATGTGGTAATACAGAAACATATATTAATTATTACAAATTTATCTTCTTATATTTAGATAACTGTATTTCAAAAACTTGTTTTTTAAACTATATATATATATACATATATATATGTATATATGCATATAGTGTTTCCAAAAATGTACACACACTTTAACAGATAACTCAATTGATGTTTCTTTCTTTTCAGATTTAATCCATTGAATTAATAATTATTCAAAGTGTTTGTATATCACATTTAAGAGACTATTCTTAGAAGCATTTCATAGGCTCCACCAGAACTACCAAAATACTTATTACAAGAAAATTAATGATAAATCATTGACATAATGGGTGCCTTATAATGTGATGTGATATGAAACATATATCTCTTTTACACATTCATAATGAAACAGCCAAAAAGAAAGTAAAAAAAAAATTCTTGTTCAATGTCACATAATTTAGACCAGATATATAAGCTCGGGGTCTTTTTTATGTTTTCTCAGACATTAAATGCCAAGTTGGTACAATTTCTGCCTAGTAACAGATCTTTAAAGTCCCACCTTGCTTTTGAATTATACAGATGTATACATCTCAAAAACTTGAGGAAGACACTCTAAATGCCTTGAGAAATAGACTTTGCCAAGTCTGTGTTCTCCCTCAGTTGTACTGGCTTCAAAGTCAATTAATGGTTTAGATACTCCCACAGAATGAGCTCAATTCTCAGCTAAGTACCAGGGAGAAAGGGAAAGAGCAAACTCTGACTTATGCAATACAACAGTTGAAAAGATGGCTTTGAAATAGGATACCATCTTCTGAACCACTTCCCAGAGTGTATTTTGTTCCTACTGGACTTTTTGGTTTAAAGGAACTTTGAAGTTCACATTCAAAACTGCAACTGTTTGAATGTGGTGCAACAAGATAGTCTATGAAATTAGGATAGATAGATTCATTAGCCTCCTGGATACTTAATGATAGATGAACCATGCATGCTTGGGAGTTCAGAATCAGTTCAAAAAATCCTCCAAAATGTTATCTGTTCATCCACAGATCATCCAAATGATCTGAGTTTCTTCACCATCCAAAATCTAGCTGACACTCGTGTGAGGATTTACTTTCCCATGAGATTTCTCTTTCTACTCTCAGCCAGAAATATTCCACACAATTTCTCAAGGTCATACAGCTGAGAGGTCCCAAATGAACTGGAAAACAAAAATAAATGGAAAAGTAAAAGGCAATATATTTAATGTGGAATCTAGTTATAGAGAATTAACTTCCTAACTGAATACTACAGGTCTTTACATATATCACTCTGTTAACATTTGTAAAGGATGCTACGGGTGTGGTTACTATAGTGTACTAGAATTAGAAAATCATAATGCCTTACTCATTCTTGCTGCATTGTCCAAAATGTAGGTTCTACAGTAAAATAGCAAAATAAGAGAGTTAGAGAGGTTGGAAGAAAGTGCTGCAGAGATGATTAAGGCCTATGGACTTACATCAAGAAGGAAAGACTCAAAGAACAAACACACTTAATCATGGAGAAGAAAAAACTGAGTATAGCCAACATGATTGATAAAAGAAATGAAATAAAACAAATTGTGTTCCATTTACTCTGAGATCAAAACCAAAGGAAAACATTGTAGCAGATCTGAGAAATAGACTGATAAAGTTGTTCAATTTCAAGGTGAATTATTATGGGAAAGTGTGTAATCTCCTCTCTAAAAATCTTGGTTGAAATATTATTTTCTATCTAACATCATTTAAATATGTTCTATCTTCATTTAAGGGAATGGACAAGAAGATTTTTTTAAGATCCTTTCTGTTAATTAATTCTGATATGCTGTGCCATTATATATATATATATATATATATATATATATATATATATATACACTAATAAAAGAGAAACATGGTAATTAGCATATGACCGCTACCCTTTTCATTGGCTAATCAGTGAGTATATGCAAATTAACTGTCAGCCAAGATGGCGGGCGGCAGCCATGCACTGAAGCGAGCAGGGAGGCCTGCTTGCTTCAGTGACTGCAGACTCCAACGTTCCCGCCTCACTTGCCGGCCTCTCAGCTGCAACTCTAAGCAACTATGTACTATGTTGCAAATAAGAAGCTAAACAAAACCCCAGAAACCGGCTTTCATTCAGCCGGGCTTTAGCAACATTGTATCTATGTTTTCAGCGGCGAGGCCTCAGAGCTAAAGCTGGCCCAGAATAATAAAAAAAAAAAAAGAAAACAAGGAGCGGTTGGAAGCTTCAGTCACTCGCTTCCGGAAAACAGCTCTCAGCCCCTCACCCAGACTGGCCAGGCACCCCAGTGGGGACCCCCACCCTGATCCAGGACACCCTTCAGGGCAAACCAGCCAGCCCCCACCCATGCACCAGGCCTCTATCCTATATAGTAAAAGGGTAATATGCCTCCCGTCACCGGGATCAGCGGAGCAGCGAGGCTCCCGGCACCGGGATCAGCGTGACAGGGGGCAGCGCCCAAATCCCCTGATCGCCCTGCGGCTCTGTGTGTGACAGGGGGCGGTGCCCCAACTCCCCTATCGGCCCTACTCTGTGAGTGACAGAGGGGAGCTCCTCAACCCCCTGATCGGCCCTGCTCTGTGCGTGACAGGGTACGGAGCCCCAACACCCCTGATGGGCCCTGCTCTGTGCATGACAGGGGGCAGCGCCCCAACCCCCTGATCGGCCCTGCTCTGTGCGTGACAGGGGTTGGCGCCGCAACCTCCCCATCGACCCTGCCTTGAGTGTGACAGGGGGCGGTGCCCCAACCCCCCAATCGGCCCTACCCTGAGCGTGACTGAGGGTGGCATCGCAACCTCCCAATCTGCCCTGCTCTGTGCATGACGGGGTGGCGCCCCAACTCCCCAATCGGCCCTGCTCTGAGCCTGACCAGGGGCTGCACCTAGGGATTGGGCCTGCCCTCTGCCACCCGGAAGCAGGCCTAAGCCAGCAGGTCATTATCTCCCGAGGGGTCCCAGACTGCGAGAGGGCACAGGTGGGGCTGGAGGCCCCCCCTCCCCCCCCCGAGTGCACAATTTTTTGTGCACCGGGCCTCTAGTATATATATAAAACCCTAATATCCAAACTGCGGAACAACCGGAACACCCAAACACCTGGTCGTTATGACGTGCGCTGACCACCAGGGGCCACGCAGAACATGGCGGGTGTCGGCAGCAGGTGGCAGAGCACGGAACATGGCGGGCATCAGCCATGTCGGGATGGTGGAGCAGGTGAACGGGGGTGCCAGACCAAGGCAGGGCGCCAATTGCTGTCATCGGGGTGAGCCTCTGGTGGTTACTGAAAATTCTTTGCTCCCACGCGCCATGGTCCCACCCGGCACTCATACCTGCTCTGGCATCGGCCCCAATCGCTCTATGCCATCAGCAGGTGCGAGCAGGGCCAGTGCTGTCAGCACATGGGAGCAGTGGCAGTGGGAGCAGGGCTGCCAGCAGACAGGGGACCGGGGCCATGGCAGGAGGGGCTGGGCGGGGGCACGGAGGATGGGCTGAAACCCGTCTCTGTGCCCACCATAGCCTCACGGCCCACAGGTGTACAAATTCATGCACTGGTACCCTAGTCTTATAATAAGAGTAAATACAATCATCAATCATCCTCACTTATAGAAAATCTGTGTGCAAAAACAAACTCTATCCTATATAATAAAGAGCTAATATGCTAATTGGACTGATCAGCAGAATGATCGTTCTGGATGAAGCCAGGGCTGTGAAGGGCTATGAGGGCCGGCCGAGGCAGCTGGGGCTGCAAGGGCCAGCCAGGGCTGAGAGGGCTGAGCCCCTTGCACAAATTTCATGCATCGGGCCTCTAGTTGAGAAATAATGATGTATAACAAATATCCCAACTAATGATGGCTGGAAAATTCTGCACCAAGAAAGAAGCCTAGTGGTCCCAAAATAATTTCTCAGACCTACCTTCCAAGTCACAGAAGTTGTGCACAGCTTTTGCTTTTAACATAAAATATGGTGATACACCCTCCATATGCCTGGCATATGACATTTAATGCAATTTACTGACAGACTTTAAAATGACTTTAGGTATGTGATATACAGTAATATTTAATGTTCAATTTTTCTCCACACACCTATGAGTTTCCTCATATTTCATAGCCTATTTTTTTTTCTTCCCTGGGACCATGTGGCTGATTCTGTTCAACTGTGAGAGGAAGTAGCAGGTCTCACTTCCAGGTCAAAATGCAGAATATGAGGTGTAATTTCTTCATGTGTCTCACCATGTGGCTGTGCTTCACATAGGTTCTCAGCTGAGAAGACAGCACTGCAAGAGGCATGCTGATTGGATCACTGGACTGCCAGAGCTACACTGCTTGCATGAACAATAAATAGAATTTGAAGAGTTAAGCATTGCCCATCTGTCCTGAATAACAGTTATGATAATGCTTGAGATAATAGTTAAGATAAAGACATTCCTAATCTACTCTCAATTCTCACAATAGCTACCCTTAAAAAGTAATAGCATCACTGAGTTTTGGCTACAGACAAGGAGCTGCTGTTTTATCTGTTGATTCATGGAAATTTGAAGTCATCTATCAGCCATAGTCCTACGTTCTGATTAAACTTACCACAGAGTGTTTTTTTTTATTTTGAACATCACACGATGTACTTAAACAATTATAAAAAATGGGTCCATCTAAAAACACTCACAGATAGATTCCTAAATTTACTAGGTGGCTCACTTGGTTGGAGTGTCATCCCGTATACCAAAAGGCTGTTGGTTCGATTCCCTGTCAGGGCACATACTTAGATTGTGGGTTTGATCACCAGTCATGGCACATATGGGAGGCAACCAATCAATGTTTCTCTTTTACATAAATGTAAAATGAAACATATACTCAAGTGAGAATAAAGAAAGAAAATAGTTATGCTCTTTGTACCTTTTTGGGATATTTTCTACTTACATGTTATATAAGCCCATTTAGGCACATAATCTGTGTGTGTGTGTGTGTGTGTGTGTGTGTGTGTGTACAAGCATTAGTTAGGAATTTCACTTTTTTATATAGTAAACATTTGTATAGAGCTTACTATAGAATTAAAGGAATGAATTTGGGGTTGAGGGAGGCATAGTAGAATAACTGTGTAATATCTTTGAGCCTAATTTCTGGAATAAATAGTAACTGGGGAATTGTGAAGCACTACTATTCTGATTTAATAAAATTAACCTGTACATAGAGTTCAACAGAATAAACAAAGTACTCACCAATACTACCACTTTAGGTCTTTAATTCTCATAGTTCCTTGAGGTGGAGATTTTTAACCTCACGCTATAATGGAAAAATAAAGCTTGAACAGCAATAAAAATGAAATTAAAACCCAGACCTAGATAACCATTCCTTATTTATACTATGCATCTACTATGCACTAAAGTAAGTCCTCATTGTGTCATCAGGGCCCTGGCAGAAAGTCAAGGCATGTTAAAACAGAGTAAGTGAATGAGGCATAAAACATTGACTATTTGAAGGTGTACAAATGTGGTTATAGGAAGCCCCATGAGCTTGAAAGAGCAGGGAAGACTTAAGAACCATTAGACCTGAAGGGACAAAGAAGGAAAAAAATTACTGGGACCCAGCAAAAGAATCTTCCTCTAGCTGTAAAGAGGAACCTTCTATATCACTTGAGGCCCTTGATAAAGAAATGACCACCAGTGACCTATGTCCTCTTTTCTTCATGAAGATTTTTTACTGGTGGCTTCCATTGACCAAACCCAACTGAGGCCAGAGGGTAAAGAAACCTGGTTTATGCTGTCTATTCAGGTCAGCCACCTAGGCACAGAGTAGGTGGAGAAGGGACAGTGTCTGGAAAGACAAAGCGATTATCCAGCCCATGTGCCAATCATGTTCATAGAGAGGGAACACACCTATATTGGAAATAAATGTATCATATTGAAAGGAAGCCTTGAAATATAATTAAAAATGAAATTGAGTCAAGGATAAACTATTTCCTAGACAAGGGGGTTTTGTGTATTAGTCAGAGACAGCTGTGTGTGAAAGAAAACATTTCTGAATGTGAACAGGTGTATACTTCCATAAGGATAGGGATATGAGTCAAGAAAAAATAGCGGTGGGAGGGAAAGAAAGAGAAATAACAATAAAAGCACATTCAAGTTTTTTTCCCATTGTTATTCAAAGTTCTATGGAAAAATACATGTCTCATCTATTAACCATTGTGGGGCATGCTGCTAAGTACTAATAAATTCTGAGGTAATGAAGTGAATAACTGAACAAAGTTAAGATGAAGGTGGTCAAAAAATCTATATTACATGCATTTTCTCTATTTCTCTTTAATATAGCCCCATTCCATTTGCATGAAGGTATAAAAAGTTTAAGATATATTTTGTGTGTGTGTGTGTGTGTGTGTGTGTGTGTGTGTGTGTGAGAGAGAGAGAGAGAGAGAGAGAGAGAGAGAGAGAGAGAGACTGAAAGAGACAGAAAGAGATCCTTTAGCAAAATCCAAAGATTATAAAGATGAATACATTATTGACTCAGTTGCATGATTACCAAACTATAAGCTGAAAGGCTTACAGCAACTATTTGATCAAGCACTTAAGCACCTTCAAAACAGAATAAATTATAACTTCACTAATATTTTAATCAATTTGGGCTTAGTTCTGGTTGGCTAGGCCCTTGACTTTAAAAACATTCTTTGGAGGTCCTTTGCCCATTTTTAAAAATATTTTTAATTGATTGTTAGAAAGAGAGGAAGAGAGAGGGAGAGAGAAACATTGATCAGATGCTACCTGCATGCCTCTTAATGGGGATCGAACCCACAACATGGGCATGTACCCTGACTGGGAATCGAATCAGCAATCTTTTGGTACATGGGATGACAACCAATCAACTGAGCAACACCAGCCAGGGCCCTTTGCCTATTTTTAAATTGGAACTTTTGTCTTCCCAGTGTTGAGTTGTATTAGTTCTTTATGTATTTTGGAGATTAAACCCAAAGTTCCCTTAAACTATCCTCATTTTTCTTTATTCTTTTATTCTTTTTGCTGTTCTGATTAGGTGTTTGTTTGTTTGTTTGTTTGTTTGTTTTCCTACCATATCTTCCACATTGTTGATTCAATCCTCTGCTTCATCCAACCTACTTTTTATTCCCTCCAGTGCATTCTTGATGTCAGTTATGATAGTCTTCATTTCCAATTGGTTATTTTTCAAGGTTTCTATGTCCTTTTTCATGGTTTCTATGTCCTTTAGTTGTAGTTCTCACGTTTTTGAACATCCTTATAGCCATTACTTTGAACTCTATAGCTGATGTATTCTTTGCCTCTGTTTCATTTAGCTTTTTTTCTGGAGATTCCTCTGTTCTTTCATTTGGGGCCTGTTGCTTTGTCTCCCCATTTTGACTATCTCTTTGTGTTTGTTTCTATGTATTAGATAGAAGTGCTATAACTCCCAGTTTTTGTGTGGTGGCCTTATGTAGTAGGTGTCCTGTTGGACCCAGTGGCACAGTATCCTTGATCTGAGCTGTGTGCTCTAGGATTGTTATTGTGTGGGTTTTGTGGGAACTCCTGTTATAATTGTGTCTTGATTGCTTTTGGCCCATTCATGGGTGGAATAGGCCCTCAGGCTAGCTGACTGTGAGGTTCAACCCTAACCACAGAGTGTGAACTGCTATACAGGTGCTTGGATGCAAGGATGCCTGTTGTGGAGTATGCTGGGGAGCTACTGTGTGTCTCAGCAGTGGCCTGCAACAGTGGGGTCACCTGTGGGGCTGCTGCTCATGGACTATCGTGGACAGAGCTCTGCGGCCATGGCCATGGTGGTGCCTTCCTCCTAGTCTTCTTTGTGGGTGTGAGCTGGTACACAGCTAACTACAAATCATATTTAAATGATGGAAATTTCATCAGCCATCCCAAATCCCCCAACTAATTAACACATTGTATCTTTACCACTTGGAATATTGCTCAGAAATGGGAAATACTAGGATATTGCTGGGTATCCTCCCAATGAGTGATCCTGGTGGTTTTGCCTGTACTTTTACCACTTTTTTTTCTTTGAAGTAAAATTCTGGAAGGTACAACTTTCAAGAATGTAGTTTTCCTTCTAGTATCAATGTCTTCAGCCACCCTGAGAGGAGGGAAGTATCATTTTGACTCATGGTGTACTCAGAGAAAGCATGGGTGGAAGAGTGGTGAAGGAAGTGTTGAAAATGAATCCTGTTTCCCAATTTGGTTAATGGTTTGTTGTAGGATTTAGCAGCTTCTGTATGGCAGTTTATGAGCCAACTGTTAAGGTTCAAACTTTAGATATATTTGCTTAACACACTGTGTTTGAAAAGAACTACAACTTAGTAGTTACTCTAAACATTGGGTGGCTTCATACCAAATCCTTATTTCCAGCATTTCTTGTTAGGCTGGCAGGTGTGGCCACAGCGAGCCAGCATTCTTGATATAAAACCTAGGGGGGTACTCGGGTAATGCTGTGCTTTTTAGGTGAGGTGAATGTTCTCGACTGTAGTCCTAACCCTTCCATATGAATGGTCTTAATCTAGTTAAATTCAGCTTTATTTCCTGCCTGAGCCCTAGTGCTATTAGATTTTGTTGACAGTGACTCAGTCCATTATAATGTGTAATAGGTGGTGTATCATAATCACTAATTTGCATTACGGACACACTCATACTTTTAGGGAATCCATAAAGGGTCTACACAGATAATCTACACGGGAGTTCTTTAAGGTACCATTAAGACCTAAGTCAATAAATTGCAGCATTGCCCAACAATCTGAATGGCCTACTTAGGAAAAGGCAGACACAGTGGCCTAAATTATAATTGTCATTGTTTTATAAGTTTTATTTTTCACCTTTGTTTGGTTCAATATACCACTGAAGTCATCTGAGCATGGAGGTCCCTTTAAAGTCAATGGATGACCCAAAGACAGATGAATTTATGTAAGAAGTGGGCCAATTTTCCCTTTGTAAGCAGTATTACCAAATATTGTTTCCGTTCTCAACTAATTGCTACACAATTAAGCATCAAACTTACCAAAGTCATTTAGCTGTAATTTGCTTTCCAGAATCATCTGGTTCTGTATTTATTCATTGTGTCTGGGTGTTCCTGTCACCCAGACCAATCCTCAAGTTGCACAATGTAAGTTGAGGAAGCAAAAGAACCATCACTTAAATTGGTTTGTTCAGATTTCTCCTGATCCATTCCAGTTATTTGTTAGGTTTTTCCATTGCCTGGGATCTCTTTGCTTTGATTTTATCATGGGCCAGGGTTGTGTAGCTGCCCTGTGATATGGTGAGTAACTGTTCTAAAGATAAATTCAGTTGCTCTTTTAATAGCCACATTAGAGGCTACCAAGAGTTCTTAGCTTTTCTCAGGGCCATGGACCCAAGCCATTGGGTAAAGCTTATGTAACTATCTCAGATTTTATCTTTAAATGTATAAAATAAATTACATAAATTGCAAAAAAGCAACTATACTGAAATATGGTCAAGATATTAAAACATGATATATTAAAATGTTATATATATATGTTTATTGATATATTATAAATAACCATTTTAAATATATCATATCATCTATAATAATTTATAATAATAAGAGGGTAATATGCTAATTAGACCGGATATCCTTCCTGATGAAACCGGGGCCCGAGGGACGCCAGCCCGGGTCCCGGGTGCCTGTGGGTGGCCGGAGGGAAGCAGCCCGGGTCCCGAGTGCCAGAGGGAAGCCAGTGCAGGCAGCCTGGGTCCCAGGTGCCGGACGGAAGCTGGTGCCGGCAGCTGGGGGAAAGAAGGCTTACTTTTGCATGAATTTTCATGCATTGGGCCTCTAGTAATTATTATAACTTCAAAGTGTGATTAAATGATATTCCGAGATATTTGCAACAACCTTCTATGGTATGATAGAATCAGGGGTCCCTTGATATGTGATTTGTTGCCTAAAACAGTAATTGAAAGAGATGTTAAATTTCACAGACCCTTTGAAGGTCCAGGGACCCCAGGTTAAAAATAGCCTGGTCTAGCCTAATGCTGGAAAATTTAAATGCCTCTGCTGTACCAGTTCCCTTTGGTGGTAAAAGAAGACTGGTGTGGGGTAATTTGGAGAACAACTCAACCCACTGAGCCCTCTAGAGGATTACAACATAATACAGTGTTACACTATAATGTCAAGCATCCCATTCTCTACTTAGGCAACGACAAAGAACTACTTTAACTTAATATTACCCAATTAATTCACCATTGAACTGGCTAGCGTTAGTCTCAGAGAAATAGTCAGAAGCCTGTCTTTCTAAATAGGGCTCACCTATGGGCTTGAGAGCAAGTGTAGACCTAGAGACAGGTAGAATGAGGCTCCATCTGTCTAGCAAACAGCTTCATGTGTTCACACATGGATGACAATGACACAGCCAAGTTTTCACTTTATAGAGAAACAGTGTAGTGGTGTTGATATGTATTAGTTCTCTTTACCTAATTTGGGAGACAAATGATTCCAAATAGGAATTGCAGTTTGCCATTCTCTTCAGCCCTGCTTCCCCTCCATGAAACAGCCATGTTTTAGTTTTCTCATTTCTGAGCGACTGCCTCACTCTAATCATGACAGACTGGGGAGAGGTGAAGAGGCAGAGAAAACCCTGGTGGGAGAGCAGCACTTTGTCTTTTGCCTATGGCCCATCCAAACTGTACACTAAAGAGCCCATGAAAGAGTGAGAAACTCACCCTCTATGAAAAGGAAAAAATCCTAAATAGATGTTTTTGAATAAGATCCTCTCAGACAAAACATTTTTAGAACAGTTACTCACCATATCACAGTATTCAATCAGTGTTTATTTTTTTTCTCAATCATAACAACAACTTGTTAAAATGCTGTCCAACCAATCTGAAAGCTAAGCCGAGGAGGAAGGGGATGCTTGTCATTGCCTCCTCTCCTTTCAAGCCACCACAAATATTATGCTCTTGCTATTTTGTTTAACTTGGGCCGAATTCACTTCATAGAGTAACAGGGAGACAGAGTTGGGTCCATTAAGAATAAACTTCAAAAACCCTCTGGCTTTGGGGCTTTCTTGTGTTATTCCACCTCAAACCCAGAGGATATGAAAGATGGGAAGATTAGCGAGGGTTTTGCTGTTCTTTTACTGAATGGCTTCATAAATGCCAATTGAAATAATTATCAAGCCATTATGATGATTTGCATTAAAAATGGTAACTTCAGCAAACAGTCCCTGGGCTTGGAGGAGGGCAGTTGGGGGTAGCATTAAATGTTATAAAAGGCCCATTGAAGCCATACTAGCTTTCTGGCTTTCTGAGGATTACCGCACTGTAGTTCACAAAAAGGTTATTCTTCCAGCTCTATTTATACTCACAGTACTTACAGTGCATGCTCCCCGCGCACCCATTCCTGGCATTGATTCCTGCCTCTGCCCAAATTCTCATCTGGCACAGAGAAGGCAGCAGCTCTGGAGATGGTGATGCAATGCTTGGAGCACGGCAGACAAAGAAAGGGCCTCTTCTTATCAACACTTCCTTTTGCTGTTTAAGTGAAAATACCAGAAGCCCTGGGTACCATTTCCCACTCCCCCCACCTCCACTGCCCACCTGTCCCATTAAAGCCCTTGGCTTACTCTGGATCCCCTTGGAGAATCTACTTAAAGGAACCAGGCAGGATATTACAAGGATTGAATTCTCATTACTCACCACTTTTCTCAGTCAGGGAGGCTCTTATCTTATGAAAGGAACCATCTTTGTTTGGTAAATATCACAGTTCTTAAGGATCTGGTGGATGAGGGGAGGGTGTAGTATCTGACCACTGCCAACACTCTAGGTGGCAGTTCTGAATGGTATAGGGAGAGAGCCACAGCCCAGATGCAGGACCATGTGGCCCTGGAAGTTATCTCACAGGTGAAGGGGTTCAGGACACATTACCTCAAAATATTATACTTTGGCATACTGAGTATCTCAAGCTGAAGGAATCTGAGGAAAGGTATATGCATGAAGGACTTTTTGACCTCCCTGCTAAGCAGGTCCTAAAACCCTCCTGTGAGAAGAAGTGCCTTCTCTAAATCCAGAGGGAAAGAGTCGTTATATCTGAAGACTAAGGGACACAGAGAGACATCTGAATGAATAGAGCTTGCTAAATTTTCTCTAATTACTACACTTAGCTCACACTCAGCCTATCATATCTTTACCTGACTCTTCATCAGACCGAGCAGAAAGACTTAAGTGTAACCATTTCTTTGGGTCTTCATTTCCTTATGAAGGCTCTCAAGTCATGTAAAACTTACATTAAATACATTTTTTGCTTTTCTCCTATTAACATGTTTTGTCAGTTTAATTTTCAGACCTAGCCAGAGTCACTAATGTTACCAGAACCCCAATGAGGTTTTTTTTCCTTGGGTCCACCTGCCTGCACACACTGGCCCAAAGAAATGCATAAGCAGGCGTTTGCAATATAGGAAGACAAAAGACAGTTTAATATCAGGTTGGCCAACATGAAGACAGGGAACTTGTTCTATAAACAAAGCAACTTTCCCCTTGGCATATAGGTTTCAGATTATATAGGGCAAAATCACAAGACACCATGGGTTAGGGGTTCTGGGTCATGCTGGGAGCTAATTGGTTGGAGGTGAGGTCAGGATAATGAGTCATTTCTTCAGGTCTTGAGGACAGCTCTGAGGTCTTTTTCCATGTTCCTCTGTCCTATCTCATGGGAAGGTAGCTGGGTTTGTTTTACTTTAGGTCTCAAGAACGGAAACATAACTTACGTTGAGATCTTATCATTAGCATGCGGGAGATTGAACTGTGTGACCATTAGTGAGGTCCAGGTTATTGTCTTCTGCTGCCTTGGGGGTTGCTGATTATGCAGGGGAAAGGCTGGATCTCTGAGGGGTATAGAAAGAAAAAGATATGATTTCTAGAGCTGAGATTTAAAACTAAATTTAAACAAAGTCATAAGGACCTTCGGTTTCAAGAGGGTCAAGGGAATCTTTTTCTACCCCCACACAGGCCATATGTTAAACATTTGTTGAAGATGACCAAGTAAGAGCCACTGAGTTTTCACACTTTAGTATGCCCCAAATTACCCCAGAAGATGGTTGATGATTTGTGTTTATACACTCTATCCCTAGACAATCTGATTCAACAAATCTGTTGTGGACCCAGCAGTCTACTTGAAATAAGCACCAGGGTAATTTTGATGCAGGTGGGAAAAAATGAATACTACTCCTAAAGGTTAGCTAAAATACACTAATTTTTGAATATTTCATAACAAATCTAAAGAGAAATGCACAAATTGTAACTGTACAGATGAATGAATTTTCACAAAGTACATCTGCCACCCAGCAACCACATTAAGAGAAGGAATGTTGTGAACATCTTAGAAGTTCACCTTATGCTCATTTCTAGTACCTGCCCCACCAAGGGTATCCTAACTTCTATCACCATAGACTACTTTGACCTGTTTCTAAACTTTACATAAATGGGATCAGAAAGAATACACTTTTTATATCTTCTTTTGCTCAATTACATTTGTGATATTCATCCATAATTTTATCCACAATCTTGAGTGTAGTTATAATGCATAACTTTTTTTCTCCCCTCAAAATAAACAATTTTCTCAGCATTTACTTTGTGGTAAGTGGGTTTTGTAGGTATAAGAACTTGAGAGCTTTTTAAATTATTATTTTTTAACTTTTGATATTATCTTTCCCTCTAAAAATGAGTTGATCCCAGGTGTTGAACACAGAACTCCCTTATGATGTGCCAAGATGAACTGTTGGCATTTATTGTTTGTCCTATTACATCTTCTGTTGAAATAAATAAAACATGATGGACTAGGGAGACAATGTGGAACAGACTTAAGGAAATAGGTGAACATTAAGAAGTGTCTGTGTTTAAATGGTTGTTTTTAAGTTCACACCTGAGATTGCTCCACGGAAAGTGCCTTTTTTGGCGATTAAATTTTAAGTGGCTTTTGATAGCAGTTCTCAAAGGACTGGGCCTGCTCCTGGGCCCCAGAGCATTATCTGTGGGCTGCTCCACTGACCCGAGACACTGGTTTCATTCCCCAATGAGCTGGGATGATCTGCTACTTAAACCCCAGGCTTACCATTTGGTATGGAAATTTCCCCTAATATAGAAGCCACCCTCTTCCAGTGACTCAGGTGTATTTGATGACCATAACCCATGGTTAGGGTGCTAATTGTCCCGAGAAGTTTCTCCAAGTGCCTGTGTGACCACAGCACATGCAATGGCATACCTGAATTCTGGTGGCAATGTTCTTTAGGTTGATGTTTTAAAACAAAAATGTCTGAGAATGGGCTGGGAGGTTCCATTGAGCAAGTGCTAGGTTGTTCTCACCTCTCTTCTTTATTTGAAGGTATATTATAAACCCAATCCCCCTTTCCAATACTTCATCATTAGTTTGGGTATTAAAAGCTCACAGGGTGAGCCACACCATTAAAAGAAACATAGAAAAAAAGACTAAAGTTCAAAATCACAATTTAAAGATTGCTTATACCAGAATCCATAGTAAATAAGTGATCATTTTATATTATTATTCTTTCGTGAGATTTATGTTAAATTAAAAATACTTTATATGCCAGATAGACTGAATTGCCTGATCCATCGGTTGCATGAATCTGCAGATGTAGAACCCATGGATATTGAGAGCCAACTTGGTCATGGGGCATTTTATTCACTGATAGGAGTTTGCCTAACATAGAATTTTTGCCATTCCCACTAATTTACAGCAGAAAAGGGTCTATAGCACACAGAAGTTCTAGTGAAATGTGCTTTAAAAATCCTATTTCCCTCCTGGCAGGTATTGTTCAGTAGTTAGAGTGTTGGCTGGAGCACCAAAGGGTTGTAGGTTCGATACCTGGTCAAGGGCACAATCCTGGGTTGCAGGTTCAATCCCCAGCCCACAATGGACACATTGATGTTTCTCTGTCCCGCTTCCTCCCTTCCTCTCTCCCTTACACCCTCTTTAAAAAAAAATCAATAGAAAAAACAAAACAACAACAGAAACAAAAGTCTATTTCCCTGAACATTTTTGTGAAAAAGTAAATAAAACTTTGATTTTCAGAGGGCAACATTTTCCACAATGCACTCCATGGAAAAATACTTTCTAATGACATGGCAATAGTTGCTCCTTGAAATACATATGCATATCAAATAGATTTAAAATATAATGAAGTGAAATCAAACAAAGCTTTAAATTGGATTTTTTATTACAGGACTTTTCAGAATCTTTATTTTGGTAATGGTGCTGAGAAATTTCAAATGGTAGATATCATTTGCAGCTTATTCCAAATTTATTTAAGCTATTGTTTAACTGAACCAACTTTGTGAAAATGCAAGATGAGAAAATTGATATGGATCATAAATTAGTTATTATGATCCATAGCACTAAACAGAGGAGGGCAAAGAGCTTCCCAGGTAGCAAAATTGTATCATTAGCCCCTCACATATCAAATGAAACTAAGGCTACAGACTGTGTAACAGGTGACCTGGTTGGTAAGGTTGACACGGTGGGAAGCTTTCTGTGGTATTTTTTAAGTTCATTTGTGTTAATGCATCACTAGTTTTTATTGGCAAAATCTGTAGGATTTATAAAATAAAGAGAGAAAAGCCCATTTTCTATCATTCAGTTCCCCATTGGTTTTAATCTCGTGTTCAGTTCATTTTTGTTTCCTGAGATTCCTTCCCTTTTCATTCCTTCTCTTTCTAATACATCACAAGAATAAGCAATGTGTTTAAGATAGTAAAACACATAGGAACAGTGGGAAATTCTGCTACCAAATGATTAAAATCATTGACAAGTACATCAATTCTTGAAAAACAACATAGAATTCCTAGAGGGGGGGGAGCATAACCATGCTAATAATTTGATAAGGATGCTTCACAAACAAACTACAAAAACATGAAATTTGAGAATAGTGCTAGAAAACATGAAGGACTGTTTTGTTTTTACCACTTACATTTTAAACAGCTATGTCTCAGCCCAATTTCTTGTGGTGTGTGTGTGTGTGTGTGTGTGTGTGTGTGTGTGAGTGTGTGTGTGTGTGTGTGTGTGTGTTACATAGTGCAAATTAAAGGTAGAAAACAAACCCTGGTTCAGTTGGTTAGAGCATCGTCCTGAGCATCAGAAGGTGTCAGGTTTGATTCCTGGGTCATTGCCCATACACAAGTTCATTGATCTCTCTCTCTCTCTCTCTCTCTCTCTCTCCCTCTCTCTCTCTCTCTCTCTTTACCTCTCTCTCGAATTAATATAAATAAATAAATAAATAAATAAATAATGGCTAAACATAGAAAACAAAATGTTTCAATGAAATATTGGTCCAATCATAATATTCTAACACTTAAAGAGATCTGCAGTAGATTATAAAAATGGTGAATTCTTAAACCCTCCCTATGGTCATACTTTTGTCATGTTATCTTTTAGGGCCCTTCCATCTCAAATCTGGTGACAGCCATGTGACTTGATTTGACCATTGAGATGTTAACAAGCATGACACACGCAGAGTCTGGAAAAGCACTTGTGAACTGGGATTGATCTTTCTGTCTCTCTCTTGCCTCTGTCATCACTCCGAGAACATGCCCAGGCTAGTCTGCTCTAGGATGAGAAACATGAGGGGCAGAGCTGAGTCATCCCAGTCCCCTCAGCCAAAACCAGCCTAGACGAGCTGACAGCCAGCAATCCCCAGACATGAGTGAGCCCAGCCAAGATCAGTAGAACTGAAACTGAGGGCACTTATGACTTTGATTAAATTCAGCTTTGAATCCTAGCTCTAGAAATTCTCTCTCTCTCTCTCTCTCTCTCTCTCTCTCTCTCTCTCTCTCTCTCTTTCTCTCTCTCCACACCCCTCAGAGACCTAGCATTTCCCCTTGGTAATCAGCAACCCCTGAGGCAGGAGAAGACAGTAGCCCAGACCTGACTAATGGTCACAGGGTCCAGACCTCTGGCAGGCTAAATATCATCTTGACCTAAGTTCTGTTTCAGTTCCTGAGCCCTAAAGTGGCATGACCCCCTGACCACTTTCCATGAAGCCAGACAAAGGGACACGAGAGCAGACCTCAGAGCTACCCTCAAGACCTGAAGAAATGATGTATTACCCTTACCTCACCTCCAACCAATCAGCTCCCAACGTAACCCTGACCCTTACCCCATGATCCCTGTGATTGTGCCCTATATAATCTGTAACCTACCTGCCATTGTGGTGTCAGATTTTTCAGAAGCTACACTTGCTTGCACTCCAGATTTGGCCAATTCTGCAATAAATTACTTCCTTTCTGCACTGCAAACTCCTGGTCCTGCATTTCTTTAGGCCAGTGCATGGCCGGCAGACAAGTACTGGGATTCGGTAACAAATGGCCCAGCTATCTTTGTAAGTGTGTGAACAATACATACCGCTGATGTTTGAGTTCGCATCATGACTGAGGTAATAAATAATAATACAGAATATTTTAAATAATTTTGACTAGCCCCATTATTTTACACAGACTTAGTCAATTAAGCAAATTCTCCTTGACGATCTGAATTCTTGTTCTAGTCTAGCTCTTTGTTTAAATAGCTACGCAGCTATGAAAAATCGCAACTTCCTTTTTGATCCTCCACCGCAAAACCGGAGAACCTCCTCAATAACTTCTGGTCAATAGTCATTTCACTGTGTTAAACAATGTTGCAATGCATATTTTTGAAATGCTTTTTTGTACTTTTGGAAATGTTTCTCTAGGTTAGACAGCCAGAAGTGAGGTTAATGGATCAAGGGGTTTGTACATTGTTTTTTAATTTATTAATGTCTAATTCCATTTGATAGTCTTTAAGAGATTCATCTAAATTATTTATTATTATGGTAAATCTTGATCAGGTAAAAAGTCAGTTGAGGGGAAGAAAGTTATTGTTTGATACATTGCATGTCTTCAACAGCAAATAGATAAATGAAGAAATACCAGTTAAATTCTCCCAATCAATAAATGTTAGGGCTTTAGGCTTAAGAAAAGATGTTATTAGCATATAGGTAGCTAAAGTTTTACCATATAAAAGTAGGAGAACATATTGTTGTAAAGAAATAGGGAAGGATGTGGAAGGAACAGCACACATGTAACTATCACCTTCATAAGAGAATTAATGCTGATGGAAATACCTACAAACATAAGGGTTGGGTGCAATGCAAATTATAATAAACTATACACTGCTCTAATTTAAATAATAGATTTAAATGAAATAATCCTTTTATAAACTCAAACAGTTACAATTTTAGCAGTAGGGTGAAGGTCACAGGAATGCACACCAAATTATATTTTTCCGCTAGTGACATATCGGTACAATCTTAATATTTTAAATATTATGAAAATAGGTCTTTTATACTTAAAATATTGCTTGAAAAGATTTTGATGTCAGAACATATAAATCAACCTTATTCTTTTTAAGTTTTGACCGATTAATAAGAATCTACCATTCTTTCGTTCACTAAGGAACAATTTATTAAACATCTACTAGGAGCCAGTCATGGTTCTAGAATCTAGAATCTAGATGATTAGAATACAAATACAAATGTTCCATCTTCAAGAATGTATTGTAGAGGGAGTGGAAGACAGATAATAAACAAATAAACACTCAATATAATTTTTGTTAATGATAATTGCCAGGAAGGTTTGAAAGCTGAGCCAGGATAAAAAAATGCTCAGCATCCTAATCATCAGGGAAATGCAAATCAAAACTACAATGAGATATAACTTCACACCTGTTAGGATGGCTATCATCAAAAAGACAAGAAATAGCAAATGTTGTTGAGAATATAGAGAAAAGGGAACCCCATTCACTGATGGTGGGATTGTAAGTTGGTGCAGCAGCTATAGAAAACGGTATAAGGATTCCTCAAAAACATACAAACAGAACTACCATATGACCCCACTATGTCACTTCTGGGTAATTATCTGAAGAAAACAGAGTAACTGGAAAATATACATGTACCTCCATGTTCATTGCAGCATTATTTACAAAACCAAGATGTAGAAGCAGCATAAGGGTCCATTGATAAATAAATGAACAAATAAATGTGATATATACACACATACAAAGGAATATTATTTAGCAATAGAAGAGAATGTAATCTTGCATTTTTGCAACATGGGAACTTAATTAAATTATGCTAATTGAAATGTCAGAGAAATAAAAATATTGTATGGTCTCACCATATGGAATCTAAAAATACAGAAAAATCAAGTTTATAGATACAGAAAACAGATTGGTGGTGAAGTCTGGGGGTGGGCAAAATGTGTGAAGGGAGACAAAAGGTACAAACGTCCAGTAATAAAATAAATAAGTCATGGAGATAAAATGTATAGCATGGTGACTATCCTATATAATAAAAGCATAATATACAAATGGACCCAAACAGTGGAATGACCAGGAATAACCAGTTGTTATGATGTGCACTGACCACCCGAGGGCAGACGCTCAACACAGGAGCTGCCCCCTGGTGGTCAGTGCAATCCCACAGGGGGAGCTCCACTCAGCCTCAAGCCAGGCTGATGGCTGTGAGTGCAGCGGCAGTGGCAGGAGCCTCTCACCTCCTTGGCAGCGCTAAGGATGTCCTACTGATGGCTTATGCCCACTCCCCCAAAGCCATCAATCAGACATCCCCCAAGAGCTTCTGGGTTGCCAGAGGGATGTCTGACTGCCAGCTTAGGCCCAATCCCCTGGGAACAGGCCTAAGCCAGCAGGTGGACATCCCCCAAGGGGTCCCGGACTGCAAGGGGGTACAGGCCGAGCTGAGGGACCTCCCCCGAGTGCACAAATTTCCGTGCACCGGCCATCTAGTAATTAATAATACTCTATTGTATATTTGAAAACTGCTAAGAGTTCTCATCATAATAAAAAAAAAAGTCTGTAACTACGTGTGGTAACAAATGTTAACTAGACCTATTGTGGTGATAATTTCCCAAAATATACAAATACTGAGTTATTCTGTTGTATACTTGAAGCTAATATAATGTTGTATGTCAATTATACCTCAATTTTAAAAAAGCTGGGTCAGGGAACAGGGGATTTAGAGGATCCTGTGGGGTTATTTGAAAAGGGGATTAGAAATGGCTCTGTGCCAGGCCAGCGTGGCCCGGTGGTTGAGCATTGACCTATGAACCAGGAGGTCACAGTTTGACTCCTGGTTAGGGCAGGTGCCTGGGTTCTGGGCTCAGTCCTCACTGCGGGGCATGCAGGAGTCAGCTGATCAATAACTCTTTCTCATTATTGATGTCTCTCTCCCTCTCTGAAATCAATACAAACATATTAATAAAAGTGGCTGTGAGGATGACATTTGAGCAGGTTATGACTAATGCAATGGAGGGTGAGTACAACAATCCAGGGCAGAGCGCTGCTGATGGGGGAACAACCCTTTGGAGCTGCCCGCTAGATGCCTAGAACTACGTGCTGTGTTTTTACTCCCTGTCGTCCTCACCATGATGCCTTTATTAGGAAACAATAATTGATTACATTTTAATTCCTTGTATGGTTATTAATGTATCAATATTTCCTATGGCCTCTAAAAACAGCTTTGAATTTTATGCTTCCCTAAAAAATAACTGAACAATTATTTGATGTTAATCAATTAATAGGAATCCTGGAGACCAGCACCCTAGATCAATAGGCTCTGTTCATATTATAGTTTTAAGAATGTGTTATTCTCTGTGTACAAGATCTGCTTAATCCCAAATGTTAAAAATCTTAAAGCTGGTCACAGTCTCTCTGTGTTCCTAAGTTGTTTACTCTTAGAAAAGAAACAAACAAAACAAAACAAAGAACAATTTCCTGTTCTAAGACATATGGCTTTTAAAGACATCTTGGACATCAAATAGATCTTACAAAACATTTTGATGATTTAAGTGTAAACGATTCTGAAACATATGGATTAAATTTCCCTAAGAATCACTGGGGTTTAAAAATTGAGACAAAAATACTCAACAAAACTAAAGTTTTGGGTTTGCCAACTCCAAGGAATTTGGTAAATAATTCAAGACAAATGACAAATCCCAATTATGGCCAAATTAATAAGAGGATGTGTGCAGTTCCCTTTATTAGCTTCACTCAGTCTGCCTTATCTCTTACTATAATAGATGCAACTATCCCAAACTTCACTAACTTTAGACAGTTTTGGTGGAACTATGTCTGACTGTGAAATATATTAATGACAAAACCGCTTAATTAAATATAATCCTATCTAATAAAAGAGAATCATGGTAATTAGCCATACAACCGCTACCCTTCCCATTGGCTAATCAGCGAGATATGCAAATTAATCGCCAGCCAAGATGGCAGCCAATTTGCATATGTCGGCTCCAAGCCATGGACTGAGGCTTTAGGCCTGGGTAAGGGAGGAGCCAGCCAGCGATCCTTGAGCCAGCGATGGTTGATGGCGGCGATGGCGGGGGAACCGGAGTGGAGCCAGCCATTGATCCTTGATGTCGGCGGCGGCAGGGAGCTGGGGGTGCCCCGGCCCAGGCCTAACGCCTCAGCCAGAGGCTTTAGGCTTGGGCCAGGGAGGAGCCAGCCAGTGATCCTTGATGGTGGTGGCGGCCGGAACCGGGGCGCAGCCAGCCAGCGATCCTTGATGGCCACGGTGGCTGGGAGCTGGGGGTGCCCTGGCCCAGGGCTAATGACTCGCCAGAGGCGTTAGGCCTGGGCAGGGGCCAAACCAGCAATTGGTGTGAACTACAGAGGAAACACCTTTTCTGACTGCTGATTGGTTAAGCTCCCTGTATGCCACTGGTAATATTCTTAGTAACTTGGGTAATAAGAGTCCAAAAAGTGATCTAGGGTTTTTTTTACCACACTCCTGGAGAAAAAAAGGAAGGTCTGCTGCTGGAGGGTTAAGAAATGTCATATCCTGTCCTAGCCGGTTTGGCTCAGTGGATAATGCCTCGGCCTGCCCAACGCAGATTCTGGGTTCAATTCTGACCAAGGGCATGTACCTAGGTTGCAGGTTCCTCCCTGGCTCCGGCCCAGGTCAGGGCTCATGCAGGAGGCAACCAATCAAAGTGTTCCTCTCACTTTGATGTTTCTCTCTGTCTTTCCCTTTCTCTTCCACATTCTCTAAAAATCAATGGAAACATATCCCCAGGTGAGGATAAAGAAAGAAAGAAATGTCATATCCTATGAAAGACACTTCTTGAAAATGCCTAAAGAAAGTTGTCATTTTTTCATGGTAAAGGGACTGGAGTCCGTGTTGATGAAAACACCTTGGTGGCTGCGGTGACTAGCAGTGGCTGCAACAGGCAGTGATGGGGCTGGTGCCTTCCCCTGATCAGCCCGGTCGACTCCCACAAAGGGAGGCCAGACTGTGGCTTAGGCCCGCTCCCCAAGGGGAGCAGGGAGCAGGTAGTAGGACATCCCCTAGGGCTCCCAGTATGTGATAGGGGGCAAGCTGGGCTGAGGGAACCCCCTCCCCAGTGCACAAATTTTTGTGCACCGGGCCCCTAGTTCATAATAATAATTCTTACTACTTTTTAAAAACCAGTGTTCAGGGTCACCTTATCTGACCAAGAGGTCAAAACCATATTTCTTGAGTATCATTGAACGTTCCTGACTGATAGTTTACTAATTCCAGTGAAATTTACTGCATATCACCTGATATCTTGGAAAAATTCTAAAGTTAATTTTGCCACTTAGGTCTAGATCCCATTGACTTGAGCATCTTTCCAGATTTAAACCTGGGTCACCCATTTGGACACTTTATTATACTTTCATAGGCAAGTGAAAATATAACCAGATCTTGTGTTTACTCTTAAAGAGTAATCAAAGTCTCTTCCATCTGCACAGACTCTTCCAGAGCAAGATAATAATAGTAGTAAAACTCAAGACATAAAATACATACTTGGCTTAATGTGCTCAGGATAATTTTTGGAAATTGATGCAGTGCAAGAGATGGGACTCTGAGATAAGACAGTATTGTACTAATTACTTTATATTTTGAGGGTGCAAGAGTGGGACCTCAATGCATTCTATTACAAATAAAGATGTCCTTAGGGTTAGTCAATAGAGATCACCAAGGAGATAAATTGAAGGGTGATTAGTGTATCAAAGTAGTTTTTCTTTAGAAATTCAATTATCCCACATGAGAGTTTCCTCCAAATACATTTTATAAATAATGTGTTTCATAAATATTTTAGAGAAGCTGCTGGTAGTTTTTATGCTAATATTTTCTTGCTTCAAACTCATCATGTCTACCATCATGAAATCCCTTATATTTGCCTCCAAGTCAGTACCACTTCCTTCCCTCCAAATCATTTTCCTCTTCCAAGGTGAAGACAAGTGGAAATTTGGATTCATGATTCCTACCACTTTTGCTGTGCACCTTTGGACAAGTGATGACTTTGCTGATTCACATTTTACACTACTGAAAAAAAAATAAAAAACAGAAGCAATAGCCTATAAACTGAAACACAAATTTTATCCCCAGGCTTATGTCTACTCACTAATTCTGGTAATAATATCCTCATTCTCCAATGGCCTGGACTTTAATCATTGTCTATTTTGAATTTACATCTTTCCCCTCCTTCAGGCCATAGTAAGCTACCAAGCTTACTTCTTAATTCACCCTGCACACTAATGGAGGATACTGGTGTATCTTTGTGAAGCATTATCTTGCTGGAGCATGACATCTACCCATAAACCTTTCTTGACTCTGTAGTTTCAAATCCTGTAGCCTAATTATCTTGACTAGATATGGGGTGAATGGATGTTAATTCCCAGGATTCCTAAAAATACAAAGCCTTCTAAACTGCTGAAATTTGAACAATAGATTCACTAAGTTCATATACATATATAAATACAAATAAGAATAAGGGGTTGATAATGTTTCCCAAATAATGAAGTAAAATAAACTTGGAGCAACAACCAATGTTTTTGAGAAAACTATATGTGCCAGGTATTACTTTAAATTCAGGGGGAAGTTAGTGAGCATTGCTTCCATGGAGTTGACAGTGCAGAAGACTGAAAGATATTAATCCAATAACCATATAAGTAAATGAAAATTAAACTGAGATAAGTAGCACTGTACATAAACTATCTTCATAGAGAAATTTGACATAGTCAGGGAGATCAGACAAATCTCAGAATGAGTACTAACTAAGGTGAGATATATAACAGTAGCAGAAATAAACAGTACATTAGGCTTTGGAATGGGAAGTGGGAGTAAAGTATTCCAGGCAGAGGGAAGAGTAGCCACAAAGATTCTATGGTGGCCAGAATGAGATGTTTGAGGAACCATGAGATGTTGAATATGGTTGGAGCACAAAGAGTGAGGTGAACTGTGGCTTTAAAAATGGCCGGAGAATCCCGGCTGATGTTGCTCAGTGGTTGAGCAATAGCCTATGAACCAGGAGGTCATGGTTTGATGCCCAGTCAGGGCAAATGCCCAGGTAGAGAACTCGATCCCCACTGTGGGGTGTACAGGAGGCAGCCCATCAATGATTATCTCTCACCATTGATGCTTCTCTCTCTCTCCCTCTCTCCTCCTCTCTGAAATCAATAAAAATATATTAAAAATAAAATTTAAAAGGCTAGAGAAGAAATTTAGGGCTTATATCAGCAAAGATTCAGTTATAGGTAACAGAAACCCCTGTAGCTAGTTTAAAGAAAAGGCACTTATTATCTGGGCTTTAATTAGTTGCCAGCATTTCTTGAAGGCAGGGAGCCAAACTTGAATGCCACACACTTAAGAGAGACCCAGTCAGGGAAAAATATCAAAGAAAAATCCCATGGTTTCCACGCAGCTTGCTTAACATGCATCCAGCCAGAAGATGAACATCAGAACCTTTGTAATAGCTGGTCATCTCTGGTTCAGCAGAACTGTAGAACCTTACAATATTCCCATCCACCTTCCAATATCATGAGGAAGGAAGGATCTACATGGTGGGAGCCAACCACATCTCTATAACTCAGCAGGCATGGGGACAGTGGAAGCATTGCTTTGGAGTTCTACTATAGGAAAGCAGGATTGGCAAAAGGAAGAATAATTCTAATGAAAAAGGGAGGAGGTGTTCAAAATGCTTTGGGCACTGAAAAATGACAGATGTCTTGTAGAGAGGTGAAGTCTGGCTAGAGGCACATATTTGTGAATCACTGATGCTGTTATTGTAGTTAAAGCTGAGGACATGGGTAAGGATACATGGTGAAATCACAGGTGAAAGATGGTAGAATATTCTTCTACACACATCTGACAAGCACCGTGTTAAGTGCTGTCAGTAAATAGTTCATAGTGAAATTTGAGAAATAGCTTCCAAGCAGATTATTATGACAATAAACAAAGCTACAATAAAGTCTTGCCTGGAATACTGTAGAAGAATAATGGAGAGCATTGCTCAGTGGGTAGCACTCACATAACAAAGAAAACTCAACAGAACCAAAGTCTACATCTCTCTTCTTACTCATTTTTTTTCCAACTGGAAATAAGCCATCAGCACTGAACTCTCAACATGTTCCAACTTATACTGATTATCTATTTTCCTTCCTTCCTCTCACCCATATGCTCTCTTTTCTTCATTTACTATCACGATCAACCATTCAAGTCATTGTGCAAGCTGAAATCGGGAGCTCACACTTAGTGCACCTCCATCATTCTTCATATTCAATCAATCAACAGGAAGTTTAATTCCATCACAGAAATACCAACCAAAGGGAGCAGGTCACTTCCCTCATACTGGAGACCTCTGGGTCATTCCTCATGTAAACAGCCATTGCAGAAGCTGAGATCTGCTTTCTCAGCAACCAAATCTCTCCCTCCCGCAGCAGTGCACAGATCCACAAACTTTTTTCTGTAAAGAGCCAAATAGCAAATATTTTCAGCTTTGTGGACCATAAGGTTTCTGTCACTACTCAACTCTGTTGTTGTATTGAGAGAGCAGGCATAGCGACTTGTAAATGAGTGGGTGTGGTTGTGTTCAACATAACTGTAGTTTTCAAGTTTGCTGAACCCTGCTGACTCCAGAAAGAATTTAAGAGGCATCATCACGAAAACAATCAACTTACATGACTTTGCTGTTTCCCTGTCCTTTGGGAGAAAGTCTATATGCTTTTGCCCCTTGAAATGACCTTTATGATTTGTTCCTAAGCTATTCTTCTGCTTTCATCTCTGGCCTCCTCCTCCCTGTAACCAGTTGTATTGATTGTTTTTATGTTTCTGAGCCTTTCACATGCTATTTCTGCCTTCCTCCTATTTTTCTCGTAGAAATCCTACTCATCTTTCTGGACCCTGCTCAAATGTGAGTGCTGTCTGCCTTCCAGTGCTCCCCATCTTCTTCTGGAGGATTCTACACCAAGCTCTATGGTAGCTTTGTGGTATTATGTTGTGACTATCTGCTTGGAAACTGTTTCTCACACTTGATTGAGATATTATTCACAGCACTTAAAGCAGTGCCTGTCAAGTGTCTACAGAAAAGATAAATTATAAATACAAAATGTTAAGTGAAGGAATGAGTGAGACAGTGGCCAGAGAGAAGAGAAAATGAATGCAGACAATTCTTTGGATAATCTGGGTAGTATACATTAAGTGGGGGAGAGATGTTTAATTCTCACAATCACAATATAAGACTAGCTTTTATAAACAGAGTTTTTAAAAATACAATAAGCTCAGTTTGCAAGTTTAAATAATAATAAAAAAACACATAGAGAAAAATGGAAATTTCCCCCATTTCAGAAGTTGAACATAGTGCCTAAGTTCTGGAATCCTACAGTTTTGATTTCACTCAGCCCATTTTGGTACACAACTCTAATTCTGCCCAGAACATTTCGATGTTAAATAAGTACTGTTGAGGCAACAGAACTCTAAATTATAGAAAGAAATCTGGAGTGTTGAAAATACTAGCACTGTAGATGAGACAGAGGAGGAGAAACTGAAAATTTTACACTTACTATGCTCTCAAACTGAGATAGGGTATGTGGCAAAACAGCTGCAATCAATAAAAGCTACAGAAACTGTCAAGAAGAAAGAAGACCACCCCCCAACAGATTTGTGGCTTAAGACTAGGCAGAGAACAGATTAATCCAACATGGAGACCAGTTTCACCTAATGGTAACCCCTCACCTCATTATATGCTCACTGTAATACATTAGCATGCTAAATGACACCCCCATCACCGTGATCAGAAACAAAAAACCCATATAAAGACACATAGCCAACAGAGCTCCTCTGAGAAATCTCTGCCCCTTTCCTGGGAAGATTCTAAATATTTATCCCCCTCATTGAGTACTCTACCCCTGAATTAAATGAACCTCAATAAAGGAAGCAAATTCTGCTAAAGGGAAGCTACACTGTCCATGGAGTAGCCCATTATCTGTCTCACTGCTACACTGATAAACTCACTTACACTGTAAACTCTATGCTGGCTTGCATTTGAATTCTTTCCTGTGTGAAGCCAAGGGCCCACAGTAGGTCATGGACCCTTGAGTCCCCAGACCCCTGCAACACCTGCATCAAAACGGTAACATATCTGGACAATTCTAAGCAAATGCTTCTGGGCTTGGGCAATGTAGACAAAATTTCTCTCAATAAATTGTTTTTTGGATCTTTTCTCTCATACAAAATACAATTCGTCATTGAGGTGGACACTCTTGGAGCCTGACACAGATCCCCTTGGAGGTCCTGTGCCCTTCCTCCAGTGGCTGTCCAAATTGGCTGCTGAAGGCTCACAGCCCCCTTCTCTAGAGGAGTGCACTGAGCTGAGCAGGAGCCACCTCACCTGGAGATTATATGCATGACTGTCTTGACCCCTTGCCTCAAGGTGGGACCCAAAGCTGAGGCACAATTGATACTCCAGAGTTCCCTGTGTGATCAGGCTGAAGCCTGGCTCCACATTAGACCAAACTCTTTCCTGAAAAACCTTCCCTGACCCATCCTGCTTTCCTCACTCCCTTCCCCCGAGGATGCGTCTTTAATAAATCACATGCACCTGAGTCCCAATCTCAGGCTCCTCCACTCCTAGAACTCCAGACCTGAGATGGTATGGATAAAGAGGAGAATCCTATGGGAGGAGCTGGAAGAGCAGGGATCATAAGGAGAATCTAGTCAACAGGGAAATGCATGATAAAAGGCAAGTATCATGTTAAACAATGAAATCATTTATGTCTGTAAACTGTCCTTCATCACCACTCAATGCTATTAGATGTTCATTAATCTCTGAACTTTAAATGTTACATTTCTAAAACTAAATTCAAATATGAAAATTATATCAACAATATGACATGTGCACACAAACAATAAAGGAGTCGTAGGGATATATAATATTCTCAAACACTTTTTTTCCCTTTTTCCCCTCTCCTCGTTTTACAAACCTTCAATAGAGCACTAACGAGGCAGAATCTCCTTGACACAATTTCACCCTCCAAGAATTTAAAAGCACTCAACGATGGATCTCCTCAGAACTAACGGAGTTCCTTTGTTTCTCAGCAAAACCTTTCGCCCTCACACCAGCTGCTAAAGTTGAACACCACAAATGATTCTTTCAAAGTGATTCTGAAAAAAGATTCTGATTCCATATGCTGGAATCCATATTTATTCAACTTTACACACAAGAGCAGCACTCCACATCTTAATAGCCATATAACCCTATAAAGAATGATTCTTGATTTTTCAGATAGATCATCACTGCAGAAGGAACCCAAAAAGGCTCCATGAAAGCATTCCACCTGTATTGCTGGCAGATGATATAAATGTCGCACAGACATGGGCCTACTACTGGCTCATAGAAGAAGCATTCAAGAAACAGCCGAACATCTGCTGGTAAATACACAGCAAACAAAAAATGCAATCCAGTGCCAAACATGTGCGTGGTGTGGGCCTCATCTCTGCTCATAAACCAAGCAATGTGTTCTGCTAATCATTAGCAGAGTTATTGATTTTAGATGTGTATCACACAGCTATAATTTTGTCAGAGAGTAGACCACATAAGTTGTTCTTTTTCTGGTTGTTTCATTTTGTCTTATTCCAAGAGTTCGTAAATTGACGACCGGGACAAAAATTATAATTGACATCATCTGTGGGAAATATTTCATAAAACAACAGGCCCAGATGTAGGATTAAAGCCATGTGGTAGTAAAATACCCCACTGAAAAAGGGCCAGGTTCCATGATTTCTTACGAAAACAGATGTGCTCTTACTCCCCTCTGCTTGTTTTTCAATTCTTTTTTTTTTACTCCAAATAATTCCTCCCCCCAACATTCCCCCCCCCACCCTCTTCACGATTGCACTGGAGAGAGTCATAAATGGATTACAGATGCAGGCTTGTACTTCAAAATCCTAACTGTCACAGTCTCTGAAATAAAATAAATGAAACATTTGGGGAAATTACATTGAACTATGGTAAAGGTAATGGAGATTATGCAAACATGTCTGCTTGTCATTTATCCAGCACCATCGGCATGAACATAGGATCATCTGGACAATGCAGACTGCAGACAAGAGAGTGGAAAGTATGTTCAAGATGCAGCAAGCGGGGTCGTTCCTTCTAAAAGCCTCCAGTAATGATGGGGAAGCTTTCACCTTTGGGATTCAGAGGAGCTGGTAGAAGGCTTCACATGTTCTTTCTATCTTCCTTGAGGTGAGATTTCTGAACAAAGACAGGGCACAGGAAAATAAGAGCCCATCAGACCACAGCCTCTATTGGTTCAAGTTACTTTAACTGTATTATTGCTCTTTGATTTCCCCTTTGGAAATGTTGGGAACCACAAGAGTGAGATTCTAGGTCACAAACACAGGCCATATTGTTTGAAGACTAATCTATGAGTGTTGTGAAGATCTGCAAACAAGCTTCTGCCAAAGACCTCCTTGTCATATGGAATTCATCGCAGTACCACTGATTATAATTAATTAATTCAGCATTTAGACTGCATCTCTGGCTCAACCTTCAGTAATATGCCAGGAAGGCAGTGTTAGGAAGCTATAATGCAGTGCAAAGGAAAGTAAATGTCCATTATGTGTCACTGCTAAGATTTCAATAGAGTATTTACACTTTCCAAGTCTCTCCTTTAAGCCCCTCAAATATTGAAGCAAACACTGCATACATTTGTTTATAATCAAGAGGGACCCAATTCCAATTTCCCTGCTTTATTTCTGCAATCTGTTTTCTTTGAGTTAAATGAAGACTAGAAATCAAAGTACCAGCTGGACTCCAGGAGACCAGAGCTAAGGAAGAACTCACAAAGATAATTTTGAGCATCCTCCCCTCTGCCAGCTCTGCACACACCTAGCTCAGGCCTGAGAAATGAATAAAGTCTAGGTATTTGGCATGAGGTGAGAGTGGGGAGCCAGCAGAAAGGGCAGGGTCTATGAGTCTTCCTCATGTACCAAGACAAATCAGAACCTTTTTTCTGAGTCATTGTGATGTTTTTCTTTTATGCTCACAGAGATGAAATAAGAAGTAAGAATACTGTAGAATTTCTACAAAAGTAAATGACTGATCCATCCCAAAGACAGTTTTGTGTATTGCCTAACGGGTGACTAGATGGGAGGGAATAAATAGAGAAACCAAACCAGTGCATTACAAACACAACTTATTGACCATTTGCCACAAAACTGGCAACATGGTGTTTACATATTTAGCACATTTATTACTGAAAATAGCCTATGAGTGGGATATTATTATAAACTACATATAATAAACTGAAGCCCAGAAAGAGTGAATTACTTGCCCAAAGTCACACAGTGAATAAAGACCCAGTTCAGACAGATGTTCAAACCCTATCTGTTCGATTCCCTATCCATAATCTTACCTTCTACCTTACACTGCTTCTCAGTTTGGGCTTCAGATGATTCTGTAAATGCAGCTCATTATGACACTCAATTCTCCAGAAACCTTAAACTCAGTCTGTGTACATGGAATGACTGTACATAGTGGTGGTTGGTTTCTAACCTCTGGGAGTAAAATGCTGCTGGAAACCTCAGAGTGAAATGCTGAGAGTGAATCTATTTAACGTTTTAACATTATTGTGGTAAAATATGTACAACATAAAAGCCAGTTGTATGCCATTTTAATCATTTTTAAATCTGCAATTCAGTGCCATTAATTACATTTACAATATTGTGCAACCATAACCACTATCTATTTCTAAAACTTTTCCACCATCCCAAACAGAAACTCTGTCTCCATTAAGCAATCTTTCCCCATGTCTCCCATCTTTTAACCCCTAGTAAACTCTAATTTACTTTTTTATCTCTATGAATTTGCCTATTCTAGTAATTTCATATAAATAAAATAAATTTTCTGTTTGGCTTACTTTACTCAGCATCATTCATCTAAGCTGAAGCATGTATCAAAATTTCATTTCTTCTTATGTCTGAATTATATTTCATTTGTGGATATATCACATTTTATTTATCCATGCATATGCTGATGGACACTGGGGTGGTTCCATCTTTTAGGTATCCTATATAATAAAAGGCTAATATGCAAATCGACTGAACGGTGCTATGATGCACACTGACCACCAGGGGGTTCAACGCAGGAGCTGCCCCCTGGTGGTCAGTGCGTTCCCACAGTGGGAGCGCCGCTCAGCCAGAAGCCCTGAGCCAGGCTCACGGCTGGCGAGTACAGCGGCGATGGTGGGAGTCTCTCCTGCCTCCATGGCAGCATTATGGATGTCTGACTGCCGGCTTAGGCCTGCTCCAGTCGGATATCCCCTGAGGGCTCCCGGACTGTGAGAGGGCGCAGGCTGGGCTGAAGGACCTCCTCTCCCCCCACTGAGTGCACAAATTTTGTGCACCGGGCCTCTAGTAATAAATAAGGCTCAACAAACATTGGCACACAGGCGTCTGTTTCAGTCCTGCTTTCAATTCTCGTGGGTATATTCCTAAGAGTGGAATTATTGGGTTATATAAGTTAGTATATATTTAACTTTTGGGGTAACTGCCAAACTATTTCCCACAGTAGCTGCACCACTTTACATTCCCACCATCAGTGTACAATGTTCCCAATTTCTTCACATTCTTGCCAACACTTGTTATTGTCCTTTTTAAAAATCATCACAACTGCCGAAACCGGTTTGGCTCAGTGGATAGAGTGTCGGCCTGCAGACTGAAGGGTCCCAGGTTCGATTCCGGTCAAGGGCATGTACCTGGGTTGCGGGCACATCCCCAGTGGGAGATGTGCAGGAGGCAGCTGATCGATGTTTCTCTCCCGTCGATGTTTCTAACTATCTATCTCTCTCCCTTCCTCTCTGTAAAAAATCAATAAAATATATTTAAAAAAAAAAAAATCATCACAACCTTCTAATTATCATAGTAGGTATGAAATACTATTTCATGGTTTTCATTTGCATTTCCCTAATGGCTAATGATGTTGAGCATCTTCTCACATGTTTGTAGGACTTTGTATATCTTCTTTGGAGAAATGTCTATTCAAGCCCTTCGTCCATTTTAAAAATTGAATTCTTTGTCTTTGTTGAGTTGTAGGAAGTGGTGTGTGTTCTGCATGTTAAATCCTTTCCAAACACACAATTTTATCCCTTTCGTTAGAGTCTTGATAATAGGCATTGATGCACATTTTTTAAAAATTTTGTTGAAATCCAATTTATTTATTTTTTCTTTTAGGCTCCTATGTAAGAATCCATTGCCAATTCCAAGGTCATTAAGTCTTATCCTATGTTTTCTTCTAAGAGTTCTATGATTTGGGCTCTTATATATAGGTTGCTGGTCCATTTTGAGTTAATTTTGGGTATGGTGTGAGGTTCGAGTCCAACTTCATTCTTTTGCATGTGGATATTCAGCTGTCTCAGCACCATTTGTTGATGACGGTGCATTTTGATTCAGGTCCCAGGGTCAGGGTTTAAGGACCAGGTTTATGGGATAAAGGATTAAACTTGTATCTCTAAGAAGTTCTTTACTCACCAAGTGGCCTGTATGGACAGACCCATCTTTGATACAAAACTATTTAATTCTTACCCATTTTATTCAAACATGTACTTCTACTGATTTTTTTCATAACAGATCACTGGAGAGCTTTGCAGTTGTAGAACCACAGCCACAATATGTTTCTATACTCACAAATGCTTGATTATTGGGGAGTTAGTGAACGAGAAAAATCATCTACAAGGAAGAGAGAAAATAACCTGCTAGTGACTTAAGAAGGGAATGGTCACCTCTATGAAGTCACTAGCTAGGACCTCAGTGGCAGAACAGGAGAGATGGGGAAGACATTCTAAGTGGGGAACCTTTGGTAGGGAAAGCCTTCCCAGGTGCTAATAGGCTCTAATTCTTATTTCATAAGAAAAGCACATAAAATTGGGCTTGATTTGGACTGGTTAAAAGTTATCT
The DNA here is from genome assembly GCF_000147115.1 of Myotis lucifugus. Classification (NCBI taxonomy): domain Eukaryota; kingdom Metazoa; phylum Chordata; class Mammalia; order Chiroptera; family Vespertilionidae; genus Myotis; species Myotis lucifugus. The sequence continues at coordinate 1,081,243 of NW_005871280.1, forward strand.
GGTTAGTAGGGATGGACAGATAAGTCACTGAGTTCCCAATAATCAACCCGTTTAGGAGGAAAATTAGTTTGGGGTAGGAGAGAGGAACCTTACCCTACCTGAGAGGAAGATGAAGAGCAAGGCCCATCTCAGTGAAATTGTTCACACCACGTCAGTATTTCCTGTGTAGCACTAAAACATCAAATCAAGAAACTGAGGCAGGAACCAACACACAGATTGAAAACATGGCCTCCAGGGATCATCCCAGGAATATAGGCTATCAGATCTTAAACAGCAAGACTCACCCAGACCATATCTGATAATGGAGATTGGGCCTTCCCTGCAATTAGCTCAGAGTCACAAGTACTTGAACCTGAACCTGAAGGGAGGTAGGTGTGGCAGTCATGCTGGGTTGGTGTAGCAGAAGCAAAGGAGAGTGCAGCTCTGTTGGAAAGAAGGCCACAAACACCTTGTAACCTAGCAACTCCTCACCTCTCCGTGGAAAGGAAAATCAAGTAAAAGCCTCACTTCACATTTAAAACTTCTGCTTTCCTAGAGTTAGGGATGTAAAAATCACATAATGGAGCATAAAAACTGAACCGAGAATTAAACTACCATGGAATTTGGTGGCAATTTATTTCATGTGCTATAGAATAGTCAGTTTCAAATTATCTGCGGTCTCATGGTCATCCTATTGGGTCATCTATTTATATCACCCTTACAGCAAAAAATAATTTGAAGTAATGAGAATGAAGAAATCCCATGATGTGACTTCTTAGAGATGAGTCGGATGCTCTAGGATGTGTTCTTCAAATCTACTTAGTATTTGACCTGAGGCATTTGCAGTTATGGGAAAATTAAAAAGTGTTAAAAAATACGTTTATATTTGAGTTGATAGAGTTATCAGAGAGATAGAGATTTTCAAGACAATAAGTGGCTATTCCTGTTATTTACTTGGATTGAACCTTCCTTGAAGTTTCCTTGTCAGCTTCATATTCCCATCAAGACTTCGCAAGTCTTGGGGAGCTATATTTGGTGAGGTAATCTGATGAAATACACTGATATTTCATCTAACATCCCTAGAACAAATTGTCTTAAATACTTTTTGTGTGTTAGTGGGTCTTCATTCCTCCCAGGAATATAGTCACTCATTTAAAAATTAAATGGATAGGAAAAAAAGTATGAAAGAAACAGGGCTACTTTGGTGTCCTATGTTTTAAAATATTATGGCAAGTGACCTCAGAGGAAATATTTTTATTTTCTCTTCCCCCAATGGTTAAAAATCATAAATATGGTTAGAAGAATTGTTGAGCCCTGAATCATAGCCCCTTTGCACCAGGCTATCCTTGCTCACACACCCAGTAGAGCAAGACAAGATTTACTTTCTTGAAATGTTGTTGCCATCTCATTATTTCCCAACTCAAAACTCTCCATTAACTCTCTACTGGTTACTGGAAAATGGCATCAAATAATATATTTTATGTCCTAAAAAGAGTTCATAATATATATCTAAGCCAGTGTTCCTTCCTTTCAACAAGAAGGAGAAACTTGCTCAGCTGGCATGGCTCAGAGGTTGAGAATTGACCTATGAACCAGGAGGTCATGGTTGGATTCCTGGTCAGGAACGTGTCTGGGTTGCAGGCTGGATCAATGATTCTCTCACATCATTGATGTTTCTCTCTCTCTCTCCCTCTCTGAAATCAAGTGAGGGAGGATATATATATATATATATATATATATATATATATATATATATCCGTTCTTTCTTTATTCAAATGTCTTCTTACATAAAGATAAGGCTACCTTTCATGAGAGTTTTTCCTGAGAAACTCCAGTTTCAGAAATAATTAATATTAGTTATATACATCTGTCATGTTTCCTTACTACTTTTATTTATATTTAAAAGGTTGTGATAAGCATAAGACCAGAAGCTTTCAGAAGTAATAACTTTTTTATTATATATCTCTATATCCTCTAACCACTCCATCACATTATTTAAAAGCTTAGAATATACTTATATTTTCCAAATGACACAAATGGATGGATAATATTGTGGATTCCTTTTGTTGCATATACCTGAAGCTGAAAATTCCATAAAATGCAAAGTTGTGATATAAACAATATCACTGTCTTTTGCACTAAATTTAGGATGACTATACACTTGCTGTTGGAATTTTTCTTTATAAAAAGTTGAGATGGGTATAAGTAAGGAGTGCATTGAAGAGAAAGTAAGGAGTTAGAAGCAACTAGGCAGTTAGGGACAGGACTATGGGGAGAGAAATGTAAAGGGGAAATGCAGCTGAACCCTGCAGGCTTAAGCAGGAACCTGTTCCTCAGCCACACCCTGTCCCATGTAAAATTTCAGGAACAAAGGGCCCCCTGGTCATGGGCTGGACACACAGGGTGGGAAAATGAGCTGGAACACTGAAGTTTAAAATGTTTGGATATTGTTAAGGCTGAATTTTTCGGACCAACCAATGGGAAGTTAGCAGGACACATACTAACCTCTAGACCAGCAGTTCTCAACCTGTGGGTCACCACCCCTTTGGGAGTCGAACGACCCTTTCACAGGGGTCACCTAAGACCATCGGAAAACACATATATAATTACATATTGTTTTTGTGATTAATCACTATGCTTTAATTATGTTCAATTTGTAACAATGAAATTGGGGGTCACCACAACATGAGGAACTGTATTAAAGGGTCGTGGCATTAGGAAGGCTGACAACCACTGCTCTAGACAAAGAAGCTTCTGCAGCAACTGCTTAAGTCCCCTCCCTGCAGCAGGGAGCTTTTCTGTCATAAAACTTTGCTTTCGCTCATCTCTTTGTCATCTCATTCTTCAATTTGCGAGACAACAAACTTGGACCCCAGCAGAAAATTGCTATCAAAATGATTTGAAATTAAAGGTTAAGAGACTTAGCCAAGAACAAGTTTGTTGGGCCGCATGACTGAAACACACATGTGAAACTCTTGGGTCTTCCTGTTTGTTCTCACTCACCCTCCAAATGTACTTGTATAAATTTTTCTTTCACAGAAGGAGGTTCAGAGTATCCTTTCAAAACTCAATGATTGTGTGGCAACGGCTCATTCACACTGTGTGATCTGGTGATACCTCACTGATATCCTCTATTTGAACTGAGGTTGTGCACACAGACAGATTCCAAATAAATGGGGATTTCACTAGTTTCACTGGTTTGGCCAGAGTTCTTAGCACCAGTTGTGCACTTTAATCTGGCACTATGGTTCAGTTCCCATATTCACCAAAGATGAAAATCCCATCATTACCTAAGAGGAAAATCATCTGGACACATAGTACATATTTTCAGCAGACCATTTGTATGAACTAGAGCCAATATACACGTTAAAATCTCCTTAAAGTCACCCATCCTCTTGTTTAGCAAAGTGGCTTCATCTCTGAGGGAAATAGAGAATAGATTTTGCAGGAGAATAGGAAATATTGGTAACTAAATGAATTCTACAGAAGAGAGAACTAGGCAAGTCACAAGTCTAAAATGGTTTTTTAAATGAATCTTATCAAGAAAAGAACAGTAGAGCATCCTTCATCAGGAAAATAGGAGAACGGATAAAGGAATTCATTGGACTACCTGTAGAGTTTAAATAAAGCAAAAAAATAGCTCTTTAAAAATAAATGTATTTATATGTACATCTGTATTGGCATAGTTGTCTGTCTAGCTATAAAAATTGGGGTTGTTTCCACAAGGCTAATTTGAGCAAAGTTTCCCCAAGGTTTATCTGAGAATGGTTTACTAATGTTTCTCCCATGATCAATGTGATCTTGACAGAATTAACTTAATCAATGACCAGCTAAACCTTGAAGAAAGAGGCTTAGGCATATTATAAAGTGATATTTATTAGGGGATATTAACTAATATGCTTTTTTGCAACTTCCTGTTCACATGTGACCAATACCAACTTGAACTTCAATTGTCCCAAAGAGAAGAAGAAGCAAAAATAAAATTGATTTCTTGGTGGATCAAACAGGTACAGGTTCCCAGCAAGAAATAAATATTTAAGAGTTTATGAAGGAACAGAATTCTGGGTAGAGTTAGGGAAACTAACAAAATATGTGAAAGCACCAGGGGTAACTATGGGAAGACCTTATGAGCTCTAGTCTCATTATTTTCCTCTGCAAGCGTAGTGACTGGGGTTATTGGTACCCAGAAGGGGGGTGGCCATGCATAGGTGTCACTGCTAGAATTGTGACCTGGCAGGGACTAAGCAAGAAAAAGAATCACCCTAACAGTTTTCTCCTATGAACTTCCAGTCTTTTGTACATGGCCAAACCCAGTGGGAAACCAGAAGGCATGGAAGGAAACACAGGTGTTGCAATTTGTAGAAGACAACTTTCTGGGGCAAAGATTTCTACAGATAATCTTTCAGGAGGGGCAAATGAAGAATAGATAGCATCCTGGCTTTTAAATTCTACAACTTCTTTTAAAAATGTAATTCAGACTTCAACTTCTGGGCAAATGAGTAGACATACTCTTCTCTATTCCTCCCCAAAAGTACAATTTTAAAGACTGAACACATTATGCACACACATGCGCGCACACACACACACATACACACACACACACTGAAAGGTTGAGAGAAGAATGGAACTCAAGACACAAGAAATTCCAAATTTTCTTAGCCAAGCTCTTTTATAAATGTCTTAACAATAGTCCATAAAGAAAGGCAAAGTTGCATCAAAACTGTGTCACTGTTTTGTGTAACTAGCTTATTTGGTAAGGCTGAATTTATTAGTAAGTCTGAATGTATTTTTTATTTTCCTCCCAATCTCTGAGTGGTAACAATGCAACATCTTGAACATATCCAATATCATTCGGTAGGGTCATTTTATAGGATTTTTCAGTAGTAAAAAATCCAGTTTAATTTCATTTAAAACTTTAATCTCATGCTTTATTTATATCCTTTCCACAATCTCATGCTTTATTTATATCCTTTCCATCACTCTGAGATGGTAGAGCTTACAGAGATATAATGGACTAATAATGTCCTCTATGCTTTTACTCATTTTCCCAATCCAGCTCTTCTCCCCCTTCTTCCATCTTGGAAAAATTCCTCCAGTGTTAAGGGAAGGGGGGAGGAACAGAAGACAACACACATACTGAGTGAGGGGTAGCCATGCCTGCTTGCAGCCTCTGCAGATGATCAATGCCACTGTTTACCTCTAGACATTAGATTGTGTATCTCTCAGCCAAGTCAGTAGCTTCCTTGATAGTACTATGGTTCATACCTTGCCCCTCACCTTCTATGTTCTACATAGAGTCATAAGAAATACTAGTACAGAAATCATCCTCTCTGCCATCTCAATTAAAGGGTCAGATGTGTGGGTTGTTATTGTTGGTGGTGGTGGGGATTCCTTTTCTTCTCAGAGACAACACACACGAGCATTCCCCATTCCTCTGTGTATGGCTAACCACACAAGCCTTCAGCTTTTAAGAGCTCTAAAAATGAGGCACAGGCCCACATCTGCATGTTCATGTTCTCCTGGAAATTGCTAGGGCATACATGCCAAGCTCTCTTTAGAATTTTCTCCCCATGACTCATTCTAATACCAACATAGGAAATCAATCTGGGGAAAGGGAGGCCAGTGCATGCAGATACACTCTGTTTCCAGAGTGATACCTTTGAAGTTTCTCATATTTGGTTTGGAGAAATGCAGCAAAAAAAGGTGCAGTTCTTGCATAAACATTGACCTCTTGGTGACTCTAAAGCCTCCATCTCCCTTCTTTAGCAGATAAATTGGAGAAAAAGAAGAAGGATCTTGGAGAAGGAATGAAGAGAAAGGATGCTAAAGTGAAAGTTGGTATACCAGGGCAGAGCCAGCTGCCTCTGACTAGGATCTGAGGAACATGTCCAGTGCCAGTTATTGGCAGATCTTTTTAGAAAGTGAAGTATTTAATGTCTCTCTGATTCCAGCTTTGGGACCGAGGCACTAACTCATTTTACAGGGAAAAATCCACTTACCCTCCTTTCATATCAGATCAATCTAAATTTTAGAGGCAGAAAACACGATTATAAACTCCTATGTTATGACTCCTCCCTCCGATTAATGACCTCTTCCCAACCCAAAGGGAGCTGCCCACTCCACTCCGCAATAATCTCACCTTATGTTCTGAATTGCTTTTGTTTACTTATTTTGGAGCTGATCTATATTATCCTGTTTAAAGATAAAGTACCCGGGGCCTTTGTGAATGATGTCTGGGGACTTCACCGGCAACTTAATTTTTAAATGTGTGCTTCTTTGAGTGAGTGGATAGAAATAAGCTCAGTCTTAAATAAAGCTCTTACCAAAGAAAGGAAAGAAAAGACTATGTAAATTGATGAATTTCTTTGGCATTAATTTTTCTTTTCTTTCATTCCCCCCCCCCCTTCCCATTATCTCAAATATTTCTTCTGTCACATTTTCTCTCTTCTTTCCTCCTAGGACTATTATTATTTACTTCCAACTGGAGGACAAGAAAGAGAAAGAAGTATACAGTATATCCCATAAGTCTTTTATGCTCTTTTCTGTATTCTCGATTTTAAAATCCTTGAAAGCTAAAAATAATTTCTGGATTTGTTTCTATTGTTTGTTTTTCCTTTGATTTTTGGTCATAAATTATTATTATGTTCAAAAATGAAGAGGAAAAGGTGAATAATATAATAGTAAAGGAGTATTTTACAAAAGTATCCAAATCCATAAAAATCAAATGAAATTCTAGAACTGAAATATATACTATCTGAAATTGAGAAATCAATATAATTGTATGACAATAAATCAGACATAGTTAAGGATAATATATGTAACATATGTACCCAGAAAATCCTCAACTGGTGCTTAGAATGAGCAATATACTCCTAACTAACCTATGATCGAAGAAAAACAGAAACAAAACAGAAATTAGAAAATATTATACAAAGAAAAACAGAAATAAAACAGAAATTAGAAAATATTATACTGACAGTAAATAAAGGTTGATATGTAAAACTGTAAGATGTAGTAAAGCTTAAAATGCATATATTAGAGGAAAAACTTCAGTTTCTAGAAACTTGAAAACAAAAACAAACAAGTAAAAAGTCAGCAAATTAAAATAAAAAAGGAATGATTTAAGTAGGAGTAGAAATCAATTAGATATATTTATTTATATATCTCCAAATACTCCCCAAAAAAATTAAGGAATCCAAAAGTTGTTTCTCTGTAGAGATTAATAAAATTGATAAACCTCTAAAAAAACATTATGAAAGAGAGGAGAGGAAACACAAATTATGAATATCAGAACTAAAAGAGGAACATCATTACAGATCTTATAGGAACAAAAACAATTAATTATAAATACCATGAATAATTTCATGCCAATAAAGTTGACAGTTAAGATGAAATAGACAAATTCTTTGAAGAATACAAATTACCAAAACTCATACAATAAAATATGGGGAAAAAAACCATGAGTGTGTCTATAACTACTTAAGAAGTAGAGCTTGTTTGTTATCTAAAACCTCATAAAAAGAGGCTCAAGGCCAGAAGGATGGACGGGTGAATGTTTCCAAACATTTAAGCATGAAATATCAATCTTTTGCAAATGCCTTCAGAGAAAATAAAATAAAAAGAAAATAGTTCCCAATTTGTTTTAAGATATCAGCAAAATCTTGATACAAAAATCTGGCAAAGACATTACAAGAATGGAAAATTACAGATCAATTTCTCTCATAAGCATTGCTAGATAAGATTATCATAGATGCAAATATTGGCACATTAAATCCAATTGTAGATATATCTGATAATAATCATGATGATATAGAGTTTAACCTTCAGTTATCAAACTGTAGTTTAAGATTCAGAAATCAAACTATTTTATTGGCATATTAACAGAAAACAGGAGGGCAATCATTTTATCATGTCTATGGGTTCAGCAAAAGCATTTTTAAAATTCAACTACTCATTCATAAATTGAAATAGTTTTTTAAAAACTAGGACTAACAAAGAATTTCCTTAATGTGATAAAACATATTTACAGAAAACCAACAGTAAACATGAGTGAAATAAAGCATTCTCTCTAAGTTACAACAAAGATTACAGTGTCACCATGATTTTTAACTCTGTACTGCCTGGAATAGCCAATGAAATAAGGCACGATAGATTAGATAGATAGATAGATAGATAGATAGGTAGATGATAGATAGACTATAGAAAAAATACAAAATCTTATTATTTATAAAAGAAATATTTTTATACTTGCAAAATATGAACTTATTTATTATAAGCTATTAGATTAATAAATTTAGCAAGGTAACTGGCTATAAGATCAATATCTATAATAATAAAAGTGCAATATGCTAATTAGACCAGAGAGCCGAACGACTTTCTGGACGTACTTCCGGATGAAGCTGCCACGGCAGGGGCTGACGCAGAGGTGGTTAGGGGTGATGAGGCAGGTAAGCAGAGTGATTAGGGGCAATGAGGCAGGCATGCAGAGTGGTTATGGGTGATGAGGCAGGCAGGCAGAGGTGGTTAGGGGCGATCAGGCAGGCAGGCGAGCAGTTAGGGGTGATCAGGCAGGCAGGCGAGCAGTTAGGGGTGATCAGGCAGGCAGGCAGAGGGTTTAGGGGTGATCAGGCAGGCAGGCAGAGTGGTTAGGGGTGATCAGGCAGGCAGGCAGAGTGGTTAGGGGCAATCAGGCAGGCAGGCAGGCAGGCAGGCGAGCAGTTAGGAGCCAGCGGTCCCAGATTCCAAGAAGGATGTCCGGCTGCCGGTTTAGGCCCTATCCCGCAGTCGAACATACCCCGAGGGGTCCCGGATTGCGAGAGATGCAGGCTGGGCTGAGGGACCCTTCCCCCTCACCCACTCCCCATGCACGAATTTTGTGCACTGGGCCTCTAATATAAAAATCATTGTATTTATTCATCAGCAACAAAAAATAAAAAATGAATTTTTAAACGACATCTTTTACAAAACAACAAACTTGTAAAATTTCTGGGAATAAGTCCAATGAAAGGTGAACATGACATCTGCACTGAAAGCTATAAAACATTATTGAGAGATTGAAGAACATCTGAACAAGTGAAAGAATATAATCATAAATTGTATTACTCAGTATCATAAAATTGTCAGTTCTCTCTAAATTTATCTATAAATTCAATATAATCCAAAAAATCTGTTTTTTTAGTGGATATTAAAAACTGATTGTAAAATTCATGTGAAAATACAACTGAGCTACATTATTGACAATACTGAAGAACAATAAAGTTATGATAATTAAGACAGTGGTTACTACATCAAAGATAGAAAAACAGAATGGTAGTAGAAAAAAGAGAATCCAGAAATAGACCCACACATATAGTCACTCAATTACGTCAAAGATGGCATTGCAGTTCAAATTATAAAGAAGGTGTTTTCAATAAATGGTGCTAGGTCAAGAGTCTATCCATATGAGAAAAAATAAATCTTGACTTTAACTTCATTACAAAAATAAATTCTAGATTAATTATAGAAGTAAAATAAAAGGTAAAATAATAACATTTTAATTTTTTTTAATTTTTAAAAAATCTTCAACAGAGGATATTTTTTCCATTGATTTTTTTAGAGATAGTTGAAGAGAGGGAAAGACAGAGAGAAACACATCGATTGGTTGCCTCCTACAGGAGCCCAACCAGGCCCAAGGCCAGGCATGAGCCTGCAACCGAGGTACCTGTCCTTAACTGGAATCAATCCCGGGACCCTTCGGTCCACAGGCCGAAGCTCTATCCACTTAGCAAAACCAGCTAGAGAAATAATATTTTTAGAAGGAAACAGGAGAACCAGTCCATGATTTTGGTTTCAGCTAATTTGTCTTAAAGCACTAACCATAAAATAAAGCATTGATAAGACCTAATCATCAAAATAGAATTGAGAGACTCAAAAAGCAAGCTAGTAGCATAAACTTTGGTGTATTTCTACAACGAAATACTACAAATAAATGAAATTAATGAGTAAATTTCACAACATAATGTTGAATTAAAGACACCAGACACAAAATAACAAGATTTCATTTAGATAAGGTTAAAGAAATGAAATCACCCCTGTTGTTAAAATAAGGATAGTGATTCTCTTTGGACTATAAGAATGGGCTCAGTGACTGGAAGTACCAGGTGGGCTCAGGAAGTTCTGCTTTCTTGACCCATGTGATGTTATACGCAGGGTGTCGGGAATATTTCTTTAACATGTACATTTCCAATTTGCTTACTCTTCTGGATTTATAAATGTTAATTTAAAAATTCCGCCGAAACTGGTTTGGCTCAGTGGATAGAGCGTCGGCCTGCGGACTGAAAGGTCCCAGGTTTGATTCCAATCAAGGGCATGTACCTGGGTTGCGGGCACATCCCCAGTAGGAGATGTGCAGGAGGCAGCTAATCGATGTTTCTCTCTCATCGATGTTTCTAACTCTCTATCTCTCTCCCTTCCTCTCTGTAAAAAATCAATAAAATATATTTAGAAAAAAAATTCCTATGGCACTCTGCGTGAACATTCCATTTATTCAATCATTGTCATCTGTTTGCTTATTTATTCAACAAATACACAAGTGCTTACCGTGTATCAGGGAATATGCTGGCTGCTGTAGTTAACGGCAAGTGCATGACACATTAAATGATTAAGAGAAAATTATGTGAAGAATAATTAAATTTAAATTATGTTAAGAATTAAGAAATTAAATGAAGCAGAAAACCTGTAACTGTAATAAACGGTAGGAAGGTAAAGTTCATGGTGCTGTATTTATAAAAGAGGATCTCCCTTTAGGAATGTCAGGAAGAACTGCGTTGAGCAGTGATAATTAAACTGCAATCTGACAAATGAGTAGGTTGACAAACGAATAGGCTGAGGAATCAATATCTTTAAACATTCAGTAAAGGAGGTGAGGTGCTAAGGAGAAAGAGGTATAATCTGTGACTGAAGGTAGGTAAGGTCAGATTTGTGAATTTTCCTTTAGGATTTTGGTCTTAACCATGAGAGCAATGGGGAGCAAATGAAGCTTTGTAGAAGAGAGTGTTGCATAATCTGATTTTCATTTCCAGTAAATTATTCTATTCCTCTGAATAGGATGAGGCTGAGAGCAGATGGGAAAAGTCCTTTTAGGAGGCTAATGCTGTAGTGCAGGATTAATACTATGGTGGTGGTAGAAGTGGAGAGAAATGGGAAGATTTGGGATCTATTTGGTAGGTAACATTGGCAGGATTTGATGATATATTGGATATGGAGGTGTTGGGGAGGTTGATGGAAGTACCAATGATAAATCCCAGATTTCTGACTAGTAGAAATAGAAGTCTGGAGATTCATTCACTGAGAGAGGGAACATTAACATTTGATTTACATTTGAGGGGACAATCAGGAATTTCCTTGGGAATGTGCAGTGTGAGATGCCTTTCAGACATAAAAGTAGAAATGTCCAGAGATCAGCTATGTTTAGAAATTTGGAGCTCAGATAAATTTTCTGACAATAATAAAATCTAGCATAATTTAGAGTTTTTTACTTGCCAATCACTGTTCTATGTGCTTTCCATATCTAAACTCATTTATTCTGCAACAGAACCCCATGTCATTGCTATTACTATCTTTATTTTTTAGATGAGAGGATAGAGGTACAGAAGTGACCTTACCTGTACACAGCAAGTATCTGGTGCTATTCAAACACATAGCTCTAGAACCCTGGGAAACTCAGTCTATAAAACTGTTCACAAGATTTTCCAAAAAAAAGGCTCCTCATTGTACATGGAACAATAAATTGTCCTCATTTGCAACTAATCTTTGATTGGAATCTCTGGACCATGTTGAGATCTCTGAGGCAATTTCTTTGAAAGCAGCAGCTGCCATGAGATTTCTTGGGGATTTCTTCCCCTCCAATTTGCTGCATAATGGATGCCATTCAGTTATCAAAAAGTCATGTCTCCATTGAGAAAAAAGAAATGCTCTAGTTTACTATGCATCTTGCACTAATGTTAGCTAAAGCAAGTTTCTTTCTGCTGTCAAAATGAAGGCCACTAGTCACTCATTTCAACTTGACTTGAGGCTTTTCAAGTGTCTATTTTAATTTGAAACACATTTCTGAATGTTACTGATATTCCATTCATGTTTTGAGTTCTATAAAAGGTTTGAAATTTTAAAACTGCTATGAAGCATTAGTTCTTCTGCAGTACAGTCTGAAAGGCCAGCAGGGGTCAGAGGAAAGGATTTTGTGGGCTCCTCTCTGCAGGATTTCAAAGCTATCTGATATCTGAAAAGTTGGAGGATCTTTTAGCCAGAATGAAATCAATGCACATGACACAAAATGATAGTCAAAGTTTCTATAATATCCTTATGGGGAAAAATATGATATAGCCCTATTTTTAAAATTCTTTATGGAGGTCATATCACAGACATATTGTGTTATGTATCTTATATTATGAATAAAAATGGAATTTTAAAGGACTGTGCAATAGTTTTCCTGAATATGCCACTGACATAGAAAACTCAAATTTGAAGCAAAATTAATAATCCTCACTCTGAACATATTATTTATTACTCCTACAAATAAATAATGCATGTATGTGTCTATATGTGTATGTAAGTAGACAACATCCTTTTAATTACCCACGCTGAGAATGTTAGAGTTTTTTGTTGTTGTTATCTTTCTTGGTCCCATTTCCAATCTCATAATTCAAATATTTTAGTCTTTATTAATATGCATAATATTTTGTCATATTTATTTCCTCTGTCATTGCTATAGTTTAGGCATTCATTATCTCCTAAAAATAAAATATATTTATTGCAATTGATTGGAAAACAATGCATTTGCTTCTTAGAACATTTGGAAAACACATAAAAGAGGCAAATAAAACTATCTGTTTCCCATGACCAAAAAATAAAACACAGGTATAATAATGTTTTATTCTCTTTCAGGCATGTGTATGCATATTAATATTTTAATGACTGCATAGTACTGTAGATGTCTGAATATTTTCTTTGAAAAGAACAACAGGAGGAGAGTTAAAAGTAGAAGAATATAATAAAGTAGTTAATAATCCTACCAAATTCTTCTTCTTCAAGGAATGCAGATATAAGACATAAACATAGATGTAGAAAAATGTGTCTGTACAATATTATCCATTTTAGCAACATTAACAATAGGTGATAATTAGAAATAATCCAAGTGTTTTATAATAGGGGAATGGTTAAATAAATGTTGACATGCCCATATTATGTGATTTACTTCCCAGAAAACAATATTGAAAGGAGTGAATTTATTATGCATTTCTGCTACTAGTATACATCTTTTGTTTTCAGAATAATGTATTTAATTACTTAATCTTGAGTTACTTTTAATACTCATTATGAGGCAAGAGTAAATTAAATTACAAACACAAAGATAAGTACAGAAAGTCTCACTGGGACTAATTAACTAAATTACAAATAAAAACAGTATCTTTGAAGCCTGATATTCCACAAGTTTAGGCCAGTTTCTTTATTGATTTCCCATTTGCCACTCTAACTTGAGAGAAATAGTAAACTATATTCAATATGCATTACATATTCATCATCTACTGATAACTTAGTGCCTAATATCATTGTCAAAACGTAATGCTACGAGTTTTTTTTGTGGTTAAATTAAAAACACAGAAATTCTGAAGTTCTGAGGATAAGAGGTTATAAAATGTAAGCCAAAATTTGCATAACCAATTGTGTATGCATGCATACAGTAATTAGTTCACAAGCAGTTATTCCTATGCTTTTTCACTGTCTAGACAAAGCTTAAGATTTTATTGACTTCTAAAAAATTGGTATTAGTTGAGAGTAATAAATGAAGATGCCACAAAAAGTTATTTGTTAATGAATATTTAATACTATAGAGATTGCAAGGTTAAAATAATTACTAAGATATCATCCATATGCTTAAGAAACATCTGGTCTAGGGTGGGAGACAGATATATTAACCAATAATGTTCTATAACAAAGCTAAGTACTAGGGTTAAAGGTAAGCTTAAAGGTTAGGGGAGCACAGAGAAGAAAAGAATCAGCTCTATCTTCCTTGGGAATATATGGGGGATGGGTGGAGCATAAGCTACATTTTATGAAGTGTAGTAAAGGGAGAAAAGGCATTCCAGGAAAGGAAACTTCCCAGGCAAAGGCAAGGAGCTTAAGCGAGCATGTGGTATTAGAACAAATCTGAAAATCAGAACTTGAATTGTGTGGTGTAATGGGAATGGCCAGAGATGAGTCTATGAAGGTAGGCTTGAAGTAGATTACATGACACTGTTCAACATGTGAAGGGTTTGAGTTTTATCCTATATTTAACTGCAGGTAGTGCGGATCCAAAAGAATATTGCCTTAACATATAAGTGGCATAATCTGATTGATATATTAAAATCAAAATTCTAGCACTATTAAGGAGACACAGACCAGTATCAACATATGTGAGTGAATAGTATACTGAATTCTTCCAACTCCAATCACCATGCAATTCTCTGGTTGACCCTTTCATACCTTCTTTTCTCCCCTATGATTCCGAATACTGTTCAACACTCCTAGACGAACAGAGAAAATACAAACGTTCTGAAGCTCTACCTCCTACTTGAACTTGCACTCGTACCTCTATTTCTCTTCCACTTCTAGGTATACATTATCCACTGCTAACAAAGGAGCCTTCTACTCTGCACTGGATTCCATCTCCTCGGCCCCACTCTAATGCTTCCCTCTTCTTTAAGCATCATCCAATTATCCTTTACTTGATCTTTTCCATCAACACATATGCTCTATTTCTCCCATTTTAAGATACAAAATCCTGCCCAGCCTGTGTTGCTCAGTGGTTGAGTGTCAACCCATCAACCAAGAGGTCACCAGTTAGGGCACATACCTAGGTTTCAAGGCTTGATCCCCAGTAGGGAGTGTGCAGAAGGCAGCCGATCAATGATTCTCTCTCATCATTGATGTTTCTATTTATCTCTCCCTTCCTCTCTCTAAAAAATCAATAAAAACATATTTTAAAATCCTTTGAGCTCACTTCTTCCTCATCTCCCTCCTTCCCTTTAAAACAAAGTTTCTCAAAAGTATTGTCTATACTAAAAGCCTGCAATTTGTCTCCTCCCTGACATGAATCCATTCAATCAGGTTTTCTACCATTCCACTTATATGAAACTCTCTTGACTATGTCATTTCTTATCTCAATCTGTGCTATTTTTCAGCAACATATCAGTTAATCATTCAGTGATATTTGAAAAACTTTCTTAACCTGGATTATCAGGCTCCACTCTTTCCTAAGTGTACTGGTCACTCAGTGGCAGATCCTTCTCATTCTCCTTATTAGGTTTTCTTCATCTGCCTGACCTTTGAAATTTGGAATGCTTTGTGACTCAGTCCTTGAAAATTGTCTTCTATTTACATTCACTCTCTTGGTGTTATCGTTCAATCTCAAGGCATTAATTACTCTCTACATACCCCAAACACCCAAGTTCTTATCTCTTTAGGACAACAAAATCCTAAATCCAACTAACTACTCAATAGCTCCACATAGTTGTCTAAATGAAATGTCAAACTTAACATGTACAAAATTAGAATTCTTGATCTTTCCCCCAATCCTTGCTCTAGTCATAATCTTCCCCACCTCACTTCATGGTAACTTCATCCAGTTTCTCAGGCTCTGAACTAAACTAAAAACCATTAATAACCTAAACTTACTCCTATATCCCACATTCAATTCATTAGCAAATATTATTAACTTCACCTTCAAAATACACACATAATCTGACCACCATCACCTCCTCACCACCTCCACTGCTAAGACATTGGTGTTACCTGCCACCAATTAGTCCAATCACAAACACACCCAACCCCCCACCATCTCTAGCTGAAATCACTGCAATTTTCTAACTGGCCTCCTTGCTTAGGACAGTGACTCCCTAAAGGTTATTCTCAAAAGAGCAAACAGAGTTTTACACTTCATGTAGTCAGGTCATATCTCTGTTCTGCTCAAAAATCTCCCAAGTCTTCTCTCAGTCTAAGTAAATACCAAAGTTCTTAGAGTGGCCAACAATGTTGGCCATGTTGAGGGTTCCCTCAGACTTCATATTCTATTATGAAAGTTCTTCCTCAAGAATCTGTTCCACCTCCACTGGCCTTTTACCTGTTTCCCCAATTTTCCAGGTGTGCTTCTGCCTCAGGACCTTTGTACTTGATGCTCCTCCTACCACCAGGTCTGTTTTGGCAGGTATCTACAAAGTCCAATTCCTCACCTTCTTTAGGAGTTTAATCCAAGAGCATCTGCTCTAAGAAACCTTCTTTGGATAATCTGTTCCTACCCACTCACCCTTTTAAACTTCTTTCCTGTTTTAATCATGTTAACAATACTTATAACCACCCAATAGTCTACTTATATTACTTAGTTTGTATCACTTATTTTTTGTCTAGCCTCCCTTCCCCATAATTGCAATGTAAGCTCCATGAAGGCAATAATTTTTGTCTGTTTTGAGTAATGCTTTGTTACCATTCCTGGAATGGGTTTAGAAAAATAATGGGAATCTGATAAATATCTGCTTAATGAATGAATAAATGTACAATTGCAAAATAATAGAAACAAATACAAGTGAAAGAGTGAGAAAAATATAATGTATAAGCTGTGAAAAAGAGATTAATCTTACTAATATTGAGGAGATCTTACAAATCATTAAGGCAAAGACCAGTACACCAATAGGAAAATAAATCCATGTTGGCTGAAAATTTAAAAAAAAAATCACTAGTAATTAAAACCTACAAAGTAAAATAATAATCATACACAATATTACATTGCCAAAGATTTAAAAGAGATGCATGCCCCAAATAGATAAAACCTTATAAGAATTGAGCAATCTCTTTAAATGAAAGGAGAAAATATAAATTAGTTTAAAGTAGGGGAAATTGGAAATATGTAGCATGAAACATGTAAGAATGGGTATACTGTTCAAAGCAGAAAACTACTGCTTGAAACTTATTTTTTATTCATTTACTCATATATAAAGTATGTGGGCAGAATGGAGAGCATGGACAAGAAGTTCCCTTCCTCTATGATTCTCATGTTTAAGTGCTCAGTTAATCACTTGTCATAAAAAATAATATAACATTGTATTTGAAAACTGTTAGAAAAGAGAAATACTTAAGACATGGTGCTAAAATGTCTATAATTAAGTATCTGATCTACTTTGGATGTCAGGAAATATTTTCAAGAAAGAATAATTTTTAACTTCAAATTACATGATAAATAGCCTTAGAAGTCCAAGCAAGAGACAATGGTGCCTAGATATGCTTTTTTTTTTACTCTCTATTAAGTGTCAGGCACTGTGCCAAGCACTTGGGCTAAATGATAAATAAGGCAGTTATGGCCCAGCCCCTCATGGTCTTCACATCTATGAGGGGGTGATTGTGGTTTGGGTGGAGCATGGCTACTGAGATAAAGAGAAGCAGGTAGCTATGAGATATATTTTGGTGCATATGTTATGAGATATATAATGGGCTTGACAATAGGTTTGTTTGGGTGAGTAAAGAAAAAGCAGGAATCCTAGATTACTTTATTTATAATTTTTAACTTATCCCTAAGTGAAGAGTATGCCATTTACTAGGATAGAAAGACAGGTATTAGTAGAGGGGGAAATACCAAATGTTCTATTTTAGACATGTCAATTTTGTGCCATCTGTGACACAATTAACCCAAGTTGACAGTTGTTGTCTATAAGACTAAAGCTAAGAAAAAGAAGACCAGGTTGATTTGTAAGTCTGGAATGTGCTATCATAGAAACCGTGTTTGAAGCCATAATGCTGACTAAGAAATCTAAAGGGAAAAAACAGAAAAGTGAGGAAAAAACTAGAGAAGTAAACAGAAGCAAACCAAGAGAAGAAAAGTTATCATGAGAGATGGTGAGGAAATGAAAACAGTAGAGAAAATAAAAGGGGACAGAAGAGAAAATTAAAGAGGAAGAGAATTAATAAGGCCCAGAAGGAATCGATACATTTTTCCTCTGACCAGCAGAAATCCTATCTATTAAAGAGGGAATATGCTAATTGACCCTCACGGTGTTGCAAAGATGGCGGTGCCCACAGCCAATAAGGAGGGAATATGCTAATTGCTGCCCTTCCCTCAAAGATGGCGGTGCCCACAGCCCCAAGATGGCAGCACCCAGTCCCCTCAGCACCGCCAGGGTGGCAGGTGTGCTTCATGTGCCTGCCTCCAGAGATCCCCAGTCCCCTCAGCCCCCCAGCCACCCAGGGCTGTCCGAGGCTCAGGTAACCAGGGCCGGCCAAGGCTTGTGCTGCTGGCAGTGGCAGCAGCAGAGGTGTGATGGGGCATTGCCTTCCCCTGATGGCTGGGTCGCCTTCTGCTCCTGAGGGCTCCCGGACTGTGAGAGGGGGCAGGCTGGGCTGAGAGACCCCCCTCCAGTACATGAATTTCCATGCGCCGGGCCTCTAGTAGTCAATAAAGAAAAGAGAGAAAATGAGTGGCCAGAAGAGACAGGGTGATGGAAACCAAACTCCTACTGCCAAAATTGACCTTAAATGGAACAGCTTCTTTATTTTCAGAGGAGCATAGGCCAGTGGGGTGTGTGTGTGTGTGTGTGTGTGTGTGTGTGTGTAAAATTCTTCTTGGCAATGGAAATCACTCTGGGGGATTACCTACTATGCAAGGTAGGGCAAAAGTAGGTTTACAGTTGTGAGTAAATGAAATAAAAATTATTCTTGCATTATTATTTATTAATTATCGCATGATTTTCCATATGAACACTGTAAACCTACATTTTTCCCCACTCTGTATTCTCTTATATTGTGAGGAACAGCCATCTGCTGAGATTCTGGAAGGAGGTGGGGAAAGATCTGGTGGTGCAAGGAAAATATTTAAAATAATCAATGTGTTAAGTGGAGAAGTATTGCCAAACAGAAGTTTGGGAGCCTATGTGATATAATTGATCATAAATCTTCTTGAAGCCAATTTCTCTGCCATAGCTTTTCACTAGAAGACTTCTAGAATCAAGAAGGAGCAGAAACAAGGTAATGGCTGGTTAAGCTGGATTTCTGGCACTTAAGTGTGATGAATACATAGGACCAAACAGAATGATTTAAATTTTTTGGTAACAGTTATATTGAGCTATGGATTATGTGCACAAGGATTATATAACCAGCTTTGTTTATAAAAATGAAAAATTTTAATCTGTGGAAACATTCATCAATAAGGAACTGGTTTTTAGATACATAGTATAAAAGATAATTACACAGCAATTCACAAAAATTATGATCTCTTTATTTATTGATATGAAAAGATGTCCAAGATATATGGTTAGGTAGAAAATTTAGGCTACCAAAGTGCATATAGAGAATTTTAAAAATTTATTTAAAAACAATTCTTTGATATAAAATGTGGGCAAGGAGGTACTGGGACTTTTACGTATTACCAGTGAAAGTATAAATTATTATAATCATTTTGGAAACTCTTTGTCAGTGTTTATTTAAAAACATAATATATGCACAGCCCTAGAAACCAGCCAGCAAATTCTGCTCATAAGCGTACACCAAACAGAAACATGTCCTTACGTTCCCTTAAGGCACATGCTAGAATTTCATAGCCTCAAACTTGAAAGAACCAAATGGCAAAATGGTTAAAGTGTGATACATTCATATAAGCCAATTATATATATCAATGAGAATAAACAAATTATAATGACAAGTAACAATATGAATATAGCTTACACACATAACTTTATACAAGACCAGCCAACACAAAAGAGCACATGATGTGTGATCCCATTTATATGAATATCAGAAACAGGAAAAACAAATCTATAGCTTTAAGAGCTGGGGAAGTTTGCTCTTAGTAGACAGGGGTGATGATATAAGTACTTCTGGAGTCCAGAAATGTTCTTTCTCTAGAATACTTAGTTTGTTCACATTCTATGTATATGCTATAATTTAATAACAATTATGCAAAGAATCTTCGTGTATAGAAAGATATCTGGAAAGAAATATCTCAACATGTTAACAGTTATGATATCTGTATGGTAAGTCTGTTGGTGATTTCATTTTCTTTATATACTTTGTTCCATGTGGATTTTTATATTGCAAGTGTATTTTCAGAAAAACAATGACGTTCTTGGCTTTTTTAAAAAAGTGTTAAATGTGGTCTTAAGTGTACCCACTCTAAAACTATGTAGTTCTTTTTCCATCATCAGAGAAAAACACTACCTCTTCAAACACTTCTGGGAGACTGAAAAAAGAAAATTAATATCAATTCCTATTATTTCAATCAGTTGTCAGCATTTGACCTTAATAATTTAATTTCTAACATATTTAAAATTTATCCTAATAGTAAAAACAAATTGTTTGCCTATTTCTGGCATTAATTCTTAGATTGGGCAGGGACCATCTATTTAAACTAAGCTAATCTCCTTAAATTCTTTACTGTGAACTCATTTTTTAAAACACCTACTTATATTTCACCACTAATGGAATGGGAGAGGATGCTGCAGAAAATGCTCAATTATTATTAATCCCCTTTCCCATGCAAGTCATATCAATCTTGGTGCTTTTTCCCCTTCATAGCGCAATGGTCTATTTAACAAAATGCATGTGGTTAAGTTTGTTTCTCTAATAAAGCTCAAGAGGATGGAATTAAATTAGTTTAGGATAATTACTTATAATTAGATATTCTTAATGGAAACTGAGTAAGTCCTAAGTTATTCTAAAATCTTGCTTGCTTAAATCTGCAGCTCCACTGGCAACTCCCCACATGGAAACAAGAAAATTGCTTTCCAGTTCTCAAGGCAGAATTCTATTTGCTTAGAAAACACTCCAAGGCATATTCAGAGAAAGTTTGTGAACAATTATTGATCATTAAACTAAAGAACTAAAACCTTGAAATTTAGATTGTACAAAGATACCCATCCTTAAACTCTCAAAAGAAGTGTGTGTGCGTGCGTGTGTGTGTGTGTGTGTGTGTGTGTGTGTGTGTGTGTGAGTGAGGGGGGAGGAGAATTGTCCACACTACACTAAATGTGACATATTTAAAAGAGTGGTGAAGTGGAGGGGAAATAAAATAAAGGACATACAGTCTTGGAGAGGATCAAGTGTGATTATCTGTTGTCTAATCATTTAGACACATGGATGTGAGAGTTTCTTAAAAACACATCAGGTGTCTGTCCATATTTGTTGTCGGGCAGGAAAACTAGCCCTGGGTAATGGCCAGCTCCGTTGATGATATCTTGTGCACCCCAGAGTTCTACAAGCAATATGGTGTTCAGAGGGCCATGCCAAGGGAATCACATCTGTTTTGGATTGGAGATGTCTTCACACCAAGAGGGTGGAAGAGATGGCCAAAGACACAAGCAGCCAGCACTCCTATAAAATCACCAGGACTTTGATTTTTATCTTTCTCTCATCAAAACAGCAGAGAGGTTAACTTCTCCAATTGACAGATGTGTAAAAAGGCTAGTGCAAGAAGAAACCTGGCATGCTTTATGAACCCCCGTGGCAGAAGAATGTTTTCATCCCTACCATGTGAAAAATTTAAGTTTAAATGACTTCCACATGGGGGACTGTGTTACCCCATAGGAGACCCTGGCTTTTGTCTCCTTCATGCTGTTGCTGTCTAAATTGGATTTGTTCATTTGGTTAAACTCTTCTTGTGAATTCCAAATAATAGGTCCCTCTTGGTCCCAATACAATCAAATTTTTTATCAGATAACTCAAACTCTGAGAGGAAAAGTAAATTTCATCAGAATGGAACACTCCAGGGATTCCGTTTGACTTAAGTTCTGAGACTACACTTGTTTAAATGTCGTATGACTATCTGCCTGCCATTAGAGAGCAGGAACATGAGAGAAAGAAAATGATGAGATATCAGATAATATTACCAGGATGTAGCAATGCCTATTCTTTGGACCACAGTTAATTTCTTTTGGGTTTAATACATAGACTGAGTTTCTGGTGCATCTACTATCATTTGAGGAAAAATGAAACTATAAATCATATACTAATATCATATTTAAATTATGCCTAAACAATAGAAATCAGTGAGTGGAGTGAAGGAGGTGTGAAAGCATCATTCTAACATTACTTGAATATCAGGCACATGTACTTACTTTAGCTGCAAAATAGATATCAATCTCCCCCTTTTTCAGAGAAAAAGATATGAACTAATTTGTCCAATGTTATAGAGATAAAAAGTAATGGAGGAAGTTTAAATTATGATCCTGTTTTGCCCAGCTGGCATGGCTCAGTGACTGAGTGTTGACCTAAAAACCAGGAAGTCATGGTTTGATTTCCAGTCAGGGCACATGTCTGGGTTGCAGGCTCAATCCCCAGTGTAAGGCGTAGATGAAGCAGCCAATCAATGATTCTGTAATCATTGATGTTTCTATCTTTCTCCCTCTCCCTTTGTCTCTTAAATCAATAAAACATATTTTAAAAAAATAATAAATTATGATCCTGTTTCAAAGCCCACATTCTTGCCTTATACCATTCCAGAGAAACCTGTATCCTGGAATCACAGTATATGAATTTTTCAAAATATGCCCACACATTCTTTGATACTTCTTTAGTCAAAGGGAGGGGTCTTTGTTTTCTCCCTTGAATCTGTCCTTACCCCAGTGATGCATTTGTATCTGAATAGACTACAGCAGAACTGATGCTACATGGCTTGTAAGAGTTGTCCAAAGAAGACCCTGTGCTTTCCACCCAGTTCTTTGGTCTGCTAACTCTGATGAAAACTAGCCACCATGAAAAAGTCTGACTGCTCTGCCATTACTATGTTGGCAACGACACATGTAGGTGCCCTGGTCAAGAGTCTAGCTAAGTTCCAAGCCAACAGCAGTGTCAATTGCCAGCCATGTGACTGAGCCATCTAATCCAGTTAAGCTTTCAGGTGAGCAGCCCTAGAGGATAACTAACTTAGCTTAGACATGAAGGATCCCATGAAAGATTAGCTTAGTCAAGGCTTTTCTGAATTTCTGAACCATATAGTCATGAGTAAAATAAAACAGCTGCTATTTTATGATACTGAGTTTGGGGATAATTATTACACAGTATTAATCACTGAAACAAAAGATCAGATTAAAAACATGAAGTGAAGCATCAGCAGAAGGTATAGGGGGTGGGTTGTTCCTCTTAGTCTTTATTCATCCTCACTAGCCCGTAAGCAGAACTCAATATAGCACAGGGAATATGAGCATGCACATTAGTCAGACAAACCTGCACACCTCCCAACATTGCCTAGTGTGGCTTATTAGCCTTACTAGCTCTAGTGTGGTTTAAGGTACTAAAATTATTTGAGACTCTTCTCTATAATAAAGGAAATAATAGTGTATTAGTTAGAGAACTAATCTGGTTATCTGTTCCAAAGAAATAGAAACAATAGGAAATATATTATATAATTATATAATTCATTCTCTCTCTCTCTCTCTCTCTCTCTCTCTCTCTCTCCAATGTACAGTGTGTTCCAAAAATGAATACACACTTTAACAGCTGATAGCTCAATTTTGAAAATGAAATGTATTTTAATAAGCTCTGCATTTATGATTATTCAAAGTGTCTATATACATTTTGGGGACACCCTACATATATATGATTTATTACAAGAAATTGACTCATAAGGGTCACCCACATTAGGGAGAGCAATCTGCATTATTCAGTCTACAGATGAAATTGTTGTTCTCATCCAAAAACACCCTCATAGGCACACCCAGACTAATGTTTGACTATAATCTCAGCACCCAATGGCCCGGCAAAGTTGACAAATAAAAGTAATCATCACAAGTTTATCCTTTGTCAACTGGGCACTCATATGCATCTCCTAAAATGATACTTAATCTCCAAATATAGACAATAACAAGGTCATAACCCCACTTAAAAAGATGCAATTGTCCTACATACAACCAAAAATACACTAACTCTCCCCAGTGGAGGTAAAGTCCTTGAGTGATGTTCACTGTTCTTGATATCCTATGACTTAAATACTATATTGTCAAATTAACAATATTTAAATATTATATTAAGTCAATACATCTTTATGTTGCATAATAAATCAGGTAGAAGAAAATAAAGATATCTATATACACACAAACATATTCATAGCAAAATAGGGAAGAAATGCTCATGACAATTACAGTCCTCCTTTCTGTAACTGGTCACTTGGTCACAGCTGTTCTTTATAACTAACTACCTTCTTCTACTGCCCACTGAGTATTCCCTTTGTCTTCTGAAAACATCTTAGCTGGTATTTTACCTGTTGGAGGGAACCCACACTTTAATTCATTTTTAGACATATGACTACCACAGCAGGTTCAGTATTTTTTAAAAAAATATGTTTTTATAGATTTTTAGAGAGAGAGAGGAAGGGAGAGTGATAGAGAGGTAGAAAAATTGATGAGAGAAAAATATCATTGATCAGCTGCCTCCTGCATGCCTTTTACTGGGGATCAAGCCTGCAACCCGGGCACGTGCCCTGACCAGGAATCGAATCAATGACCTACTGGTTCTTGGGTCGATGCTCAACCACTGAACCACACTGGCCAGGCCACACTTTCATTCTTGAAGGGTCTGGGCCATTAGCAGTCCTGCCTAGATTTAATGTTGTGCCTTTCAACTGAAGTTAATCACATGGTATATTAATACTAATAGACATTTTTAAGGGATCTCCTATATTGCAGGCATTCTCTTTCTTATCTCTATTTGGAGAAGTAGTCCAATCAGGATTAATCAACTCAGTCAGCACAGTAACTCCCTTCTTTTGCCTGTTGGTTCAGAAGCAGGAGAAAACCAAGTGGCCTGGAGGCAGTTCTAACTTTGACTTCAATGGTATCCTTGTGTCTCCTGCTGGAAAGATTCCTTTCTCTGGAACTTAGACCTAAGGACAGCAGAGCAGAAGGTCATGGCAACAGGAAGCAAACGTTTTACTAGTGGGTCACTAGAGGGAAATAGTGAATGGTGCCACCACAATCTCCACTCCTTGATTCCAGGATCTGGTGTAACCTGGCGACCAGAGAAACAGTATCATGTATTGGATGCTGATGAAAGCATATATGGCCTTCTGAAGAACATTGCTCTAGCCCAGCAAGGTTCTGCTAACTAGCTGGCACTGTAACTGAGTCTTCAAAAAGCCAATTCACTATTCTATATGGCCAGATTCTTTAGAATGGTGGAGACATGGTAAGACCTATAAATTCTATGAGCTTCGGTCCTTGGCCACATTTTATTTGCTATAAATTTCCTTAATCAGAAGCAGTGCTGTGTGTATTACCTTGATGATGGATAAGGCAGTCTGTAAGTCCACATATGGCAGAAGCATTGCTTGCAGGGAAGGCAAATTTGTCTCCAGAGCGTCTATTCATTAAGAGCAAACACTGCCCCTTCCATTATGGAAGTGGTGCAGTGTAATCAACCTGCCACCAGGTAGCTGACTGAGCACCTTGAGAAATATTGCCATATCATCAATATCCAGGACTCAGCGTTGGTCTTTGCTGCTGGCAAGTCAGACACTCAGCAGTGGCTCTAGCCAGGTTAGCTTTGGTGGGTTGAAGTTCATGTTGCTGATTCCATGCATCACCTTTATCTCTGCTACCATGACCACTTTGCTCATGAACTCATTGAGCAATGACAGTGAAAGAGGCTAATTTTGGTATGCACACAACAGGTCATTCTGGCCACTTGGTTATTAAAATCCTCTTCTATTGAGGTCTCCCACTGATGAGCATTCATATGAGATACAAATATCTTCATTATCCCCATCCTGAAAGATCTATCCATATACTTATTCCCCAAATTTCCTTGTCACTACTTTTCCAATCATGTTGTTTCCAAATCCCTGACCATCCAGCAAAACCATTGACCACAACATGTGAATTTGTATATAATCAGACACCTGACTAACAATTTCTTCTTCCAAGAAAAGTGAACAGTGAGGTTCATTGCTAGAGTTCTGCCCACTGGGAGGATTTTCCTTCACCAATGTCCTTCAGGAATGTCCCGGGTAGAGGTTATAATGTTGCAGATGTCCACTTTCTGGTAGTGCCGGCTAATCAAGCAGAACTATCTACAAACAGGACCAAATCTTCTGTTCCTCTGACAAGTGATCTTAGGAAACTCCCCATGAGGCCATAGGAGCAGTCTCAAAGAGAGAAGGTAGTGTAATAGGAGTGGAGACCATGGATATTTGGGCTACTAGTTCATGTAACTTACTTGTACCTAAGAGTCTGCTCTGGTACCATTTCATATATACCTCCTCTGTGTGATGATGGGGTGCTGCTGTACACACACAATTTACAACTTGGTGGAATCAGGCAACGCCTAGTTCATGTTAGGCAGCAGAGCCTACATGGTAACTTGGGGACTCATGGTCAAGTATGCAGTCTCTATTAACACCCTGTGTAAGGCCAAGAGCTGTTCTCAAAAGGAGAGGATGGCAGTGCTTTGCTCCAATCCTGACAGCCTTTGCTGAGATCCATCTTTAGAGGCCTGCCAAAGGCTCCAAACAGCATCCCTATTCCATTGGCTTCAAACACCATTGGAACTACTGGGTCATATGGCCCAGCCTAATAGCCTGGATCTGTTGCCGGGCGTTGTCCTATTCTGGGTCCCACTCAAAACTAACAGCTTTTTTGGGTCACTTGGTAAATGGGCTGGAGTAACACACCCAAGTGAGGAATAAGTTGCCTCCCAAAACCAACGTGGTCCACTAAGCATAATGCCTCTTTCTTAGTTATAGGAGGAGCCAGATGCTACAACTTATCATTCACCTTAAAGGCATATCTCAACATGTCCACATTACTGGTCCCCTAGAAATTTCACTAAGGTAGAAGGCCTCTGAATATTTTCCCACCCTCTGAACACAAATGTCTTACAATAGTCTAGAATAATTGCTACTTTTTGCTTACTGGGTCTTAGCAGCATAGTGACATCAATATGATGGATCAGTGTATCATCTTGTGGAAGGAGAAGGCAACCAGGATTCCTTTGAACTAAATTATGACATGGGACTAGAGAGCTGATGCACACCTGAAATAGGACAAGGGGGTATATTACTGACATTGATAGATGAAAGCAAACTGCTTCTGGTGATCCTTACTGGCAGGAATGGAGACAAAGGCCTTTGCCAGATCAATAGCTGCATACCAGGGGCTGTATTCATTTGTTCAGTTTGTTTCAATGTAGCCATATCTGGAAAAACAGTGGAAATTTTAGTCACTACCTGGTTAAGCTTACAACTCATTGTCATTCACCAAGATCCATCTCTCTTCTGCAAAGGCTGAAAGGCGAATTGGATAGGGATGTGCTGGTAATCACTACTTCTGCATCTGTCATGGCCTTGATAGTGGCAATCATCTCTGAAGTCACTCCAGGAATGTGGTATTGTTTTTGGTTTGTTATTTTCCTAGATAGAGGTAGTTCTAGTGGCTTTTACTTGATCTTTCTCATCATAATAGTCCACACTCCACAGGTCAGGGGATCAGTGGGGGATTCTGGCATCTGTTAGGTGTGTCTATTCCAGAACTGCGGGGAAAATCACAGGATGTGTTCGGGATTCACAGGGCCCATTGTGAGACACATCTGAGCTGAAACTCTATGGATCACCTGAGTGCCATCAGCCTCTAGTCTGGTGGGCCACAGTGATGTGTTTGGTATCCTGAAATTAGTGTCAGTTCAGAACCAGTCTCTAAAATTAGTGTCAGCTCAGCAGTCTCTAGAATTTCTGATTACTTCCCTTTCCCCACTGCACAGTTACCCTGGTAAAAGACCATAGGTCCCTGTGGGGAAGGCTGGGAGAAAGATTATCAGTGTAGATTTTGGCAGTGCACTCGGGATCCTTCCTAAAGGGAAACCAGCTTTCCTTTCATTTTACACCCAGGCTGTAAACCGTCTCAAGTCTGGGAATTGATTGAATGGCTTTTATGATTCAGACTACTGTCCACTTGACGTAAAATGTTTCTGCTTAGATAGATCAAGAATTTAGTAGGTGTCCTATCTATTTTACATCTTCAAACATTATAATGAGCTAGCCAACGTCTGCATGAGTCAGAATATTCTCATTGCTGCTTTGACTCTGTTGACCTTTATGCTAACCACTCCTCCCTTGGCTTTGATGGTTGAGTGCTGACACTTGCCCCCTGCTACCCTGGGATACAACTACTCCTACTGCGTTTAGTTTCCCCAGCTCAGGTACTACAGTTTCCATGGTAAGATCTGGCCTACACATAAGAGTGAACACAGAGCTCTTCCAGGAGTCCCAGGTCTAGATTGAGGTGAGAATTCAATTCAACTTGGAAACCTGAATCATATTGTTGTAATGTACCCCGTGAATCACACAAGGATGCCTCAAGAAGTCGAATTAAGGAGTCACATTTATTGCAAATAATCCGGGACTACGAGGGGGCACTTTGCTCTCCAAATCTTGCAGTTCCTTACCCAGCCCCAACACCAGATTTATAGGCAAAAAATCACAAAGGTATCAATTACATCTTTGGGTTTGGATGAGGACCCTGGTTTGCACAAAGCAGTTACAGAAGCGAAACTGAGCCGATTAGTTATCTACAAAGATAAATTACAGTTTTGGGTCTTCAGACCACTGAGTTGACAGAAACATATTATCTGGAGCCCTCGGGTCTTGGGACCACTGAGTCAACGGAAACACATTATCTGTGGGCACTGAGGCAATTTAGGATAATTGTGCTGTCCTGGTCTTGGGACCACTGAGTCAACCAGAATGCATTATCTGTAGCCAGTGAGGCAATTTAGGATAACTGTGCTGTCCTGGTTCCCAGGTACAGAAGAATGTGCTTTCTAAAACCAATATGACCACAACCAATGGGATATTCACATTACAATCAATAGGGTATTCAATCAAATGGGATGATTTATATAATTCAGAAAATCAAAATAACTTTTCTATTATTTTAGCAAGCAAGTAAGTACAGAAGCCAAACAGCAGGGTTAAAGTTAAACTACAGTTTCTACCTGAGATGACTGCTACCATACTTTAATATAACTTGATTTAGTTTCTCAGCATAATTAGTATAAACTTACTTGCACTTCCTCCTAGTAAGAATGACATTGTGGACTTGATATTGAAACATGTGTCAATGGCTAGATTTCCAAGCCTGGCTGGTTCCAATAGGGATAGCACAGATTAGGAATGTACACATAGACAGCCCTGGTTACAGCTGTTAGAGTCTTCATCTTAAAGGTTTGCTCCAGCATTTATCTACACAGGTTGTTCTGTATTGTCACGGCCTTAATCATGTGATTTTGTTTCAGTTTGAAACTGTGTATTATCGTAGTCACTTCAGGCTGCTATAACAGTACCAGAGACTGGGTGGCTTAAAATGACAGAAATTTCTTTCTCACACTTTTGGAGACTGAAAGTCCAAGATCAAGATACCTGCATAGTTGGGTTCTGGTGAGGACCCTCTTCCGGGTTGCAGACCGTTACCTCTCCTTGTATCTTTCCCTGGTGTAAAGGGAAGGAGAGAGCTCTCTGCGTTCCCTTTTATAAGGGCATTAATGTCATTCATGTGAACTCCATCCTGATGACCTAATTACCTCCCAAAGCCCCATTCTACCTCCTCATGTCAAATTGGGGGGTATAATGTCAACATATGAATTTTGGGGGACACAACATTCAGTTGATAATAGCAGTAAAGCCAAATCTAGAAGTGCACATCTCATAAGTGTACAGCTTCATTTAATATTACCGTTAACACAGCCCTGTAACCAGCAGTCAAATCAAGAAATGCTCATGTAATTTTAATTCTTAGTTTAACACTCCTTTAAGAATAAACTCTTAACCCCTAGGATTAGAGCATCCATTCTATGTAAAAGAGTGCAGAATCTAGGTTAAATTGTCAGGGTTCAACTCTCACCTCCACCACTAGCTAAATCCTTTGTGCTTGACTCTTCTCCTCTATAAAATTAGCATAATAATATACAGACCTCATAGGTAAATTAAGTGAGTTACTACATGTAAAGAGCTTAGAAAATGCCTGGCCCATAATAAGCTCTCAATAAATGTAAGTTATTTTTATTACTGAGTTCATTTCCCTTTATACTACCTGTTACCAGATGGTGCCTGAAGTGAAGTGAAATGCCTGCTGAATGAATAGGAAGGAAAAATAGGAGGCCTTTACCTAACAGAATATAATGTTTCAATGAAACTATACCATGCAGAGAAAGCAATTTGTCCTGTTTATATGGAAGACAAACAAGAAACGGGACTTTAACTCCGAGCTGTGTGAATGGAAGATGGCATTGCTTCCGTGACCCACATTCACATTCAATAACAAGACCAGAGAGAAACAGCTTTTAGGAGCCCAACAGGAATTGTCACCTAAGACTCGCCATTTGACGAAACAGCCACTCCATTCTTTTCTGCTACACAGCCATTCCTTACACATTTCAGCTCTTTGGCAATATGAGTCTCCTGAGATTGAGAAACAGTGTGTCAGATTCCATTGATCCTTAGCATAACAGAGGAGTGGTGTCCGCAGTATACCAGAAAGGGTGCTTTCATTGATCTGGAGAACTCTGCTTCCATCACAGGGAAGACTCTTCTCACAACCAAAGGGCTGGAGGACTGAATGGCCAAATAAAACCTTAGGCAAGGTGGAGTCACCCACACACTCAGGAAGAGTCTTAATTTAGTGAAAGAGTAAAGCTGAGAAGCAAGCCATCACTAAACATTTGCCAGAAAGAGTATGAACTTTTCTGCATTTGTAAACTGTTTACAAAACTCTCAGTGCTAATCCTCTTGTGGATTTAAACAAAACTGAACAATTTCTTCCATTCCAAATAGAGAAACCTATGATGTATTGATCTATTTATAACTAGAAAGGTTCCCTTTTTAAATCTCTGGAGTTAGAGTCCAGTAGGCAAGAGTTATTAAGGACCAGGTGAATTATAAAGCGTATGCAAAGGATAATTTACTGATGTGTTGACATTGTGGGGCTACTATACTCAGCCAGAGATCTTTCTGCAGCCCTTTGTTATTACTTACAGATTATTCAAAATTATTCTTTTCATGATATTAATTAGATGAATGAGCACTTAAGAAATTCTGGAATTTCTTCATTTTCATGCTCCATTTAGCTACCGAGCTGTTTCAGAAAAACAAGCAAACAAAACATTCAATAGGTTAGTTCTCACTAAACAGGTGTTCATTCTGTGAGATCATAAAATTGAAATAGAGAGATGTATTACATCATCATTTAGCATTGAATACTGGCCAAAGGGCATTGTAGAAATTCATATAGTTATTGGTGGACATGTGATACAAATTACATGTCATGCTGCTAGATAATTAAAATGTAAGAGAAGACAATAAGAAAAACTTTAATTGAGTGCAAATGCCCTTGAATTTTAACCACTGTTTTTTTTTTATTTTTTCTAGTGTATTGGTTCTCAGCTCTCTTTGAAGCTTAGATTAGACACTGTCATGTTCTTGTTTATTAAACTCAATTCATTTACCACATTTAGACAGTCCCCAAGCCTCTCAAAGGCAAAGTACATCATTTTCTGGCAGACAGCAGAGCATAAGAACTGAAGCAATAGACTTTACATAAAGTACACTCTGTACTTCCTCCCAAGGGGAAGAACAGTTTCCATCCCAGACACACTCCAAAACCTTTCATGATTTTGATGACAGTAGCAGTAAAAAATCATTTCACATCTACCAAAATGGGCAACCATAAATCTCAAGTTTCTTTTCACAGCTTTGACCATCTTAATTTACCAATTGAGAAATTTACTTAGTGGGAATATTTGGGAACTAGGAAGGTATACTTGGATGTGCCTTCATTCTGCCAGACTGAATTGGTTTCTAGAAGTATCATTGCCTTACGTGGGATAGTAGGTGAAAAAAAGAGGACTGGCAACAGGACTATAGAAAGAAAGAAAAAAGAAAATGTGCAAGAGAGAGAGAGAGAGAGAGAGAGAGAGAAGCTCATAGGAAACAAGTAGTTTGGAGTTTGGTAGATTTGGAGTTACAGACACACTTACTCTCACTTGTATATATGACAACATAAATGTCTAAAAAGTTTAAAAAAAACATTAAACAAGCAATTGATATGGAGGTTTTTCACAAGGAAGATAATGATAGAGTTGGAAAAGCAGGAGCCAATTAGGTACATTCATTTATATTTTGTTTATTTAATTTGTAGAACAAACTGCAATTTAAAAACCAGGAAACTGGGGTTGGCATCAGGTTGCTGAGACTTACAGACTCCCAGTAAGTAGAGGTGCAAGTTTGAAATAGACATTCTAGATTTGGGTTCCAGTGTCAGAACTGGAAGAAGAATAAAAGGGGCATAAATACTGATGTGGTGGTGCTAGGTTAAGTACGCCCTCACAGGTACTCTGGGGGGCAGGGGGCTGGGGGCAGGTAATGTTTACCTACAGAGGAACCAGCTGGCTCTGTCCAGCAGAGAAGATGGATGCTAGGATTTCATTTCATCCTGGGAGACTGGGGAGTAGAAAGTGGCTTATTGATTTCTATATCTCTATCAAGACAGAAAGACCATGGGCAGGGAGGTGGTTATAATTATCCTCATAAAACCTCCCAGTTTCATATATTTACAAGTTTATGATTTCTCCTCAAACTTAAATTACCCCTCTTTTATCATCCACAGCAGTCATGATGAAAAACCAGGGCAGACTCCCAGGATTCTCTGAACTTGCACTTTTCTTGGTTTTGAAGTACAGGCTTTACTGAAGTGGGAGTGTGTTGGGGAGCATATGAGACTTGGTTGGAGAGTTGTAAGGAGGACATTCTGATAAAAGGGAAGTGTGTGGAAGGCTGCCTGCCCCTGTTTATCGGAATTCTGACTTAGGGGAGACTTAGGGGAGTGTCAAAGGCAGTGCCCCTAATTATTCCTTGACCTTTCCAAACAAGTCTGTGCATGTGCAGATCCCCGGGCGTTTACTGAAATCCTTATGCTTAATCCCTGGATGCCTTTGCCTAGAGGACAATGTAAACATATGTGTCCTCCCAAGATTACTCAACCTACTGATTGTACCTAAAGACAAAAATTCCAATAACAAGGCAGGCAATCGAGGCTGCCTGGCTCCTTCAGCCCGGCCGTCCCTTAGCCCTCTCCCCACAGTCAAAGTGTGTTGGGAGTAATCTGTTCATCCATCGCTCAGGGGTGCTGGTTAGCCCTGGCAGGAGTGGGTCCATGTGTTATGTTCCTCTCTGTCTTGGGTGTTTCTAGTACAGAAGGACTTAACACAGATGTGATGGAAAACAGAGAGAACAAGAGCTTTCCTCTCTTTCAAACAGTATATGATCCAGAAAAGCATAAGGACCTTTTTTACAGTCAAGTTTTTAACTGTAAGGTGGATCAACCATTTATTAAATTATTTTTCCCTATGCTTGCTTATTTATTTTGTTTTAAAAATGTTTTATTCTTTTTAAAACTTTTTTAAAGTTTTTTTTTAATTGGGGCACATGTTTAATAAACTTATATAGGCCTCAGGTGTACAATTCTATAATTCATCATCTGTATAATGTATTATGTGTTCACAACCCCAAGTCCTCTCCTTCCATCACCATTTATCCCCCCTTAACCCTCTTCTACCGCCCCCCCCCTTGCTTTCTCTCTGGTAATTACCATTCTATTATCTGTGTATGAGTTTTTGTTGTTGTTGCTTCTTAATCCCTTCACCTTTCACCTCCTAATACTCCTTTAAGAATCCTTATTTTGCTTTGTTGAACTTGGTCAGATAATCTTAAATTGAAAATTTTCCTTGAACTCAAAGCCCTCTGTAGTTGAGGTGAATATACTAATGCCTGGTTGCGACCAGGTCACCAGTATTTGTGCCCACATACTTGGAAAAATAAATGAATCTCCTAGTTTCCCCTAGGTCATCCATTGGTCACATCTTTGGAGATGTGTTATTATGTCCTCAGAGACCTCTGCCTTATCTCATTACTGTTAAAAATTCAATATCACAGAAACATAACACATGAAATAATCTCTTAGCTGTGGTATGAAAAATAACAAAATAAAATATTTAATTATTCTGTAAGCATTTATTCCATACCTTTTACACATCAAGAACTATGCTAGATTCTGACAATGCTAATGGAAAAAGAATTCTTAAGAAAAAAAATACATATAAACAAGAAAATTATAAAACAAGGTACTAAAAATATTTATCAATTTATTTAATATTTATTGAGTCTGTACTCTGTTCTAGGCACTATTTTGGGAATGTAGCAGAAAGAAACAGACAAAGCCCTTCACTGCATAGAATCTATATATATAAAAGCCTAAGCGACCATTATAACCAAAAGACCAGAACGACCAGTTGACCAGTCAATATGACACGCACTGACCACCAGGGGGCAGGCGCTCAATGTGGGAGCTGCCCCCTGGTGGTCAGTGTTCTCCCACAGCCAACCTCTCGCATTCCCCCCACCCCAAGCCAGACAAGCTCCCACAGTCCCTCCTCCCATCCCCCTCACCCCCGGCCGATCCCCAGATAGGCCTCAATCACCGGCCAGGTCAAGGGACCCACCCATGCACAAATTTGTGCACCAGGCCTCTAGTTTAGATCATAATGGGGAGTGAAAGACTGAATAAATGAATAAAAGAATATATCTGTTAGTGCTTTGAGCTAATATGAAATATAAATACATGAGGGCAAGGGAATAAAAAGGACAAGAGGGCCTCTGTTAGACACATCTTCACTACAATATTAATGTCAATTTTAATTTTAAATTATATTGTAATAGAGATTTAAATTTTTAATAGAGATCTGAAGGAAGTACTATGAAAAAAATTTCTAATCTGAGCTGGGAGGGATATAAGAGGCTTCACAGGAGAGAGATAGTTAATCATAGTAACAAGTGAAGAGTAGAAGCTGAGCCAACAACTTAATGTGGTATAAGGAGGTCCTTTCCTTAAATCCAAAGATGCATCAAATAAGGTTCTGAGAAAACTCCAGAGAATGCCACCATTTAGCTCTGGTATAAAGAGATGAAAGTCTGTCAACACAACAAGGCCTCTTTCATTGAAGAAGTAGATATCACAAAAGGTGCCATATGAAATGCTAATTAGGTGGGATTTTGAAGCTGGTTCCCTACTTCTTCCCCAGGGCTTATTTCCATGGAAGCAGAGGGGAGGAAGTCTCTACTGCTCAGGGGAATTGAAATTGCACCATTTAAGAATTTGGTTCTTCAAAGTGTGTTGGTAAACTGTTTACCTTTTGTGTCAGTATTGCCCCAGGTTCTTATTAAATGCAAATTTCTGCCCTAACCGGGGTTTGGCTCAGTGGATAGAGTGTTGGCCTGCAGAGTCAAGGGTCCCAGGTTTGATTCCGATCAAGGGCATGTACTTTGGTTGGGGGCACATCCCCAGCGGGGAGTGTGCAGGAGGCAGCTGATCGGTGTTTCTCTCATCGATATTTCTAACTCTCTATCCCTCTCCCTTCCTCTCTGTAAAAAAATCAATAAAATATATTTAAAAAATAAATAAATAAATAAAAATAAAATGCAAATTTCTGTGCCTCACCTCAGATCAATGAAACAGATTTTCTCAAAGGGGAACCTGAAAGTCTTCATTTTCCACAGACCTAAAGAGGAGGATGAACCAATCTTAAAGAAGAGATATATTTTCAGATAGAATGGACAGGAGATACAGAGGTTCTAAGAGTGACAGGTTCTGAAGAATAGAAAGGACATCTTGGCTAAAATATATTTATCAGAAGGGAGAGTGGTGGAAGATAAGGGCAAGAAGTAGGTTGAACAAATCAACAGTGTCTCCTGTGGTACAGAACCTAGTATAACATCTTGGTGATTGTGTGTTAATGGTATAGGAAGTCATTGATAGATTCTAAATACAAAAGGGCCATATTCAAGGATGAAGGCACCAGTGGAGTTTCTAATAGGAAAGGTTTTAAGAGACCATCAAAGAAATTTTACATCTTCACTGATTACTTTCTTAATGCTCATGTTTCTGAAGGATAAGGATAAGCAACATGGAATTCGTGGCCTCAGTTTTGCTAACACAACACAAATTTCTCTGTGATGACATCTTTTTGTTATTTTACATTCCACCAAAAATTTTTAAAAAGCTGCCATAATTTTACAGCTACACAGAATACCTCTCAACAGGATCACTTGATCCTACATCAAAGTTGTGAAGCACATGCAGTGGCTTTATGAAAGAAAAGGTGGGCAGGCCCGGAAAGAGCTCTCTGAAAGAGGACTTGATATACCTTGGATAATAGAGGAGAGGTCATCTTCAATGCAGGCCCTTATTGTGAATGTTATCTAGTCTATTTCTGAACCCCATCACTGATTTTATTGGATGTTATCTAAATAAATAATTGAGTATAGATAATGTAAAAAAAAAATTCATAGGGATCCTAGGTTCATTTCTCAGCTAGAACAGAAATAGTTTCACAGGGAAAGTAAATGGAGGTCTAGCTGGGATTCAGAAAATGAAACCACTTTGTCACTTGGAAAAAAGATTTCCTGATGTACAGTAAATGCCTGAAAAGAAGATTGTTTTGATTTATCTAAATAAAATAGCTTCCATCTAGACCAATGATTCTCAGCCAGGGACAAATTCCTGCTCTCCCAGGGAATAGCTACTGGCTGGTAGTGGGTAGAAGCCAAGGGTGCTGCTAAATGTCCTACAGTGCATGGCCCAGCCGTGCCCACCTCCAAACACACTACAAGACATTACCCAGCCCTGAATTTCAAGAGTGCCCATATTGAGAAATCCTAGACCAGAAATTTAGATTTCATAGGAATCCTCCCTGAACAAAATAATAAAACTGGAGCCCATCAGAATACTGTTTGCCCAAAAAAGGGTAATGGTCTTAGGAAAGAATTTAGATGTAACTCATCATATAAAATTGTGTCCCATTAGGTGAAGTCCCCAGAGGGTGTAGGAGTTTGGATATAATTGATCATAAAATCTATTCTAGACCATAGTGTTTGCAAGAGGAATCCCAGGAGAGAAGAATGGACTGGGGATCAGAAATACTGATTGATCTTTCTACTCTGACTAGCTAATTGATTCTTGAACAAGATACAACTTCCCTGAGGTTCCATTTCCTCCTCTGGAACTTGGAAAGATTAGGATAATTGGCTCTAGTATCGTTTCCAATTCTTATGACTCCAAGGTGTGGTGCTTTGCACTGTGCCAACTTAGCTAAGTAGAAACTTCATTTCCCAGAATGCCCTGCCTTAGCCTTAGATGGTTTCAAGTCAGGACTGGCCATAAAAGAAATTTACACAAGATCTGGAAGGCTTGCTTAGTAACAGGTACTGCTACACCTTGCTGAGGCAGCAACTCCTCCAGCTCCCACTGGATCTCCTATTTCAGGTCTCAAGCTCCGAGTCCAGAAGTGTGCAGTGTGTGATGAATGGTGCAGCTTCTTCATTATCGAGGTTAGATGCCTGATAAACAGAAATGGGCTCCCTTTGTCCTTGAGAGTTCCATTTTGTCCTTGTGTGTTCTGGTTTGAAGTTTTGTTTGGAAAAACCACTGGTTTGAACCCTTGTCTTCTGGTTCAATTTGTCTTCATTCTCCCCTACTTTCTTAGTAGCCCTGACCTATAGCAACTTTAGGTGTACCACCAGCCTCAGAGGCAACAGCCTTTCTTAGACATCACTCAGATGGGTTCTGCAACCCTTATCTAACTTTTCTGATACATATGGTACAAATCAAGGCCAATGAGTAAGTGAGAGAAGGCAGATTAAATCCTACTAGAGACTAAAAAAAACTGAAAGAGGAAAATTTCAAAATGAAGAAAAAATGAAAAAGCAGACAGGGAAAGAATCAGCAAGTGGCCCCGGCTTGTTTGGCTCAGTTGGTTAGGCATTGTCCCTTGCACCAAAAGGCTGCCAGTTTGATTCCTAGTCAGGGCATATGCCAGGGTTGCCAGCTTGATCCCTGGTAGGGGGCATGCAGGAAGTAGCCAATCAATGTTTTGCTTTCACATTGATGTTTCTCTCTCCCTCTTGTCTCCCTTCTCTCATTAAAAATCAATAAAAAAATCTTAAATTAAAAAAACAACAACCGACAAGTATTTTCTAAATACCCCTAAGTGCCTGTCTAACAATGGTCAGCCACCATTTTTCTAAGCATTATGTAGATTTGGAAACCCTAAAGGAATTGACACTTTAGGTGAAAAGTTGAAATTACAATTCAGGAAATAATCAAATTAAGCTAGAATAGCATGTTCCAAAAAGTGTTCCACTGACCACTGGTTTCATTTTTTAAAATGTTTTAGCTCACAGTCATGTTGGGAATACTCAAGTCCTTTTTGAAAATAAATTATACATTAAGAATATTTCATAAAAAGTCTCACAGTTGAACAACATTTTTAACTATATTTAATTTAGTACTTCTCCATTTACTTAAACATGTCTCTTTTCCCACCTACATAAATTTATTAAAGTGAAAAGAAGAATGCTTAGAGAATTCTGTGCTAGGTAACATAATGAAATACTGACTCTAATCAGTCCAAGGATTTAGAGAAAAGAATGTCAATACAAATCCAGTAATTTTAGAAGATTCCCTGAAGGAAGTGTACTTTGTACTAGGATATGAAACCGAGGCCCTTAGGACTTTGATTAAATTGTTTTAAATCCTAGCTCTAAAAATCATATCTGTCTATCTCTATCTCTATCTCTATCTCTATCTCTATCTCTATCTCTATCTCTATCTATCTATATTTATCTATATCTATCTATATCATCTATACTATATCTATCTATATCACAGACTCATCTTCCCCCCGCCAGATAATCAGCAAAACCCCAAAGCAGCAGAAGACAGTAGTGCAGACCGGACCAATAGTTACACGATCTGGACCTCTAGCATGCTAAAGATAACATCATGGTCTAAGTTATGTTTCAGTCCTGAGACCTATGTTGGAACAACCCCCTGACTAGTTTCCCATGAGACCAGACCAAGGAACGACAGAAAAGACCTCAGAGTTGTCCTCCAGATCTGAAGAAATGATTCATTTCCCTCACCTCACCTCTGACCAATCAGCTCCCAAAACAACCCCGAATACCTTACCCATGGTGTCTTGTGATTTTGCCCTAGACCAGTGGTCGGCAAACTCATTAGTCAACAGAACCAAATATCAACAGTACAACGACTGAAATTTCTTTTGAGAGCCAAATTTTTTAAGCTTAACTATATCGGTAGGTACATTGTTATTAACTTAATTAGGGTACTCCTAAGGCTTAGAAAGAGCCACACTAAAGGGGCCAAAGAGCCACATGTGGCTCGCAAGCCGCAGTTTGCCGACCACGGCCCTAGACAATCTGTAACT
Organism: Myotis lucifugus; assembly: GCF_000147115.1. Lineage (NCBI taxonomy): Eukaryota > Metazoa > Chordata > Mammalia > Chiroptera > Vespertilionidae > Myotis > Myotis lucifugus. Next base: position 1,120,534 of record NW_005871280.1, read on the forward strand.
TACATACCATGGAGGAGACTGGGCTTTTGAGCATTAGCTTCCTGTTCTCCTGGATGGTGCCATTCATAATAAAATAGCCAATATTTCTCCACTGCAATTCTCAGGGTCTAGTGTTTGGCTCTGCTAGTGCCAGGTGTATGAACTTTTGTTCTGTAACAGATATAGATGAGAAGTATTTAGATGGCTGGAAAGGAGAAGGAATAACATTTTAAAAGTCATGCATGACATAAATGAGTGGAATTTTTAACATGGGGAGGAAGCCAACTTTTGGTGAGAAATTATCTGATGGGGTACATTTCAGAGGGCTTTGAGAGCCAGACTAAGATATTTAAATTTTTATTGACAGGAGTTAGAAAGATCTGATGATTTTTGAGTCAGTAAGTGATATGAAAAATATTAAATATTTTCCAAGCATCACTCTGCTAGAATGATGGTAGAGTCAGGTTCAAATCCAGGAGCTCAGGTTCTAAAGCCTGTCATGTTAGCTTCTGATATTGGATTTTTTAACAGGTCCACTGAATTTTAAGTTTGTTTGGTCAAAAATGGATTAATAAACAAACTGACAGCAGGGATGGTAGGTTTCTTCACAGTGCCTTACACCCGGGGGAACATAGAAGCTAGAACATGGATATTTTGGAAGCAGTGGATCAAGCAAGTTACAAAACTGTGTCCTGAACATATTTGAGGGAGCTCTATGAGCTCACTGAGGTCACAGACCTGACATTGAGGAATTCATCCAGATGAAATAAAAAACAGAAGCTACAGAATTAGCACCAAAAGACAGAAATGTAACCAAGCCCAGAGATTTCCTGGCAAAAGTAAAGGGTTATGGAAAACTCATCTCCTGCTTGTCTGGTTTAGTAAAATCTGACTGAATTATTAGAGAAAGGTAAAAAATTAAAATAAAAAGGTCCATTCGCAAGATTCCAACCAAGGGAACATTTTTGGATTGGACCAAAAAGCAGGAAGTGACGTACAGCTGATTCCAAGGCAGCAGATGAGTTATGAAACCACTTGGATAATTACGGTTTGCCACTGCAGTTCCATCTGGATCACACACTGACGTACACCCCTGCTAAGTGCACGGGGAGTTCTCTGCTTTGTCGGAGCATGCTCCTGTCTGCTGAAGCGATTGGAGACAAAACACAGCCTGGAAGCTTAAGTAATAGCTTAAAATTTGGTTAGTTTGTTAATTCTTTCCTCCTTTTACTTCTTTTCATTAGAAAAATAAACTGTGTTACACTCAAGGAAGTAAAATAGAACAAGTTATTAATACACAGCCCAGGCTGCCCACATCGGTCAACACCAATCCCAAACTGTGCTGACCATATGTAAAAAAATAAATAAATAAAAAAGAGGACGGGAGATGAGAACCATCAGTCTGGGACTCACAGATTATTTTCTACAGGTCTTTCCTCTTTTTATTTCAGGAAGCCATGTTTGTTAAAGGACAGGTAAATGAAAAATAAGTTTTTCAATAACTTGCTGTCAAGAACTGTAGAGAACTTGTTTTTACTTCTTCTCTAAGATTCTCACTAAAGTAATATTGAATTATTTAGAAATAACAAATATGTAAATATCCTTGAAAACAAAAAATGATAGCATCAGCAAATCAGTAAGTCTCAGCTATTTCTGATTTTCTCTCACACCCTGCATATTCAGAGTAACTGACATCAATCAATTACTCCTGACTAAACTCCTTTAAAAATGCAAGCTCTCCCAGGAAGGTCACCCAGCATGGCACTGCATCTTACAGAGAAGTCAATAAGAACCTGAGAAAATGTCGTAAAAGAAGATAAATAAAACAAGAATATTTTGGGGGAAATATTACATTGTTGGTGGATTTAAACAGGAAGCTAAATAACATAACGAATGACATGAGAAAATAATTGAGAATTTAGACGAGTAAGTCAAATAAGTCCCATAAAATGAAGGGTGGCAAGGTGAATAACTAGCAAATAGGAGAGAAAATGTAATAGAATTAGAAGATGTGCCAAATACAAATACACAAGAATTCAAACAGAAAACGAAACAGCAGAAAAATAACCAGAGTCCAGTGTCAAAAACTGTGAACCTGGGATTTTACTCTACTTTCAAGCTAACAAGTTAGCTAACAAGTTAGCCTGCTATGGTTTTATGGGTGCTGTCAGAAGAAATAAGACTCTTGGGTCAGAGATAAAGGCCTTAGTCAGCGGTTCTCAACCTGTGGGTCACCAACCTGTGGGTCATGACCCCTTTGGGGGTCGAACGACCCTTTCACAGGGGTCGCCTAAGACCATCGGAAAACACATATATAATTACATATTGTTTTTGTGATTAATCACTATGCTTTAATTATGTTCAATTTGTAACAATGAAAATATATCCTGCATATCAAATATTTACATTACGATTCATAACAGTAGCAAAATTACAGTTATGAAGTAGCAATGAAAATAATTTTATGGTTGGGGGTCACCACAACATGAGGAACTGTATTAAAGGGTCATGGCATTAGGAAGGTTGAGAACCATTGCCCTAAAGGAAATAATAAATGGTACTCTTCAGCCAAAAGAAAAATGATCCCACATAGGAGTTTTTAAATATAGCACATTATGAAGAGCAATAGAATAGATAAAACTTTGGGTAAATCTAAATATTAATATTAAAAATAAAAAAAATTACAGAATATATAGAGAATTAAATATATATGAAAACACTGCATATATCAGAAAAGGAGTAAATGGAGAAGAGGGGTGTTAAGGTCTTTAAATTATTCCAGAAAAGGTAAAATTAATCATTAATATCAGGCTTTGATAAGGGAAGAATGCCTAGTAGTCACTAAAAAATAGTAAGAGAATATATAAATAATAAACTAATGTCAGATTACTTTTATACATAATAACTTTATATATAAAAATAACCAGCCCAGCTGGGGTGGCTCAGTGCTTGAGCATTGACCTATGAACAAGAGGTCACTGGTTTGATTCCTGGTCAGGGCACATGCCCAGGTTGTGGGCTTGATCCCCACTCAGTAGGGGGTGTACAGGAGGCAGCTAATCAATATTTCTCATCGATGTTTCTATCTCTCTATTCCCCTTCCAGCCCCTCTCTCTAAAATCAATAAAAAATAGCCCTGGTCAGTTTGGCTCAGTGGATAAAGTGTTGGCCCACAGGGTGAAGGGTCCCGGGTTCAATTCCAGTCAAGGCCACATATCCCGGCCCTGGTCCAGATAGGCCAGGATATGTGCAGGAGGCAACCAATAGATGTATCTCTCTCACAAAATGTTTCTCTCGGTCTCTCCCTCTCCCTTCCACTCTCTCTAAAAATCAATGGAAAATTATCCTTGGCTGAGTATTAACAAAAAAACAAACAAACAAATAAAATCAATAAAAAATATTTTTGAAAAAGAGTCAACAGTCAAAAGAGAACAAAAAGGTAGATAAAATATTACAAGTATCATGTGGGGTAAGATAAATTAGGTCATAGCTTGAAAACAAAATATTGAAATTAAAAGGTAACTTGTCATACAGGATAAAATCAAAATGCAACTATGTGCTGTTCATAAGTAACACACCAAAAATAGGAAAACTGAAAGGCTAAAAGTTAAAGTAGGGAAAAAGCTGGTATAACAATATTAACATTAGAAATGAAGAATAAGTCATTATGGGAAAAACATTCCTAGAGTTTTAGAGGACTCATAAAAATAATAAAAAGTTGAATTCCCTAAGAAATATAAAAATAAATTTGTGTACATCTAGCAGTATAGCTCATTATATATAAAACAAAAAAATCTGAAGAACTTCAAGGAGGAAGAATAAAGCAACAGTTATAGCATGATTGTAGCATATATCTCCCAATACATAATAGGAGACCAAAAAACAATAAAAAATCCTTCCATTTTTCCTTGTCCCCCATCACCCACTCTATTATAAGTTATGTGAGTGCTTAGAACTATGTAAAACATGTGGTTTTCTTTTTATGTACTAGTATAACTATATGACTTAACAAAGAAGTATGTGGACTTCCATCTCCAGAATTATGGTAGGCTAGGTTATTCAGACCAATCTTCCTGCACAAGCCAACTAAAAGGCTTGATAAAATAGAGCTGACAGTTTAGTAAAGAATCACCAGTCCTACCAGACAGCATGGGTCAGTGATTGAGCATCACCCTATGAACCAGGAGGTCATGGTTTGATTCCTGGTCAGGGCACATGCCTTGGTTGTGGGCTCAACCCACAGTAGTGGGCATGCAGGAGGCAGCTGGTCAATGATTCACTCTCATCACTGATGTTTCTCTCTCTCCCTCTCCCTTCCTCTCTGAAATCAATAATTTTTTTTTAAGTATCACCAGTCCAAGATTTGGTTAAAAGTCAGACCTCATCATTTAAGAGTACTGTGGGAGTTTTTGCCTGATTGTATACACCACATCCAAGTAACCTGAACTTTGTTTTCCAATACCTAATGGGACCATGAACAAAAGTCACAGCCTAAAGGTGGGAGTTCTCATAGGAGCCTTTGTTCTCATAAATCTGGGAACTGAAAGAGCTACAGGATCACCCCCTCCCAGAAGTCTTCCATGGCTCTGAGTGGAGTGGGGATGGGAGCTATCTCTAAGGTGTTCAAAATTACAAGCTGTGCTCCCTGGCTTTGCCAGTGTAAATTTACATTATCTTAGTGATCACACTACTCCAAACCATGACTAATTTAAGTTGGCCCCAGACCAGACACCTGGCAGAAGCAAATGCAGGTCCTCTCAAAAAAAGAAATACACTCTCCTCTTATGTCTCAAATAATTCCTCTCAAGAATTTCCCAATGAGAACAAGCAGCTCACAATAAAACAATAACCCAGCTTGTGAGGCAAAGGGCACCATATGCAAAAGCCCACAGAATCCACAGGGAACTAATAATGACTACCCCTTGACTAAAAATTTTATTTTTCTCTGAAATTCTTTCCAAAAAACAGAAAAACATTTCAGATGGCTGGACGCACATTCGTGGAGAGTCACACAGAAGTGACCAACTGTGGAAATGCTCACTGCATACTCCATTTGCAATCAGTATTGCTACTTCTGTGACAGCAAATAGACAAGAATCTGCTATGAGAATCAGTGCAAGTTAATTAAAATGGCAGGCATACAATTCCCTTTAGACAAGTCATTGATTCTTAAATTATTGTCATCATATATAAACCACTTTTCAGAAATGAGTGATACATTTATTTAATGAAGGCATAGAAACCTGTAGTGAAGATGTTAGGAGAGATTATGAAATCAAAAGTAATTGCGATGAAGTAAAATAAGAAAATAAAACTGTAACACTTTTCTTTGGAAATCAAGGCTTCTAACTCTTGTGCTATATGTAGATGCCTCTTGGGTCATTATTTGTAGAATGCTCTGATACTGACATAAAGTTATCCTCATGGTGTTTGTAAGAACTTTGAAGTATGTTCCATGTCTCAGAAAAAAAGATTCAGACAAAAATATGTCCTTCCTCCTCTTCTTCCTAATTTAGCTTAGTTCAGTTCAACAAATTCTAATTGAAAGCCTGTCCTATACCAAGCAGTATTTGAATTTTTCATGTTCTTTGTCAGCTAGTAGTCGAGTGGGAAAAAATTAAGTCATTTCTTATATCGTCAAATTAGATTTGATGCCTGTAAGTCATTTCTCTAACTGTCTTTGTGCCTGATTGTCACCACTGTTTTGGAAGCAACCTCTCTGTACGCTTAAGTTATGCCATTGCCCTCTTGTTTACATATTCTGGTATGCTTTTGCTATTGGCCAGTGTAAATGTCCACATGAGGAAAGAAGCTTGAGATGATTTATAAAAACAACAGAATAGATTTCTATTAGCTGAGAATATTTCTGCTACAAGAGAGGAAAAACCTCTCTTAAATTTAATCCCAGTGGGAAACTTACTGGCCTAAATAATTAAGACATCCAAGAGTAAATTGGATGTAATTGGAACTTCAATCAGGAGATCTAATCTCTCTTTTATTTGTTTTCCTTTTCTTTATTCACAAGTGAGTTCTTCCCCCATGTAGTAGAACAAATAGAGCCCGGAATTGCCAATATGACATTATTCTTGGCACTCATGAAATCTGAAGGGGAAAAAACAAGATACATCAAAAGTCATGGAGTTGATATGGAATTGGTGCAACTTGGATCATGTGTCTTTCTCTGCTCATCACTATGGCTCTGATTGACCAGGGCTGGGTCACATGCCCACTCCAGAAATAAGCAGCAAGATGAGTTCTATAGGACCCAAAAAGAAAAAGAAAGAGGAATGATTCCCCTTAAAAATCTAGACTGGTCCTGCTTCCAGAAGAAGAGAGGGTGGCAGTGAAAAATAATTTTTTTACATCAATTATAATCTATTTCATCTCATATGGACTCTTCTGCTACTGAGATTTAGTATTACATGTACTACCTGGAAGAGATGTGGAATTGTAAAGAGATGAATAGTTCATTTTGGGAAGATACTTAACACTAAAACTGGTAAATCAGCATGTGTTTTATATCAACTAACATATGCATCTTTATCTCTTTGACTTACATAAATTACCCAAGGTAGATTTCTCTAACTAATTGGAAATTCTACTTTGGGAAATATGTGTTATAGATAGCCATCAAGACCATCATCTGTTAGGCATGGAGGCCCTGGTATCACAGTCAGTTACAACTAAATAACCCGGGTCACATTTTTTTTTCAATCAGGCTGGCATTAAGTAGAATAAAGTAAGACCTTTGTGGACCCTTGTGTAGAGCTTTTGGCAGCCTTAAAAAAAAAAAGTTTTAAAAAAACAAACACTAAACCTTTGTGCTCTGGCCATGGTGCTGAATGCTGGAGGGCCACACTTTGGGCAGCCCCAGGCTGACTTGAAGAGTGCAGGTTCCAATTGCGGATTTGGAGCCACAGTGTATATGTAACTTTTAAAGGAAAGAGGCATTATATTCTCTGACTTTAAGAAGAGGAGGAGTTGTGACGGGGGATGAGGCAGAGGCCTTGGCCCACGGCATTGCTAAGTATTGACTCTAAATCATAGAAGAATATTTATCTTTGCCTTCCTGAGAAACTAGGGTTAATACTTCCTATTGAGTACAGATTCAGTAATTACTTTGGTTAGCAAATTATTATGGGTACTACTTGCATTAATGGGGGAAAAAACTTTCACTACCTCAGTGAGTCAAAAATAAATGGTTTCTTTACTTAGGATGTGAGCCCCATGACAGCAATGTTTTGTTTTTATTGTTTTGTTTTGTTGTTTTTGTGTGCCCCTACTATAGCTTTAGAACATCAAATTGCACCTCAGACATATAAGCACGATTCTGAACAGTTTAAGAAGGTATATAAATATCTAATACAGCATGAAAAGCATACAACTTCATTAATCACTAGGAAAACAAAAATCAAAACAACAATGGGTACTACTTCACATTGACTAAAATGGCTATAACGTAAAGGTGGGCAATAAAATTTGGCAAGCATGTAGAGAAGTTGGAACCCTCATACATTGCTGGTAGGCAAATAAAATGGGACAGTCACTTTGCAAGAGGTTTTCAGCTCTTCAAAAAGTCCAACATAGAAATACCATATAACTAAGCAATTGAATTCCAAGGTATATACCTAAGGGAATTATAAATATAGCTCCATACAAAAACTCATACACCAATGTTCATAGCAGTATTAGTCACATTAGTCAAAAAGTGGAAACAACCCAAATACCCATTAGCTGATGAATGGATAAACAAATGTGGTATATTCATACAAAGAAATAGTATTTGGCAATAAAATAAATTAAGTATTAATACACACTAAAATGTGGGTGAACTTTGAAAACTTTAGGTGTGTGAAAAACTCAGCACAAAAGGTATTTTTTAATATTTTCTTTTATATCAAATATACAGAATAGATTAATGCTACAGAAGCACACAGTAGATTAGTGGTTCCCTAAGACTGGGTAGGGAGAAAAGGGAATGTCTGCCAAGGCTTCAGGGTTTCTTTCTGAGGTCATGCAAATCTTCTAAAATTGATTTTGGTAATAATTGCACAACTCTGTAAACATAATAAAAAACACTGAAGGTGGATTTTAAATTGGCAAATCGTATGACCTCTATGATATACCTCAATAAAGATTTTTGAAAAATAATTACTTAGGAAAAAAATCTAACAAAAAGGTACATAAAATGTATGCATAAAAATCATAAAACACTGACTAAATAAAAGAAGATCTTAATTAATGGTGAGATATTGTTTCATGATTTGAAAATTTTGATATTATTAAAATGACAAGTTTTCCTAGCTTAATATACTAATAATACAATCGTGATCGAAATCCAATAACTTTTTTTGGTCCTATTGATAAATTGATTCTAAAATTTATATGAAAAGTCAAAGGATCTAAAGTAGCTGACACAATAATGAAAAACAATATTGGAAGACTCACAATACTCAATATCAAGACTTTCTATAAAAGCTACACTAATTACAACACTTTGGTACTGGCAAAAGAATAGACATATTGATGAATGGAATAGAACAGAGGGACCAGAAACAGACCCATACAAATACTGTCAACTAATTTTTGACAAAGGTGCAAAGACAATTCAATGTATAAAGAACAATGTTTTCAAAATGTTGCACTAGAACAATTTATATTATATGCAAAAAAAATGAACATCAACTCAGACCTCATACTTTATACAAAAATAAACTCAAAATGAGTCAAAGACATGAATTTAAAATGCAAACTGATAAAACTTGTAGAAAAAAGGAGAAGAATCTATGTGGTCTTGGGTTTGGTTATGACTTTATACAGACAACTGCAAAACATGATTCATTAAAGAAAAAAGGATAAGCTAGATTTTATTAAAATTAAAACTCTTGCTCTGTCAAAGGATTGTTAAAACTTAAAAAGACAAGCCACAGTTTTAGGAAAATATTTGGAAAACACTTATCTGATAAAGGATTTGTGCCAGAATATACAGAGAACACTTAAAGCTCAGCATAAGAAAACAAACAAATCAATTTAGAAATGGGAAAAAGACTTGAACAGATTTCTCACCAAAGAAGAGAAACTATTCAAAAAGAATCAAGAGGAGGAAAGAGTTCTAATCTCTTTTTATGAGGCCAGAATTATCCTAATTCCAAAACCAGATAACAACACTACAAAGACAGAAAATTACAGGCCAATATCCCTAATGAAAACAGATGCTAAAATCCTCAACAATATATTAGCAAATCGGATCCAGCAATACATTACAAAGATCACACACCATGACCAAGTGGTGCTTATTCCAGGGATGCAACAATGATACAATATTCAAAATCAATAAATGTGATATTTCACATAAAAAAAAATAAAGGAAAAAAATCACATGATCATAAGAATAGATGCAGAAAAAGCATTAGTCAAAATCCAGCACCCATTTATGATAAAAACTCTCAGTAAAGAGGGAATAGAGGGATCATATCTCAACATAATAAAGGCCATATATGACAAACCAACAGCCAACATCATACTCAATGGGCAAAAAGTAAAACCATGTCCCCTAAGATCAGGAACAAGACAGAGATGTCTGCTTTCATTACTCTTATTCAACACTAGAGGCCCAGTGCACAAAATTCATGCACGAGTAGGGTCCCTAGCGGCTGCCGGCTGCCAGCTGCCTGCCGCTGCTGCCACCACCACCACCACCGGGGCCTCCCTTCGCACCTGCCTTGGCCTAATACTGCCCGCTCACCTGCTCCACCATCTCACCGTGGTCCCGCTCTTGTTGGGGCCCATTGGGGCCAGCAGCGCCTCCACAGCCACCTGCTGCCAGCGTTGCATTGCCAATGCCTGCCATGTTCTGCACCACCCCCTGGTGCTCAGCACACCCCCTGGCCGGTTGAATTCCCACCTGTGGGGACAATATGCAAATCAGCCTTTTATTATATAGGATAGTACTTGAAGTCCTAGCCAGAGCAATCACAAAAGAAGAAAAAATTAAAAGACATCCAAATTAAATAGGAGAAAGTAAAAAAGTCATTATTTGCAGATGACATAATATTGTACATATAAAACCCTAAGATTCCACCAAAAAATTATTAGATATAATAAATGAATTTGGCTAAGTAGCACCATACAAAATTAACATCCAGAAATTGATGCCATTGTTATACACTAACAATGAACTCTCAGAAAGAAAAACTAAGAAAAAACAAACAATTCCATTTAGCACTGCAACAATAAAAAAATAAGATACCTAGGAATAAACTTAACTAAGGAGGTAAAAGACCTGTACTCAGAAAACTATAGGATGTTGAAAAAAGAGATAGAAGATATAAACAAGTGGAGGCATATACCGTGTTCATGGATTGGAAGAATTTACATGATTACAATGTCTATACTACCCAAAGTGATCTTTAGAATAAATGCAATCCCTATTAAAATATCAATGTCATGGATGGACTGGACATTATTATGCTAAGTGAAATAAGCTAGTTAGAGAAAGACAAATATCACATGATCTCATATAAGTAGAAACTAAAGCACAAAATAAACTGACAAAATAGGTCTAGAGGTATGGATGTATGGAACAGAATAACAGATCTCAGTAGGGTGGGGCTGGCTGGGGGGGGGGGAGGCACAGGAAAAGATTAACCACAGAACATATGCATATATGCAAAATACCTGGATATAGACAATAGCATTGGGACAGTCTGGGTGGGGGTGGGGTAGGGTCGAGGGTGGCAAAAAGGGAGAAAATGAGAGATATCTGTAATACTGTCAACAATAAAATAAAATTTAAATTAAAAAAATACCAATGGCATATTTCACAGATCTAGAACAAATATTCTAAAAATTTATATGGAACTAAAAAAGACCCCAAATATCTTGAGAAATAAGAACAAAGCTGGAGGGATCACAATATTGGATAACAAACTATACTACAAAGCCTTCGTAATCAAAATGACCTGGTACTGGCATAAGAACAGGCATATAGATCAATGGAACAGAACCAAGACCACAGAAATCAACCCACACCATTATCATCTATACTAATAAAAAGATAATATGCAAATTAACCATCACTCCACGACAAAAGATGGTGGCACCCATAGCCACAAAGATGGTGGCGCCGGCTGGAGCCACAGAGTTGGCCAGAGTGGGTGGGATACTTGGCTTCCTTCCATCGGGACACTTGGCTTCCTTCGGACAGGACACTTGGCTTCCTTCTGGCAGGACGCTTGGCTTCCTTTGTCACCCCAGCAATGAAGGAAGCCAAGCCTCCTGCAAGCCCCAGCTGGCCACCAAGGGCCGGCCTCTGGGCAGTGGCCACGGAGCCGGCCAGAGCAGGTGGGAGGCGGCTCCAGCCTGGAGCATAGGCAGAAGGTGGCTCCAGCCCAGAGCATAGGCGGAAGGCAGCTCTAGTCTGGAGCGAAAGCAGGAGGTGGCTCTGGCCCGGAGCGAAGGTGGGAGGTGGCAGCCAGAGTGAAGGCCCGGGTCCTGGGTGCCGGAGGGAAGCCAGTGCTGGCAGCCAGGGGAAGGAAGGCCTATTCTTGCACGAATCTTTGTGCATCGGGCCTCTAGTCAGTTAATATTTGACAAAGGAGGCAAGAACATACAATGGAGTCTCTTCAATAAATGGTCCTGGGAAAATTGGACAGGCACATACAAAAAAAACAACAAAAAAACGAAACTAGACCACTAACTTATATCATACACAGAAATAAACTAAAATGGATAAAAAAAAGTTAAATGTAAGTCATGAAACCATAAAAATCCTAGGAGAAAACATAGGCAGTAAAACCTCAGATATCTCACATATCATTGTTTTCACTAATATATCTCCTAGGGCAAGGGAAACAAAGGTAAAAATAAACAAATGGGACAACATCAAAGTAAAAAGCTTCTGCAGAGCAAAGGAAACCATCCTCAAAATGTAAAGGGTACTTACTCTATGGGAGAACATATTCACCAATGATACATCTGATAAGGGGTTAATTTCCAAAATATACAAAAAATTCATACAACTCAACAAAAGAAAGACAATCTGATTTTAAAAAGGGCAAAGGACATTAATAGACACTTCTTCAAAGAGGACATACAGATGGCCAATAGATATGAAAAAATGCCCAAGGTCACTGATCAGCAGAGGAAAGCAAATTAAAACTACAGTGAGGTATCACTTGACACCTGCCAGATGGGCTACCATCAATAAATCAACAAGTGCTGGTGAGGATGAGGAGAAAAGGAAACCCTGGTACACTGCTGGTGGGAATGCAGACTGGTGCAGCTACTATGGAAAACAGTAAGAGGTTTCCTCAAAAAAATTAAAAATGGAACTATCATTTGACCAGAGATCCCAGTTCTGGGAATACTAGTATATCCTAAAAATCCCAAAACACCAATCAGAAAGAATATATGCATCCCTACGCTCAGAGAAGCATTATTTACAACTAGAGGCCCAGTGCACAAAATTTGTAAATGGGTAGGATCCCTAGGCCTGGCCGGCGATCAGGGCCTATCAGGTTCCCCACCTTCCCAACTCCCTGCTTCCTCCTTCCCTCATTCCCTCAGCACCCCACCACCACCACCACTGGTGGCCTGCCATATTCCACGCCACCCCCTGGTGGTCAGCACACATCATAGTGAGCGATCGAACTATAGTTCTCCTGGTCAAACTCCCAAGGGGACACTCTGCATATTAGCCTTTTATATATATAGACTAGAGGCCCGGTGCATGAAATTCGTGCATGGAGGGGAGGGGTCCCTCAGCCCAGCCTGTACCCTCTCCAATCTGGGACCCCTTGAGGGATGTCCAACTGCTGGTTTAGGCTCGATCCCTCAGGGCATCCCTCTCACAATTTGGGACTTCTGGCTCCCAACCCGCTTGCCTGCCTGCCTGCCTGACTGCCCCTAACTGTTTCTGCCTGCCCGCCCACTAACCACTCCCCTGGCAGCCCTGATCGACGCCTAACTGCTCCCTGCCAGCCAGATCGCCGCCACTGCGTCTCCTGCTGTCCCGGTCACCCCAACAGCCCGCCCTGCTGGCCTGATCATCCGAGTGGCCTCT